>NC_092345.1:101300951-101615517 GCF_963676685.1 Mytilus edulis | reverse complement strand
TTTTTTTTTTAATCTAGGGAAAGGACCGTTGTTATAATTTATATTTGGTTTATTTAAAGTACGTTCCTTTGGGCTAAGTTCGGCAGTTTATTTAGAAAGTTCTTGATAATTTAACGAAAATATAACATCAAGAAAACGGTAAGTATATTGTTGAATTTATCAATTATATGCAACTAAGACGGGTCTTTGACAAGTTTAGACATAAAGTAAACTATGATTCATATAAGTTGATGAAAGCTTTACCTCTTTTTATATACGTGTGAAGGAAAAAAGATCAATTTAATTTATACGAAGAGTCTTGGTTAGATCTGGAAGTTGATTATGTTTCTAAAATGAAAGATATTATTTCGGATACTGAGCGTAGAATTAAGGAGTTTGGGGGAAAAGTTGTATTCACAACTATTACAACGTCTAGTTTCCGGGATTGGAATAGCCATAGGCTTAGGATAAATAAAACAAAATATCTATTGTATGAGGAGGAATATCCAAAAATGCAAGAAAAGTTACACGAGATCTTGCGGGAAATAAATAAGTTCATAACTGAGCTTAATTGTAGAAACAATATGATCACTCCTTTCCTTCACACGTATGTACACGAGAAAAAGGGTGATAAGATAAAATATATCTTTTCCAAGCTAGTGGATGGTGTACATCCCTCGGAGGATCTTGGTTGTAAATGGTTTCAGTATATGGAGCAATCTAATTAAAAACCGATCTCTCATGCTCCCGTTTTCTGATATGTCCCACGCGACATATCAGAAAACGGGAGCATGAGAGATCGGTTTTTAATTAGATTGTATATGGAGAGAATCATTTCGGAAAATGAAACAAAATTGTCTGGTACCACTGTGAAATGATCCTTGTTGGGTTACTGTCTTTTGTGTTCATGTATACATTACATATTTATATAATATATTGCGTTATTTCATTTTTATTTTTCGTAGATACTATTTTAGAGTTTTGATACAAGGATAAGATCTATATGTGTCATGCTATGAATTTCCACCATTCTACCTTGGTAGAGTTGCACTTGCAGCCTATCTTTGGTATGATGGAATTTCACATGAATATTTTTTTTTACTTGTCCTTTTTCCTAAATTCGGGATCATATGATTTCGTTTTGTTCATTTTGTTCGTGTGTGTGTGTGTAAAGAATTTGTCATTGCTATGTATTATGGCAGATAATTTTACTTACTATTATATTTTCCTTTTGAACTAGTCATGCTATGAGATAAAAATTTCGGGGACGAAATTTCCCCATGGGCCGAGAATGTGTCACCGTAGCTATTTATTAGGGTACAGTTATATACTAGTACTACACTATATGTTGTGTGTACTATATATTTACTACGTTCATTCATACATTCATTCATTCATTCATTCATTCATTCATTACGGACAGTTAGAAAAAGACTTTATTCTATATACTACTCTGCACGAAGTTATTATGCATGCAACATCGCCACTTTTTCTAGCACTATATATACGGTGAACTCGTACTAATGCGAGTTTCACACACTTTAGCACACACGCTACATAAGGGAGACCTAACTTTTCCCCTACTTTCAGGTAAGCACATTTTCTTTTAGGCCTTATCATATGCATGTACTTATATCCTATTCATAGTTCAATTTATAAGGAAACTTTAAGTTAACATTTGAAATGAATTATTATTATTATGTACTTTCAGTGTGAAATAAATGGTTTGCTACATGTTATTTAGTCACAATATTCAACGCCCTATTTAGAAAGACCAAGTGGCCATTTACCCTGTGACATTCAATTTTCAGAAAGTGTGGTTTGATCGGTTTATAGCATAAATGATATTTTTTCACGTTTAGCTGGTTGTGTGTATGAAGGCAAACACTATAAAGTTGGTGAAAAGATAAACGACTACGGAAATTATGGACTTCAGTGTGGAAAATGGGGAATAACAGCTTGGGAGAATTACCAAGGTATTTCTTTAAAACCTTTGCAAGATGGAAAAAGTAGTTTAAACATTAAATAATGTGGGTTTTTAAAACCTGTTTATGTGGCAGTCAAATGTAAAGTTAAGATATATGTACGTGCCTTGTTGGTATGTTTTATTATTTATCCTGCTTATGTGGAACAGTCAAAATAATAGAAAAAAGTACAAATAGAACAAAAAACTGACAAATAGGAGAAGATCTTATCATCGTCATAGCAGTCCTCTTTAACATGATATTGAGTAAAGATTTAAGATAGGTGTAAGGAGTTGTAGGTTCATCCTCCCCGAGGCAGGTGCCCTACGAAGAATACCATATGTAAGTTATTCTTAAAACGTATAAAGATAAAAGAAATAAGACTATGATATGTCTTATTCACTTACAAGTTCCTTGCATGTTTACCGGCTTTCAATTCGAAGTTTGTTGAATTTATATGTATAAACACATCTTTTTTATATCTATATGTATACATTCCCCATTTCCTTTCTCAATTTTATTAAGTTCGTTGAGACTTTTAAATCTTTCATTTTAAGACGAATCACATAACCAAAAGACAACTAAACTTTCAACATCATCAACAGAACCAACAACACACAAAGAAGAAGGTGAGGAACTTCAATATATTATACACAACAAAGGGGGTATAGGTCCAATGTTCACTGAATTTGTTTCCAATCACCACTGCGGGTATAAGGTTATCCTGCGAGACTATGCTCAATGTGTCTTCTGTTAACAAAGATTGAAATCGTTATTTTTTTAAGGTTTACTGAATAACATATACAAAAATATATGGTTGAGATGTTTTAAAATTCTTGCCTTTGGTACAAAGACATACAGCTTTTTTCAGTGTTTCATAAAAAAGAAGTTCATTGAAGAACATCTGTAAAGGAAGCAATTAAGACATGAGATTTATAACTTTTAACGTTTTAATAGACTATGCAACCAAAGTTTGTATTTCCTCCTCCATTTTTTTTTTGGGGGGGGGGGGGGGGGGTTGGGGGTGGGTTGGTTATCCCTATAGTAGTTTTAAATAAATCCAAATACTATCAAATTCTACAAGCAACAAAACAATGAAATATGGCAAATGTACAAACACCGCATATATGTTCTTCTCTTGGGACAGGTAAGCAAATAATAAGTGTCTTAATTAAGTTCTTCTTTGTGACAGGCTCAGCTGTCTTCCTGAAAATACCCAACATCTTTTTTTCCTTTAAATCACCATATATTTTTAGACATGTGTATATATGGAAACAAGTCATACAGAGTTGGATCTGTTATAAAAGACTATGGAACATATGGACTTGCATGTGGATACTGGGGTATCTATGCCTATGAAAGCAAGTATAACAGGTACACCTGATATGCTATTTACTTTTTTCTTGTAATTGCTACGTTAAACCTCCGAGATAGAGTTTTATAAAATACAAACCCTAACACAGAAATTGAGGCTATACTATAAAATCGAATGCAATTTCAGCACAATTGGCTGCATAATGATGGAGGTCAGACTTTTTATCAGTTTGTAAAAAGAAGTAGTCATAATTTTTCCATGTTACTCTATAAGTTTACAAAACAAATTTATGCAAATATCCAAAAAGAATTTGCATGACTTCCACATAGATTCATTGGGATCTCATGAGCGCTGCTGTTGGCTATTGGCTGTGTACTATAGTATAGTCCTATTAAAGTCACTAGTTTGCGACAATTGTAATCTTACGTAATGTTATGGACTTTAACCAGTTGTTTATGTTTTGATAACTAAGAAAGAAACATGACACACAATTATTGCAGCGCTATCTTCGTTGTTCTCCAGCTTGTTTTATATCTTAAACAGCAGATACTTGAACTAAAAATATCATTAGAAGTAGACATTTTCTACAGTGGGGGAAATAATACCAATTTCGTATGAAATAGGCGTAACAGTTTGAAAACAACAAAAGATCAAGAATGTTAATCGTCTGATGTAGATATATAGGATAGGATCGAAAGTTATTAGTTCAAATTGGTTTATGAGTCATTAAACATGTTAATTACGAAAATAACGCTTTAAAGACAAGATAACTGCGATCGTTTATTAAATTGTAGACAAATCATTTATTGACTATGCATGGAAATTCCCCCCAAAAATGCATTTTGAAATCTTATTTTTGTTGTCCGTAAAGTTACCCTTTTCATTAATTGTTTCTGGCATAGGTACCATTTATATAAATTAAAGAAAAGGTGTTGTATGATTGTGCATGTGCCATTATGAATATGACACCATATATAAGTATCCACTTAATGTACACATATATGTTAATAATTCAGCAGGGGCGGGTTTAGGCGGGGGCGTGTCGGGCATGCGCCCCTTAAAATTTGCAACGCATGGGTTGTCCTCGGCTTAATAGAGTATCTGAACAGACGAAGGTAAATTAATGTTGTCGCATTTAACATTCAAAGAAGTATAGATCAGTATATAAAACAGTAAGTTTAACAGAATCAACGTGATTACTAATAAATTAACCTACGGTTTATTTATAAGTTCTATAAATCATTACTTCAAAGAAAGGTGTCAAACTTGGTACTGCGTTTGGTGACAAATATTATAGGCTTTTAGCAGTTAAAGTAAAACAATTGTGACAGTGTAGTTGCGGATTTTATAAACAATTTCTTTGATACTCGAAGTTCAAAAACATTCCTACCTCACTTTCCCACGAAGTAGGTAAAAGTGCCCTACCCACGGTTGGGTTGGTTATTTTATCATTGCACGGACAAGAAAACTGTCCAGGTTATATTCTTTCTTAATGAAAGATAGAAATACTGGTTCAAGCGAAAGGTTTATTAGTTTATTAATTTGTATCATTATTTAATATCTTTATCAATACTGTAAACCAACGTATTTTCGCGGATCCTTTATTTTGCGTTTTGCCCTTTCTATCACACTTAGTGAAGATATAATTTCGCGATTTTCAAATTTACTTGATGTAACTAGATAAGCAAATATCCAAGTTTTACATATTGGCGACGATTTATATTCACGTTATGTT
This sequence comes from Mytilus edulis, assembly GCF_963676685.1. Classification (NCBI taxonomy): domain Eukaryota; kingdom Metazoa; phylum Mollusca; class Bivalvia; order Mytilida; family Mytilidae; genus Mytilus; species Mytilus edulis. The sequence goes on along the minus strand of NC_092345.1, from coordinate 101,610,524 downwards.
TCTACTCGCGAAAGTGGCGAAAATAAGTTGGTTTACAGTATATGTTTCTCATTTGCAACCTGTAAAGTTTGCCGAAGCATGCATTATAAACGGTCAAGGTACCACCCGTACTTCCGTATTACACAGGGTATCATGAAAATAAACATATCTTCGTAAAGTTCTCATTCTGATTAAAGTGGTTTACGGTAAAAAAAAAATAATGAATATAAAAAGTTTGGCACGACCTCCGCAAAACAATAAAAAAAAAAAAAAAAAAAAAGAATTATGAAAAGACATTTAAAAATTGCTGGCAAAAGTAGAACTTTTTGTTTTATTGTTCAGGATAGCTATTGTTGAGTCAATGAAAAGAAGCTCATAGATTTCGTGTTAATTAAGGAGATTGTAGATTGACAGTGGTGAATTAATGCGGTTTTAGCTTGACACTCTAATTTCTCGCTAATTTTACCACAAATATTTCTCGCCTCGTTTTGCTTGGCAAGATATATCTACATTGCACCCTCTCTATAAGAATATTTCAATAATTTTGATAATTATACCTGAAAATAATTTCGCCTCTCTCCGCTCGGCGATTATTAAACTTTGCCCCCCCCCCCCTAATCTAAAATCCTGGATCCGCCCCTGAATTGTATAGCAATATTTAATTTATTAACGCGATTGTTTACATGAATCGTATCTATAACATAAAAGACCCCCTCCCCCCATAAAGGTAGAGGGCAATTCATCATGCAAATTTTCCACTCACAGGGTTAAAATTTTTAACATTTGTCAAATTCTTCTGGAAATTGAACGAATCCGGATTATATACCGAAAAATAGTGTTTCACAATTTTACATATATGCATAATATATGAATAAAATCAAAATGTAGTTCTGCACCCCTTTGTATCGATGAACGAATTTAGTAGAGATTGTAAGTTATTTATGGAAACCAAATCCCTGGCTTAATTTACTTACTTGTCCTTAAAATCAAAAACGACTTTACAGTAGCAAATATTTGACGAAAAGATCAAACATAACTTGATAATGTATTATATAAATAAGGTAAGTACTAATGTATACTGACATGTTCTTAATTACAGACATGTAGATTATTTTTAACATGTTTAACTTTCAGAAATTATTTATTTATAAAATTTGAGCCGAAAACATGTGGGTGTTCTTGTCGTACTTACTACAAACAGTTACATATGTAAAGAATATATCATGAATAAACTGACATAAAGTAGCGTATAATAAATAATATGAATTATTGATTTATTTATTGATTGATAGTTTGGCGATCAACTTCAAAGGGCAATAACTTCATGTCAGTATTATTTCAATTGAGTTTTCTGTATATTCTAAAAGATGCAATTTTGAATAAGACAACGTAATCACATGAAAAAAATATGCTAAGAGTTAACATTAATTGCACGAAATGTCACACGTGCAAAAGGTTACCACTTGATATGAACTTCACTTAATGTCATGTGTTTATAAATTGTATAAATATGTTGGTTTTTCGTTTTAGTTAAAATTTGTCATTAAATGCACTTTTTTGCAAATTTTGAATACAGGAATCGCTGCTTTTGTTTCGAGAAAAATGTAGATATTTGACTTTGCATGAAAAACTAATTGTCCTGTTTTTTAAGTCAATAAAACACATATTTACATTCTATAGATGTAAGAAGATGTGATATGAGTGTCAATGGAACAACTTTCATCCAAGTCATAATTTATAAAAGTAAATCATTATGGGTCAAATATAAAAAAAAATAAAAATAAAAGAAGGTGTGGTATGATTGCTAATGAGAAAACTCTACGTATATAAAAGGTATGGTCTTCTTGAATCCTGAGCCTTGGCTTACACCGAACAGCAAGCTATAAAGGTTCCCAAAAAATACTATAGTTTGAATGGGTAACCAACAGTATTATATTTATCTTTACTTTATCAAAAGAAAGTTATAGCGTAATATTACATAAATATGAAGGAAGGTTAGTACGTGTTATTGTAAACTTGGCAGATATATAAGCTGAATCGTGTTTCAAACGTTCTGACTCACGAGAAACATTAGGCCGGAAGTCAATCTTGACAAAAGGACGTAACTTTCAAACCGAACTGTGTACACGACAGTCTCTTCTTACTCTTAAATTCTGCATACTAGTATTTAGCACAAAAACACTTTAGTATGCCTATTTTGAAGTCGCAGAAGTCACATCGTCGCGACAGCATTAAAACAAAAATCTGGACTGATGTTTTTACAAAATGTCACGCGGCAAGCGTTTCGCAATCTAATTACAATTCTGATCCATGATATCAACTCGCGTGCTCGTATATTATAGTCATACGAGTGTATCGAAACCAGAGAACTTTATCTCAATTAGATTGAAGTTCTATGTATACTTTGCCAATAGCAAATAAAGCTCTATGTTGGGAAAAGTAAATGAAATAGACAAATTAGGGGGTGTCTATATAAGAAACCACTGATACATGACTAGAGGTGTCTTGTACAGTCAGTGGGCCCCAACTTTTGAAAAATTGCTGGATCCGCCACTGGACATGATACCTGAGTATGACTTGTTTGTATCATTTCAGTTATTTGTTACTTTTATAAAGACCTAAAATCAAAAAAGATATGGTATGATTGCCTATGAGACAAATCTCCAGAAGAGACTAATGAAACAGAAATTAACAACTATAGGTCACCTTCAGCAAAACCCATACCGCATAGTCCGCTATGAAAGGCACCGAAATGATAAATTGTAAAAAAAAAATAAACGAGAAAACTAACGGCCTAATTTATGTACAAAATAATTTAGGTGAACAAAAATCAAATATGTTGCACAACAAAGAACGACAACCAGTGACTTAAATTGGGACAGGCACTTGTATACATACAAAATGCGGCGGGGTTAAACTCGTTTGAAGACGCAAACCCTCCCCTAACCTGGAACAGTGGTGTTACAGCACAGCATAAGAACAAACTATAAAAATCAGTTGAAAAAGGCTCACTTGTATTTTTGTCCATCTGATGAGTTAAGCCCTTTTCAACTGATTTTTATAGTTCGTTCTTATGTTGTACTGTTTTACCACTGTCCCAGGTTAGGGGAAGGGTTGGGATCCCGCTAACATGTTTAACCCCGCCACATTATTTATGTATGTGCCTGTCCCAAGTCAGGAGCCTGTAATTCAGTGGTTGTCGTTTGTTTCGTGTTACATATTTGTTTTTCGTTCATTTTTTTTTTACATAAATAAGGCCGTTAGTTTTCTCGTTTGAATTGTTTTACATTGTCTTATCGGGGCCTATTATAGCTGACTATGCGGTATGGGCTTTGCTCATTGTTGAAGGCCGTACGGTGACCTATAGTTGTTAATGTCTGTGTCATTTTGGTCTTTTGTGGATAGTTGTCTCATTGACAATCATACAACATCTTCTTTTTTATAATATCAACTCAGCAGATGGATACAAGTAGAAATACAGATAACAAAAACACGTTGGCGTGACCGGGTACTTGTTCATCCCAACAACAAAAGGACACTCAGTACATATCTGAGAGTACTGTCAGTTACTGACAGTCTGGGCTTGTTCAAAGCCAATAACAACTATAAATAATCATGCATCTAAGACTAAAATATTGAACTTATATCACACCTGATATGTTTTTCCAGAGCTAGTGATTTCTATCAGGATTGCTTGACGGTGCGGATTTCTTCTCGTCTTCATCACACAAATTAACGTGCATGGCAACTATAGTGGTTTCGTAACTGTCTGCATATCGAGCACCTATAGAAGTCCATTTCCGTTTGTTTTGTGTATGGTTGTCCCTAGGTATCTTATTTTTCTGTTTAGCACACATACCAATATACGATAACAAGTGACAAATGACTCCAATATTCTAAGAATAAATATATCAATGAATGGGTGACTTGTTTATAATTTCAGATATTAACTGGTAACTTTTGGGCAGTTTTAAAATATGGTTGAAAGGTGTGGCCAAGGAACATTCGATTCAACGACAATTTCTATTACATAGCGAACATTTGTATGTCCGTAGTCTTTTAAATGCTGTCTATATGCCTATTAACAGGACTCTTCTATTTCAAAACTACAATAAATCACTACAAATCATGCATTTCATTTTTTTGATTGCCTTGATGGAGTCGAAAATCGAGTATTCTGATTTCGGCGTCGGCGGCGGCGTCAACAATGTTTTATTGCGAGTTAATGTCAGTTTAATGACAACCACTAGTCATGCTAGTGGTAGGTCAATGATACTCGGTATGCAGACGAATTAGCATTGCCATATTTCATTTTTAAATTTTAGATATGAAACAGATAGTTTGAAAAGATGAATACGGAATTTTATGTGGACACCGGGTCACCATTAATTACTATGTGTTGTGATATATATTTACTTTAATGGCCGCTTTCGTGAAAAAAAAAAAAACAATTTACCAAAATAAATGAATGCCCCAAAAAAGAAAAACCACAACCGTGTGAATAGCAAATAAAATGGATCTAATAGAAAGGTCCAAATAAACTTGTCAAATGTTGTGTATTAATTAATGAATATTATTTCATGCGGTCATTAATTAATAAACAAATTGCAAGGAAGGACTGAAAGGTTCATATGTAATTAAAATGTACATTTTATTGTTGTCACGTTTTTGATGTCATCGCCAAAGTTAGGACATAACGTTTTATTTCAATTTCTAGTGGATTTTAGCATCTTTTGACCAAACAGTTTGAACGGGTGAGTTTATGTTTTTGATATTTAGTTCTATCAATTAATATTTTATATTTCAGTTAAAAAAAAATTGGTATTAACAAAGCATATTCCAAACAACACTCAGTGACATCCACACATAAATAAATAAAAACTGATCACAGCCGTGTAAAAAAAGGAATTTAATATACATAGCAATATGATATTAAAATACAATTGAACTATTTTTTTAAATTCTGCAAAATCACGTTTTCTAAATTATTCATTTAAAGATTAACTAAGAGTATTTTTGAAAACAATTTAAGATAACACGACTTCATAATTTTTATTTGACAAATATGTCGCATGATATTAATTACTCTGTTTTAATTAAACATGTTGCATACATGCTGTACATTTTAATACATTTTGTACATTAACACGTGTTAACATAAAATATAAAAATAAAATGTGGTTTTATTGCCAACGAGACAAACTATATATCAACTTGATTGTTTAGATTGGAAATTAGCTAAAACATTTCTGTCATGCATTGTATTGATACAGATAACAATTTGTCTGAATTATTTTTCATTTACAACAGGAAAGACAACAGAGAACAGTTGGAATGCTTTTTGTTTTCTTCACCTCTATCTGTGTTGTCAGTAAGTTATATTTTTGTGAATTTCGAATAATGATCACAGTAAGATACCCACTTCCAATATTATTCAGAGATAGAATTCCTATTAATTTTCCAGGAAAACATACAATTTGAACTTTTTTTATAACTTTGACACCATATCGGGGAAAGAGTCAATTCACTTTCCAGATACAACAACCTTCAAACAGTAGAGAACGGATGTTTTGGCATATTTTCCTCCGCGTCTCCTTTGGTAACAACTAGACGATGAAATATATTTGCTATATATTTGTGTTTTCCTTTGTTTTTCGTCCATGTTTGTACGCCAGTTTTTCGGGTGTTCAAAGTTGACGTGATCTGTTGTACTGCTCAGGGTGATATTATTCTTATATTTTTTTGTATATATTTAGAGTTAGATTTTTTTATTGAGGTAACTTTTAGTACATAGGTGTTCACAATTACAAATCATTTGACAGTAATATTCAATTATACTATTTGAATAGTAAAATAAGATGAGTACACGTCAATGAAACTGCAACCCAAGAACGTAACAATAAAAGCAAAACAAACATTCTTTAGATGCCAAATTACGATATCTGTTTTCCATCTTCATGATAATTGTTGCGAAGTTTAATAAACCAGCCTTTTCAGTACTAAATCCCCCCCCCCCCCCCCCCCCGCCCAGACAGGTCAGACAGGAACAAGTTGCCATGTTATAAATTTATATATAATCTCTCTATATATTAAATTTAGCTGTATTTCCTTTGGTTTTCAGTATCAAATCCTCCCCTGTCCAGTACAGGAACACACGGCCATGTTATAAACTTATACGTTATCCTTGCCTATTGTTTTAGATGTGTTTGCTTTGGTGCCAATTCCACTAGAACCACAAACGCCATGTTTTACACATTTTGGAGAGTGTCTTAGATATTGCCCAGGGGAGAGAATTCCAGACTTAGAGGGCATAGAGAGCTCATGTATTACTAACACAGCAGGTTACCAGTTCTGTAAATTCTATCATTGTCCGCCTGCAAAATGCCGAGGAAAAAAGAAGGATTTGTACGGGAAATGCTATTACTGCCCGGGTAAGTTTTCTGTATTGAAGAACGACAAGTTATACATTTGTTCAGGTCAGTCTGTTAAATCAAGGCAAAACAAATGCTAGTCCGAGATTACTATGACGTCCAACGGCTGTTTTGGCCAGACAAGCTGTAATTTCGGACTAAGCAAATGCTACTGTCGAGATAAGGCATCAACCAATGATCTGTGTGTGTGGGAAGTGGGTAGGGGAGGGGCATGTTTTTATTATTATTATTATTTGTTCAATTTTTTTCTGAATTACTTGATCAAAATTTATTTTTTAGACGGAAAGTAAAACTTCTATTGAAAATAAGAAATACAACATTTGTTAAATAAAAAATCTTGTTCTCTAGCTGTGTTTTTGATTTATTTCTTAATTAAAAATGTTTGTCTTGTCAAAATCCTACGTCTTTTAGAAGAAGGCACGACGAATGCTAATATTATCCTAAAATGTCGTTAAACGAAGTTTAAAGTCGAATGAAAGCAGCCACGGAGAATGCTGCTTCTGTTTGGATACATTTGTTTATACTACACTATACTTCTGTCCAGGTAAGACTTGTATACGAAAGAAAGGAGAATACGATGCGACATGTAGAATGAAATTCAAAACAGTGTGGCTGTGGCCATTGATTGACACATTAAATTCATCCATTGACTGGGACAATTTAGGTGAAGGTTTGTATGTAACGACCACTGCTCACTTTGTACTTTTTGAAGACACTTAAACTATGGGGTCACCAAAGGTTCTCAACACCTTAATAAAGTAATTCGAAAAACTAATCAGAAATAACACGATGTTTTGATTTATATCAATTATATAAATCAAAACATAAACGTTATTCCTGATTAATTTTTTGAATTATTTTATAATTTAAGGCGTTAAGAAACCTTTGGTGACCCCACAGTTTAAATGTCTATCGTAGGTACGTCGTGAACAGTGGTCGTTACAGACAAACGTTCATGTAAATTGCCCCAGTCAATGGATGAAATTAATGTGTCAATCAATGGCCACAGCCACACTGTTTTGAATTTCATTCTATATTAAGTCTTTAAAAAGAAACGAAGAATGCTTCTTCTGTCTAGGATAGTATTTTAAATAAAAGAAGGAAGAAATCTACTTCTGTCCTAATAAGTCTTTAAAACAAAGGCAGGCAAATTGCTACTTCGTGCCATGTTAGTCTTTTAAACAAAGAAAGCTACTTCAGTCCACGCAAGTATTTTAAACAAAGGATGGAGGGATAATGCTTATTCAGGGTAAGTAAGTCTATATACAAAGGAATGGAGCATGCTACTTCGATCCACGTAAGTATTTTAAACAAAGGAAGGAGAATGCTACTTCGATCCACGTTAGTATTTTAAACAAAGGAAAGAGAATGCTACTTCGATCCACGTTAGTATTTTAAACAAAGGAAGGAGAATGCTACTTCGATCCACGTAAGTATTTTAAACAAAGGAAGGAGAACGCTACTTCGATCCACGTAAGTATTTTAAACAAAGGAAGGAGAATGCTTCTTCGATCCACGTAAGTATTTTAAACACTACTTCGATCCACGTAAGTATTTTAAACAAAGGAAGGAGAATGCTTCTTCGATCCACGTAAGTATTTTAAACAAAGGAAGGAGAATGCTACTTCGATCCACGTAAGTATTTTAAACAAAGGAAGGAGAACGCTACTTCGATCCACGCAAGTATTTGAAACAAAGGAAGGAGAATGCTACTTCGATCCACGTAAGTATTTGAAACAAAGGAAGGAGAACGCTACTTCTATCCACGTAAGTATTTTAAACAAAGGAAGGAGAATGCTTCTTCGATCCACGTAAGGATTTTAAACAAAGGATGGAGAACGCTACTTCGATCCACGTAAGTATTTTAAACAAAGGAAGGAGAATGCTACTTCGATCCACGTAAGTATTTTAAACAAAGGAAGGAGAACGCTACTCGATCCACGTAAGTATTTTAAACGAAGGAAGGAGAATGCTTCTTCGATCCACGTAAGTATTTTAAACAAAGGAAGGAGAATGCTACTTCGATCCACGTAAGTATTTTAAACAAAGGAAGGAGAACGCTACTTCGATCCACGCAAGTATTTTAAACAAAGGAAGGAGAATGCTACTTCGATCCACGTAAGTATTTTAAACAAAGGAAGGAGAACGCTACTTCGATCCACGTAAGTATTTTAAACAAAGGAAGGCGAATGCTTCTTTGATCCACGTAAGTATTTTAAACAAAGGAAGGAGAATACTACTTCGATCGATGTAAGTATTTTAAACAGAGGAAGGGAAAAGCTACTTCTGGACAGGTATGTCTTTTAAACAAAGGAAGGGAAAATGCCACTTCGATCAATCTAAGTATTTTAAACAAAGGAAGGAGAATGCTACTTCGATCCACGTAAGTAGTTTAAATAAAGAAGAGAGAAATTAAATGCTACTTCGGTCCAGGTATCAGGTATAAGTATTTTAAACAAATGAACGGAGAATGATTCTGTACAAGTAGATAAGTCTTTTAAAACAAAGGAAGGTAAAACGCTACTTTTGTCCAGATAAGTCTTATACGAATGTTAACCATTGTTGTACATATGTAACGTATAAAAATTATCTAGTAACAAAAATGATATCCAAAATGGATAAGAAACGACATGAACAAAGTATAGATAGCTCATTTATAAACATAACGTATCAAAAATAGAATGGCAGTGTTAGTAAAATAAAGAAAACACTTTCTACTTTGTAAAGACGAGTTTCCTCCAATTGATTATTTGGACAAAATATTTATCTGTCAAACTATGTATCGTATAATTGATATTGCGTTATTTTAGGTAACTCTTGTATTGTATGCCTAATTGATATTGCATTATTTAAGGTAACTGTTGTACTGGGTGTTGAATTGATATTGCTTTATTTTTAGTTTTACTGACACTGTATCGTCTGTATTGTCTTGTTTAATGTAACTGCTGAATTGATATTGCTTTTTTAGCTCCCATGACCAAAAGGTGATATTACTTTTTCAGCTCCCATGTCACAAAAGACAAGTGTGAGCTTTCCTATCACTTGGCGTCCGTCGTTTGTCTGTGCTTATGAATTCTATTCTAGTCTAAATTGTTGGAGAGTGTCCAATGTTGAAGATTACCAATATCTAGGTGAGCGACACTGGCTTGTTGTAGCCTCTGATTAGTTGACTGACCTTGTAAAGACTGATAAATCGATATTGCTTTTTGATGGACATAGACCACGGTGAGCGACACTGGCTCTTCACAGCCTCTGGTTTAGTTGACTGACTATAGTCTCATAAATCGATATTACTTTTTTTAGGTAGCTGTGTTGATGGTGGTAGAAAACATCATAATGGACAAGCTTTTATCAGTTTTGATTTGGTTAATAATTGTTTTTGTGGACAAGATAATTCCAAACACTGCACTAAACAATCAGTAGATCAGTATGCCTACTGTAATCACGCGAGACCTGGTAGTGATGGCGACAATACAGTTGTAGTGGTAGCGAATCCTCGACCACCACCACCACCTTCTAAAGTCGTTGCTATTGTAGCTCCACCACAGCAGCAACAAGCCCCAGCGGTAATGGCTTTTGTGTCAGCACCAACACAACAACCGACTACCCGACAAATGCCATATGTACCATCTCCCACCCGACCACCAACTCCACCACAAAGAGCATACGTACCAGCTCCATCACAGCCATACGTTCCTCCTGGTTCTGCTTTTGCTAATAATCAGGAATCGACAGCTTATATGCAGCAACATAAACACCAAAAAATGGTGGCACACCCTAATTTCTCTGCAAAAAGTCCAAAATCTAATTTGCAGCAGCGTTCCAACAACAATCCAAATTTGTACAGACATAATCAGTATTATCAAGGCTTTCCAAATAATCAACAGTTTTATGGTTACCATGGAAATCCTTTCTTTCAACAGCAGATGTGGGGATTCAATTCTAATAAGGAAATAGAAGCGTAACTATTAGCCATTCTAACAAGTGTTTTGACTTTAATTCCTGTCTTCAGAAAATTAAAATCTTTCCAAAGAACAGTAGTTGAAGAAAAATATATAAACAATTTTCATGGATATTTTATTGTTTCTTTTTAAGCCGACATTTTTTTCGAACAATTTACTACTGTGTTGTTCTATCAGTTGTCAGGCGAGACGACCACAAAGTTGAAAGGATTTCGGAGTGATTGTAGCTACAATTATCATATTAAATAATTTTGTATTGATTGGTGATATTTATTTTAGAATATGAATTTTGAGTATTTTACGGATGAATACAAAACGTATAAGGACCTTAAGTTTCCTTACAAATCAATCTTGCATGTCCATGTCAGATATGATTTGGTCGTTCCTTATTTCATGGGCATTTTCACTGATGGACATCATGATTTTCAGAAGTGGTATGATTGCTAATGAGTCATCCTGTATTAAATGGTCCGGTAAAGGACAATTTTTCAACAGCATAGACCGCTAGGAGAGCTATAAATAGCGCGATAAACGTTAGGAGAGATATATAAATGTTGCTATAAAACATAATGCTGAAAAGGAAGAGATACAAAGACATGCTATCATTGATTTTGTTTTAATAAATTTAAACTACAACGTAGATATATGTATTGCTAGTATGTTTTGAGTGAGGTTCGTGTTGCTTATTCTTTAATTTTCTATGTTGTGTTCTGTGTACTAGGCAGTGTTTGTCTGTTTATCTTTTTTGTTTTAGCCATTGCGGTGTCAGTTTTTGTTTTTGTTTTCGTTTAAGTAGCTTGAATGTCACTCTGGCATCATTCACCCCTGTTTTATGTCTTGCATCCTGTCAATACGATGTACTAACTTATATTTTGGTATTGCACAAGTTTTTGATGTTCTTAAACTTTTTATGACGTCTTTAAACTAAAAACGTAGGATGTGTATTGACTGATCTTTGGTCTTTTGGAAAAAATGATCTAATCATTAGTTGGAATTGATTTTGAACTAGCCTTTATTGGGGGGGGGGGGGGGGGGCAAGGGGTTTAACTGTTATGATGTTATGGGGCATTTTAATTCTTTGTTATCTGTTATTCTGAAAATATATTTACTGTTAACTGTTATTGTCTTATTCTTTGTTAGCTGTTATAGGACTATTATCTATTTTGTTATCTGTTATTGTGAGAATCTATTTGCTGTTAACTGTTATTGAAAATTGGAATGTTAGCATTTTGACAGCCAATCTTCCGTAGAAATTGAAGATAATTGAAAATTGTGATTTGAATGGATAATAGTCTCATTGGCACGCTTACCACATCTTCTTACAATTCATATCTATTGGGATCTTTCTACTGGTAATATCGGGTGGCCCTGTATTTGCAGAAGAATTTCAGTAACATACATCTCATAAACATATTAAAATCAATTGGACCCAGGACCATTCCAGTATATATTATTATTATCCTTTGTAATAAATTCCGTTGTCTGTGAACATGTAAAATTTTGTACAAATTATAATTCACTTATTACTTGTACAATAACTTATAGTATGGATTTTGTTATAAAAAAAAGCATTGGTACACCCTATAGATTTTTTTTTATTCAATGACCACATAGTAATCTTTATGCTGTACTATTACACCACTGTCCCTGATTAGGGGAGGATTGGACACCAACTAGTATGCTTAAGTTGACGCAGTTACATTCTGTATGTGCCTATTTCCAAGTCAGGAGCCTGGATTCAGTGGTTGTAGTTTGTTACTGTGTTACTAAGTTTCTCGTTCACTATTTTTGTGGATAAATTAGGCAGTTAGTTTTCTCCTTTGAATTGTTTTACATTACTAAGTGGTATCATATGGGTTTGAATTATGTCTTTGGGAATTATACATCTTTTTCTTTTAGCATTTATATTATAAGTGCTACTCCCTCTCTTTTCGATTACATGAAAGAGAACCCTGACCACCATATTTTTAAAAGCTTTTTAATTGCTTCACATGGCGAAAATTGAAGCTCAGAAACCATTGATGCAAATAAAGATGTGTCTTTAGTTTAATTTTTCGACAAGTACCCTTTTAAAAATCCTACAGCTTCTCCAATGCTGTACCCAAATTCTATAATTTCACTTAAAGATGCATGATTGGTGTTTCACTTGGTGTCATCCAAATTTTCACTAGGTCCAATTTCTATTATACTATCAGAATTGTCACTTGAGTCAATTTCTATTATTAGAATAACCATAACTGGCATGCGTGTGTCAGTTACATGTCCTGTCTCCACTGATCTGGGTATTTTTGTATTTTATAAGTAAGTTTTATCATGAGGTCATTAAATACAAAAAAATGATTGTGCATCATTTTTTTTTTATTACTTGTAAAGTATATATATTGCTTTTCAGAAATAAAAATAATCTAAAAATCAAATTGATAATAAAGTGTGGCTGCACTACTTTCAAAAGTTAAATAAAAAAACCTAAATTATTAAAAATTGATCCCTCAAATGCCATAGATTAAAAATATCCGTATATCAAAAACAGAAACTAGTAATTTTGTTCAGAAAAATTCAACATCCATACTATAACTTATTGTACAAGTTACGGAAAAAAATCAACCAAGGCAGAACTGCCTCAACGGCCGAAACGTCTTGTTTACACAAATTACAATTTTCTAGGTCCATACCTCAAATTATATACTAAGATCTACGAGTCATCTAAGTACTGGATTGGTCCTGGACAGATTTATTTTCATATTTCATTTACTGTTATCTGTTATTGTCCTTTTTCAATTCCTTGTTATCTGTTTTTCACCAAATCAATTCACTGTTTTGCTGTTATGGGGACCCCCCTTGCCCCCCCCTCTTTATTAGTAACTACACATACTAGTAGAAAAGCATTTTGTGTTTTGTTTATATGTCGTCTCTGATGGGTCAAGCTATTTTCGACTGTTTTTTACAGTTTATGTTACAGTGGATGTCGTCTGTTGCTGTCTGTTATTCGTTTTTCGTGTGTTTGTTTAACGTAAGAGAGATATAAAATAAAGCAATATCAAATTATCATACAATACAGTTACCTAAAATAAAGCTATATCAGTTTATCATACAATACAGTTACCTAAAATAAAACTATATCAGTTTATCATAAAATATAGTTACCTATAATTAAACAATATCAATTTATTATACAATACAGTTACCTAAAATAAAGCTATATCAATGTATCATACAATGTAATTACCTAGAATAAAGCTATATCAATTTATAATACAATACAGATACCTAAAATAAAGCGATATCAATTCATCATACAATACAGTTACCTAAAATAAAGCGATATCGATTTATAATACAATATAGTTACCTAAAATAAAGCCATATCAATTTATCATACAATATAGGTACCTAAAATAAAGCCATATCAATTTATCATACAATACAGTTACCTAAAACAAAACTATATCAATTTATCATAAAATACAGTTACATAAATTAAAACTATATAAATCTGTCATACAAAACAGACACCTGCAATAAAGCAATATCAATAAAATTAACGGTACCAATTTTTTTTTGCACAAGATGCGCATTTCGACAATACATGTCTCTTCAGTGATGCTCGTGGCCAAAAAATATTTGAAATCCAAAGCTTATATAAAAGATGAAGAGCTATAATCCAAAAGGTCCAAAAAGTATAGCCAAATCCGTGAAAGGAATCAGAGCTTTGCATGAGGGAGATACATTCCTTAATTTATAATAATTTCTATCATTTTGTAACAGCAAATTTTGATAACACAAAAAAATCGTATTTTCATGCCAGTACCGAAGTACTGGCTAATGGGCTGGTGATACCCTCGGGGACTTATAGTCCACCAGCAGAGGCATCGACCCAGTGGTAGTAATAAAATTAACGGTACCAATTTTCTTACACCAGATGCGCAATTTATCATACAATACAGTTACCTAAAATTAAACTATATCAATTTACCATACAATATAGTTACCTAAAATAAAACTATAAATTTATCATACAAAACAGACACTTGCAATAAAACAATATCAATTTATCATAAAATACAGTTACCTAAAACAAAACTGTATCAATTTATCATACAATATAGTTACCCAAATAAAACTATATCAACCTATCTATAATAAAGATACCTGCAATAAAGTAATTTCAATTTATCATACAATACAGATACCTAAAATAAAATTATATCAATTTATCATACAATACTGTTACCAAGAATATGGATACGTAAATTCACCATACAATATAGTTACCTTAAATAAAGCGATATCAATATTTTGTCTAATACAGATACCTAAACTAAAGCAATATCAATTTATCATACAATACTGTTGCCAAAAAATAAAACTATCAATTTATCATACAATATAGTTACCTAAAATAAAGCGATATCAATATTTCGTACAATACAGATACCTAAAATAAAGTTACATCAATTTGTCATACAATACTGTTACCTTAAATGAAGCTATATCAATTTATCATACAATACAGTTACCTTAAATAAAGCGATATCAATATTTCGTACAATACAGTTACCTAGAATATGGCTACATCAATTTGTCATACAATATAGTAAACTAAAATAAAGCGATATCAATATTTCGTACAATACAGTTACCTAGAATATGGCTACATCAATTTATCATACAATATAGTTACCTAAAATAAAGCGATATCAATATTTTGTACAATACAGATACCTTAAATAAAGCAATATCAATTTGTCATACAATACAGTTACCTAAAATATGGCTATATCAATTTATCATATAATACAGTTACCTAGAATATGGCTACATCAATTTATCATACAATATAGTAACCTAAAATAAAGTGATATCAATATTTCGTACAATAAAGATACCTAAAATAAAGCAATATCAATTTATAATACAATACAGTTACCTAAAATATGGCTATATCAATTTATCATATAATACAGTTACCTAGAATATGGCTACATCAATTTATCATACAATATAGTTACCTAAAATAAAGCGATATCAATATTTCGTACAATAAAGATACCTAAAATAAAGCAATATCAATTTATAATACAATACAGTTACCTAAAATAAAGCAATATCAATTTATCATAAAATACAGTTACATAAATTAAAACTATATAAATCTGTCATACAAAACAGACACCTGCAATAAAGCAATATCAATAAAATTAACGGTACCAATTTTTTTTTGCACAAGATGCGCATTTCGACAATACATGTCTCTTCAGTGATGCTCGTGGCCAAAAAATATTTGAAATCCAAAGCTTATATAAAAGATGAAGAGCTATAATCCAAAAGGTCCAAAAAGTATAGCCAAATCCGTGAAAGGAATCAGAGCTTTGCATGAGGGAGATACATTCCTTAATTTATAATAATTTCTATCATTTTGTAACAGCAAATTTTAATAACACAAAACAATCCGTATTTTCATGCCAGTACCGAAGTACTGGCTACTGGGCTGGTGATACCCTCGGGGACTTATAGTCCACCAGCAGAGGCATCGACCCAGTGGTAGTAATAAAATTAACGGTACCAATTTTCTTACACCAGATGCGCAATTTATCATACAATACAGTTACCTAAAATTAAACTATATCAATTTACCATACAATATAGTTACCTAAAATAAAACTATAAATTTATCATACAAAACAGACACTTGCAATAAAACAATATCAATTTATCATAAAATACAGTTACCTAAAACAAAACTGTATCAATTTATCATACAATATAGTTACCCAAATAAAACTATATCAACCTATCTATAATAAAGATACCTGCAATAAAGTAATTTCAATTTATCATACAATACAGATACCTAAAATAAAATTATATCAATTTATCATACAATACTGTTACCAAGAATATGGATACGTAAATTAACCATACAATATAGTTACCTTGAATAAAGCGATATCAATATTTTGTCTAATACAGATACCTAAACTAAAGCAATATCAATTTATCATACAATACTGTTGCCAAAAAATAAAACTATCAATTTATCATACAATATAGTTACCTAAAATAAAGCGATATCAATATTTCGTACAATACAGATACCTAAAATAAAGTTACATCAATTTGTCATACAATACTGTTACCTTAAATGAAGCTATATCAATTTATCATACAATACAGTTACCTTAAATGAGGCTATATCAATTTATCATACAATACAGTTACCTTAAATAAAGCGATATCAATATTTCGTACAATACAGTTACCTATAATATGGCTACATCAATTTGTCATACAATATAGTAAACTAAAATAAAGCGATATCAATATTTCGTACAATACAGTTACCTAGAATATGGCTACATCGATTTGTCATACAATATAGTTACCTAAAATAAAGCGATATCAATATTTCGTACAATACAGTTACCTAGAATATGGCTACATCAATTTATCATACAATATAGTTACCTAAAATAAAGCGATATCAATATTTTGTACAATACAGATACCTAAAATAAAGCAATATCAATTTGTCATACAATACAGTTACCTAAAATATGGCTTTATCAATTTATCATATAATACTGTTACCTAGAATATGGCTACATCAATTTATCATACAATATAGTTACCTAAAATAAAGCGATATCAATATTTCGTACAATAAAGATACCTTAAATAAAGCAATATCAATTTATAATACAATACAGTTACCTAAAATATGGCTATATCAATTTATCATATAATACAGTTACCTAGAATATGGCTACATCAATTTATCATACAATATAGTTACCTAAAATAAAGCGATATCAATATTTCGTACAATAAAGATACCTAAAATAAAGCAATATCAATTTATAATACAATACAGTTACCTAAAATAAAGCAATATCAATTTATCATAAAATACAGTTACATAAATTAAAACTATATAAATCTGTCATACAAAACAGACACCTGCAATAAAGCAATATCAATAAAATTAACGGTACCAATTTTTTTTTGCACAAGATGCGCATTTCGACAATACATGTCTCTTCAGTGATGCTCGTGGCCAAAAAATATTTGAAATCCAAAGCTTATATAAAAGATGAAGAGCTATAATCCAAAAGGTCCAAAAAGTATAGCCAAATCCGTGAAAGGAATCAGAGCTTTGCATGAGGGAGATACATTCCTTAATTTATAATAATTTCTATCATTTTGTAACAGCAAATTTTAATAACACAAAAAAATCCGTATTTTCATGCCAGTACCGAAGTACTGGCTACTGGGCTGGTGATACCCTCGGGGACTTATAGTCTACCAGCAGAGGCATCGACCCAGTGGTAGTAATAAAATTAACGGTACCAATTTTCTTACACCAGATGCGCAATTTATCATACAATACAGTTACCTAAAATTAAACTATATCAATTTACCATACAATATAGTTACCTAAAATAAAACTATAAATTTATCATACAAAACAGACACTTGCAATAAAACAATATCAATTTATCATAAAATACAGTTACCTAAAACAAAACTGTATCAATTTATCATACAATATAGTTACCCAAATAAAACTATATCAACCTATCTATAATAAAGATACCTGCAATAAAGTAATTTCAATTTATCATACAATACAGATACCTAAAATAAAGCAATATCAATTTATCATACAATACAGTTACCTTAAATAAAGCAATATCAATTTATCATACAATACAATTACCTAAAATAAAGTAATATCAATTTATCATGCAATGCAGATACCAAAAATAAAGCGATATCAATATTTCGTACAATACAGATACATAAAAAAAAAGCAATATCAATTTATCATACAATATAGTTACCTCAATTAAAACAATATAATTTATCATACAATATAGGTACCTAAAATAAAATTATATCAATTCATCATACAATACAGTTACCTAGAATTTGGAAACGTCAATTTATCATACAGTATAGTTACCTAAAATAAAGCATTATCCTGATTTAGAGTAATTTCTCGCAATATTGTCCTAATAAATTTCAGTACAATTTTTTATCACGTCAATTGGAATTATCTCCCTTATTTATAACGTCAATTGGAATGATCTCCCTTAGTTATTACGTCAATTGGAATTATCTCCCTTATACCATTCACCTAATAAAAAAACAAAAAAACAGTTGAGTTGCTATGTAGTCATAATATTTTTTATTTTTCACATTTTTTTATTTAATATCTAAAAATTATCGGGTCAATAAAATTCATATCGGGTTTGGCTTCGCCTCACCCGATATGAATTTTATTGAACCGATAAATTCTCGTATTAGGACAATTGCACACTGTGTAACTAATAATATCAATGTATCGTACAATAAAGTTACCTAAAATTGAGCAATATCAATATTTCGTACAATACAGATACATAAATAAAATTACATCAATTTGTCATACAATACAGTTACCTTAAATAAAGCGATATCAATTTATAATATAATACAGTTACCTAAAATATGGCTATATCAATTTATCATATAATACAGTTACCTAAAATAAATGGATATCAATATTTCGTACAATACAGTTACCTAAAATAAAACTATATCATTTTATCGGACCGTCAAGTACTATAATTAAAACTATATAAATTCGCCATATTATACACCAGGCTGCATCTAGCGAACAACAGCTAGCGAACAATAAGCCAGCAAACATTAAGGCGATATATCGAGAAACCAAAAAACAAAATAAGACAACAACGGCCGTTAAATAAAAAAATATTCAAAAAGGCAGAAAATCCGTCTAAATATGAGCAATTTTAACTCAATTTTGAAATGGTTTTTATTTAATTTACCTGTGCACTTTATTGTGGGACCCCGTGTCATCATGAATGATACATTTCATTGCGTAATGAATGTCAATTCCAATGTATATTTATCAAATGTTCCATCTTTGCTAGCCAAGGTTCACGATCCACTCCCCTCCGTTGCACTTGGCTAACTAAGATGCAAATGTTGATTAATTTTTTGCAGTATAATTATTTATCTTTAAAAAGATTGCATTGTTGTCTTTTTTTAATAAAATTTAGTACACATAATTTCCCTACATCAGTCATTTCAAAATAAAGTACAAATTCGGAATCTAAACTTTTCGAAAAAAAAAGTTAAAATAAATGCAAATTAATTTAAAAAACCAATAGCATATGGATTTGTTAATATTTTTTCAAAAAATGCAATCTTACCAACACCTGAGAAAATTTTATTTTAAAATTGTGTGCCAGCTTGTGCCAGATTTTGTCCATCCTGTTACTTTTTTTAACTGATAGCAAAAGTGATAATAGAAAAGAAAATATCGAATGAAAAGTGTGGCTCACATTTGCATAGCAGCGTTCATTTGAAATCACATTTACATTTATCATTTATGTAGATTATCCAAAAAAAATCTGCAGATAGTCGTTGCGTTCAGGAAATTCATCTCATTTCTTATTTTTCAAACACTCGTAAAAAAATATTGTGGAGACAGTGGCATTGAAAATTTACTAGTATGTCCCTTTTCAATTATACTAACGAGAAACTTAGTCAATAGATCAGTTATATTGATTGTAAAAATTATTTTACACATTTTTGGGGGTAACAGGAACGAACAAGGGCAGTAACAGGGAGGACAAAGTGGTAACAGTAGAGACAAAACATAAGTTAGGTCACAAAAATCAATAACAAACAACTGGATTTTGAATTTTATAGGGATACGAACGGGAGATATAAGTATCTTAACATTATACACGAACAATTTATACGTGTATCAACCCCCCCCTCCCAAAAAAAAAAAATCAGTATTCATTTGGTGTTTTTAGTTTTTTTCGCTAAGTATATATATGAAGTAAGATTTGGTTGCCGCAAGTCGTAAAAATCAGTACATAAGATGACATGACTTTCTGTGAACTACCGCTTTTAAGACCAAGTTCAGAATGTTAGTTCTTATTCATTTATTAAGTGTCTACTGGAGGCTAACCAATTACCAGAACAACCACCCATCGTACCGTCTTAGAGAAGGTTAAAGATGTAGTCGTAAAAAGCAAAACTAGTTTAATATGTTATAAACAGGATAGAGGGCATGTTAAAGAACACAACAATACAACTGAACGGAAATTCAAAATATTTTTTTTCTTATTGTCAATGATTCTGATATACTAGTACATGTATCTAGTTTCTGACACATTTTAACACTGAAGGCTTGTCGTTCTTGGATTTTTGGATCATCTCCATAAGTTCATGAAGAGAGTCTGATTTTGTTTGGAATCGGAATGATAGCCTATATTCTTAAAGTTGTAGCAGCGTCTCTCAATTATTTTGTAGCAGCTTCTATCAATTATGTTGGCTAAGAAAAGCACGGAGGCGTAAAAAAAGGGGGGTATGTCATTATGAAAATTATAAAAATGAATAATACACACAGATTTGCCGCTGGTGTGCGTATTTATATTTGGAATGGCAAATATATCAATGACCTGCAACTTTGAGAAGGCAATAAACCAATGGGTAGAAATTCTTATATCAAATAATGGGTCGACCAATACGTACATAATGCGCACCTACTGTAGATTAAAATTGGTGTTCTAATATTTGTATCTCCTAATATCATCTCATTTAAGTATGATAGTGGTAGCTGTGAAATATATATGTGACGGAGAAGGGATTTTCACATTGTTATTCAATGAATAGGGCAGGGGAGTTCAAACCACAACCGGAGGTATAATATACTGACATTTATATGTTGTGCACCCCCCTTTTTTTGGAATAAAAGACATTCTTTTGTTTTTGATAAGTGTTGCTGTCGTCTCGCAAGGTCTGTATCTTTATTTGCCTGTAACGAGAAAGTATCATGTCTCTAGGAAACCAGTACAATAGTTGGCAAAATATAATGATAGTTTTACAACCCAAGCAGAACAAAATAAAACATCAAGGAACAAAATGAACCAAATTAGGTTCAGGTACTAAAGAAAATATTTAAGTACAAATCGCTAAGGGTAAAGCATTCAAAGAGTATTGAAAAGAAACAATGCGTATTCTATATGACACACTTGAATAATACCTGTACAGTAATATCGGCAACTGAATTCTAAATACTAGTTGCACAATTAATAATTTTGTCCATCCTGTTACCAGTCAAGGTAGCACTTGACTTGTTTTGGAAATACCTCAATACAAATGTTCATTTTATGAATTAATATACCGTACGGTAATAAATATGTGAAACAATTTATTTGCCATAATGTATGAGGCATTTTGAGTTATCTTACAAAGTATGTCTATCCTGTTACCATTTTTGTCCCTCCTGTTACCACTGTCTTTGTAACAGGAAGGACAGTAACAGGATGGAAAAATTAGTACATAACTTAAATTGGTTTTAAAATAGTCGCTCCCTAATAATTGATGTAGTGTTTTTATACTTCCGGCCCATGCCTAAGTTACAGTAAAAAGTGTTTCATTAGTCTTATGCAATTAAAAACTATCTATCAACTGGTAACATTAAAGACATTATCAAAAGGTACGCATATATCAATACCTACCGATCTTTAGATTCTGATGACCAAAATCTTTCCACATAAAAAATTTCACCATGTCGTTACGTCCTGTATCTACGCCTACGACGTCACCATAAAAAACCGCCGTTATTTGAGGGAGAAACTAGTTTTATTCCGTAAACAAATAGATAGTAACAGGAAGGACAAATTATGATGAACAAACATTCCATGGACTGTGGAATAAAAGTTGTCATGATTTGAAACATGGAAAGTTATTTTTTTTCAATTATGATGTTACTAAATGTAGAAAAATCATTCTGTTTACCTTTAAATGCAGTTTTATGTACAGATAATTTGAAAGCAAATGTTATTTATCAAAAATGAACGCATGGAAATTGTCGAATTTTCATACTTTAACGAATATAAAAAAAATATGAAACTTTTTGCACACTAATATTTGCATGTACTATCTTGCACAATATGTAAACTATTATGTTAAATTAAAAAAATATGTCAAACTTACAAATAAAACAGACAATAGACAATAACCGAAAAATGTACATTTTTTTGAAATGACTGACATAATGAAACCAAATGTCATTTTAAAAGATAAGGGATAATGAACTTGTTTTAATTTAAATCAGTTTGAATTATAAAAATCCGTCGAAAAATGCATCTAATTCACAAACTGTTTCAGTTTGACGTCGCGAAACTATCATTTTGCGTTAGCAACGTCATTACCTCCCCTGTATACGGTGGCAGAATGCGGCCATGAAAGAAAAATAAATTATGTTGTTCCCTCAAGATACTATGTCGTTCCCTCAAGATGTTATGTTGTTCCCTCAAGATAGTTATCTCGTTCCCTCAAGATGCTATGTCGTTCCCTCAAGATACTATGACGTTCCCTCAAGATGTTATGTTGTTCCCTCAAGATAGTTATCTCGTTCCCTCAAGATACTATATATATGTCGTTCCCTCAAGATGTTATGTTGTTCCCTCAAGATAGTTATCTCGTTCCCTCAAGATACTATGTCGTTCCCTCAAGATGTTATGTTGTTCCCTCAAGAAAGTTATCTCGTTCCCTCAAGATACTATGTCGTTCCCTCAAGATGTTATGTTGTTCCCTCAAGATGCTATGTCGTTCCCTCAAGATACTATGCTGTTCTCTCAAGATAGTTATCTGGTTCCCTCTAGATTTTAAAATTGTATTGATATATGATTCATTTCGCCCTTCGAAGCGGAACTGTAGACGTGGCCAGATCCCAAAAGTAGAATATTTGCATAATAATAATGATATAATAATTCTGTATTTAAAGAGAATAACTGAGAGGGGATAGGAGGGGTCCTGATCCAGAAATCCCGGGCTTAAAAACACGAAATCTCGAAATCCCGAATTTAAATAAAGTAAATCCCGACGTCCCGTAATTCGAAAAAAAGAATTCCCGGATCCGAAAGGGTCAATCCCGAAATCCCGAGCTTAAAAACACCCGATCCCGGAGTCCCAGTAAAGGTAGCACTCCACAGTTAGATGTGTATTTTCGCATTTTGGCCCCTGAGGATTTTTCAAATGTAAGAGCTAGTGTGCAATAAAATTCATTTTTGGATAGCTGAGTATTAAAATAGCCTTCGTATTGGGTTTATATGAACACCAAGATCATATAATGTATGTAATATAGGCTGTTTTCTGTATGACAGTCCGTATTTGTATGTCCATACCATACATTGGTCCGGCAATTTTTGTAATGTTTTTTTCCAACTTTTTGTCGCACGAACTTTGTGATTAGATTTTACGAAAAAATTAGGCGAAAGACACCCATTTTTTATTTGATCATTAGGAAGATTTATGAAAACAGTTTCTAAAAAGGTATCACTCAAAGGCATTGAAATTCTAGTTTGATCCAAATTTTGGGGGGATATGTGACAAGCATGTTTACCCCCTTTTTGCAATATTTTATGGTAAATAAATGCAGAATGTTGCCATGGATACACAGAAAAGGAATTATTTTTCACCCTTTTAACATTTGAAAATTAAATCTAAGGAAGATACTGATTACATACATATGCACATGTACAACACAAACAGTTAGGTTAATGTATTAGAAATCCAGGAATAGGAGATGATAAAACATTTTGTGGCTCATTTTTAATTTTATTTTCTAAGAGGGTGGTAAAGGGTTATTTTCGTGCAACGTTTTCGGCCTTTTCATTTTACGTGTTTTCGTGATTTGGTGTTTTATTTCTCGTTTTCTCGTGTTTGGTTCGATGTGCGTGCTTCGTATTTACCCTTATTTATTTACCGTGTTTCGTGTCGGTGGTCTTAATTTCTCGTTCTTGCATAATTTGTTCCGCATTTGATTAAAAAGTGAATTGGAAGTAACTCCACGTCTTTACTCCACCGTTTCGAAGTTGGAAATAAAGAATAAATCAATATAATTGTATTGCTATGTTGAGGGAACGAGATAACTATCTTGAGGGAACGACATAATATCTTGAGGGAACGAGATAACTTTCTTGAGGGAACGACATAGTATCTTGAAAGAACGAGACAACTATCTTGTGGGTACGACATATCATCTTGAGGGAACGACATAGTATCTTGAGGGAACAACATAACATCTTGAGGGAACGACATAGTATCTTGAGGGAACGAGATAATTATCTTGAGGGAACGAGATAACTATCTTGAGGGAACGACATAGTATCTTGAGGGAACGCGATAACTATCTTGAAGGAACGACATAGTATCTTGAGGGAACGAAATAACTATCTTGTGGGAACGACATAGCATCTTGAGGGAACGACATAGTATCTTGAGGGAACAACATAATTTTTTTTCTTTCATGGCCGCATTCTGCCACCGTACCTGTAACTGTACATCCGATATTTCATGTATATAGAGAGTGCAACACTCTGAGCACGTTAAACACCCTTGAAAGGTTAGAAGGTGCTGTTAATCTGTCCGCCCTTTAATGGTTTGTAGTTTAAGTTAAGAAGCCTAGAATGCATACACTGCAAATCACTGCATTAGTAAAATATATCAAATACTTGGCCGAAAATGCTTAACATTCTAAAACCATAGTTACAATTTGTTCATTTGAAGTTATTGTGTCGTATTGCTTTATTTCAAGACTTTGTAATAAAGTATGACAAATTGATATTGTTTTTATATAATTTGATTGACTATGTATCGTCTCATTAATTGATATTGCTTTATTTAAGGAAACTGTATTGTAAACTAGATTGCTATTGCTTTATTTAAGGAAACTGTATTGTAAACTAGATTGATATTGCTTTATTTGAGGGAACTGTATTGTAAACTAGATTGATATTGCTTTATTTGAGGGAACTGTATTGTAAACTAGACTGATATTGCTTTATTTGAGGGAACTGTATTGTAAACTAGATTGATATTGCTTTATTTGAGGGAACTGTATTGTAAACTAGACTGATATTGCTTTATTTGAGGGAACTGTATTGTAAACTAGATTGATATTGCTTTATTTGAGGGAACTGTATTGTAAACTAGACTGATATTGCTTTATTTGAGGGAACTGTATTGTAAACTAGATTGATATTGCTTTATTTGAGGGAACTGTATTGTAAACTAGACTGATATTGCTTTATTTGAGGGAACTGTATTGTAAACTAGACTGATATTGCTTTATTTGAGGGAACTGTATTGTAAACTAGATTGATATTGCTTTATTTGAGGGAACTGTATTGTAAACTAGACTGATATTGCTTTATTTGAGGGAACTGTATTGTAAACTAGACTGATATTGCTTTATTTGAGGGAACTGTATTGTAAACTAGATTGATATTGCTTTATTTGAGGGAACTGTATTGTAAACTAGACTGATATTGCTTTATTTGAGGGAACTGTATTGTAAACTAGACTGATATTGCTTTATTTGAGGGAACTGTATTGTAAACTAGATTGATATTGCTTTATTTGAGGGAACTGTATTGTAAACTAGACTGATATTGCTTTATTTGAGGGAACTGTATTGTAAACTAGACTGATATTGCTTTATTTGAGGGAACTGTATTGTAAACTAGATTGATATTGCTTTATTTGAGGGAACTGTATTGTAAACTAGACTGATATTGCTTTATTTGAGGGAACTGTATTGTAAACTAGACTGATATTGCTTTATTTGAGGGAACTGTATTGTAAACTAGATTGATATTGCTTTATTTGAGGGAACTGTATTGTAAACTAGACTGATATTGCTTTATTTGAGGGAACTGTATTGTAAACTAGACTGATATTGCTTTATTTGAGGGAACTGTATTGTAAACTAGATTGATATTGCTTTATTTGAGGGAACTGTATTGTAAACTAGACTGATATTGCTTTATTTGAGGGAACTGTATTGTAAACTAGATTGATATTGCTTTATTTGAGGGAACTGTATTGTAAACTAGACTGATATTGCTTTATTTGAGGGAACTGTATTGTAAACTAGACTGATATTGCTTTATTTGAGGGAACTGTATTGTAAACTAGATTGATATTGCTTTATTTGAGGGAACTGTATTGTAAACTAGACTGATATTGCTTTATTTGAGGGAACTGTATTGTAAACTAGACTGATATTGCTTTATTTGAGGGAACTGTATTGTAAACTAGATTGATATTGCTTTATTTGAGGGAACTGTATTGTAAACTAGACTGATATTGCTTTATTTGAGGGAACTGTATTGTAAACTAGATTGATATTGCTTTATTTGAGGGAACTGTATTGTAAACTAGACTGATATTTTCCTTATTTTTTTTGGTAACCGTATCGTATGATAAATTGATATTGTGTTATTTTGTATGATAAATTGATATTGTGTAATTTTGTATGATAAATTGATATTGTGTTATTTTGTATGATAAATTGATATAGTGTTATTTTGGTAACTGGTGTATCGTATTCTAAATTGATATTGTTTTGTTGTATCTAACACTCTCCGAAGGGAAAAGTGAGTTATTTTCCCATCATGTGACTAAAAATAGAACCTTGTGGCTGGAAAACGCTAAGAATATAGAAAGTTTGACCTAATAGGTAAACAATTATCAGAACCTTGAGATCTACTTACTGCCATTTGTATAAAAACTTGCAGACGACTTCTCTTGAAAGCTCTAAAATAATTAATGTTTGTCTACCTTTTACCTTGAAAACTGAAATAGCCAGAGAAAAGACAAAAATAACGAAAAAAATTAGCATGACAAGATACAAATATTTTTTTGCGCTATCAATTTCATATAAGGTATAGGAAAATCTGGAAATAGATAGATTTTTTTTTTGGTCATCAGCTTGACCACAATATAACCCCCCTCCACATCAAATTGAGGAAAAGATTTTTTTTAAGAACAAAAACCATACCAAAACAAGATATACAAATCAGTAAACATTGATGACCAACTCAGTATATCAGTTATTGGTCTTAATGATGACTAATTTCATCCCTTTGCATTGCATATTGGACTATTAGATAGATAGAAATTTAAAAGCAAAAATGATCCGCAAATCAAGACATGCAGCAACTTGGTCAACTGATGAAATTGTTATTTGTTTTCTAATTGTTGCCAATGTCCTTAGTTTTTGTAAATAGCAACAAAATTAAAAAAATAAAAAATAAATCAATTTAAAATCAACCGAAAAGAAAATTTAGTTGTGATTTATATTCTTTTCTACAATGTGGGAGAGTATCAGTTGTTGAAAATGGGCATATAGTAGACCTAGGTGAGCGACACTGGCTCTTTATAGTCTCTAATCCACTTGTTTAGATGACTGACTTGATTATAGACTGATAAATCGATATTGCTTTTTCAGGTAGCTGTATCGATGGTGGTAAGAAACATCATAATGGAGAAGCTTTTCTCAGTTTTGATTTGGTTAATAATTGTTTTTGTGGACAAGACAATTCCGCACACTGCACTAAACATCCAGTTGACCAGTATGCCTACTGTAATCACGCGAGACCTGGTAGTGATGGTGACAATACAGTTGTAGTGGTAGCGAATCCTCGACCACCACCTCCACCTGCAAAAGTCGTTGCTATTGTAGCTCCACCACAGCAGCAACAAGCCCCAGCGGTAGTGGCTGTTGTACCAGCACCCACGCAACCACCGCCTCCAAGACAAATAGCTTTGGTACCAGCACCCACACAACAACCGCCTCCAAGACAAATGGCATATGTACCGCCTCCCACCCGACCACCAACTCCACCACAAATGGCATACGTACCAGCACCCACCCGACCACCAACTCCTCCACAAACGGCATACGTACCGGCACCAACCAGACCACCAACACCACAACATATGGCATATGTACCACCTCCCACCGGGCCACCAACTCCACCACAAATGGCATATGTACCACCTCCAACACAACAATACGTTCCTCCTGGTGTTGCCATTGTACCAGTGCCTAATAAAGAATCTACAGCTTATATTCAGCCACCCCCATCACCTCCACATCATCAGCACCAAAAAATGGTGGCACACCCTAATTTCTCAGCAAAAAGTCCAAAATCTAATTTGCAGCAACGTTCCAACAACAATCCAAACGTGTACAGACATAATCAGTATTACCAAGGTTTTCATAATCCACATGTTCAAAGTTATCATGGCAGTCCTTATTTTGGACAACAGATGTGGGGATTCAATCGTCATGCCAATTTCGATGCGTAGCTGTCAGTCATTCATACATGTGCTATAGCTGATTTCTTCTGCCATCAAATAACTTGAACTTTTCGAAAATACTATAGTTGTAATATGTATATATATAATAAACATATTTATCATGGATATTTTATTGTTTTTTCCGCAGACAAATCTTCTCGAGCAACTTACGTCTTTACGTCTTTGTTGTCTGATTAGTTTTGTTGCCACCCGTTACGACATCAAAATTAAAATGATTTCGGAGTTATTGAGTTTGATTATTATGTATTTCAGGATATAAAGTTAATTTATTACGGATAACAATATGTATAAGAATATTAAGAATCATCTTCTGTGTTGACTTGAGTTATCATTGCTATGTTCATAACTATAAATTAACTGTTAACAAAACTTTTTTGAATTTTTGAAATACTAAGGCTTTTCTATCTCAGGAATAGATTACCTTAATAGCAGTAATTGGCATATTTTTTTTAGGAATATTTAGTCCTCAATGCTTTTTAACTTCGTAGTTTATTTTGCCTTTTTAACATTTTTTTATTCGAGCGTCACTGATGAGTCTTTTGTAGACGAAAAGCTCGTCTGGTGTAAATATAAAATTTCAATCCTGTATCTTCGATGAGTTTATCTTCGATACAAGTCCATGTCCAAGACAAGACGATTTGATCTTCACTTTTTTCCTTAGAGTTTGACTTATAGACATTACGATATTTAGATGTGGTATGATTGGTAGGATCAAGGACGAAAAGTCAACAGCATAGACCGTTAATATATCTAAGAAAGGCGCGATAAAAACATAATGGGGAAAGCAGATACTCTTTCAAAGATTTTTTTTCAATCAATTTTTTTTAAAACTAAATATTTATGGATATGCAGTTATCGTACTATATCTTGTCGATACTAGGTTGTGGTTTTTACAAACAAGATTAAATCTGTTGGATGGGTATTGATTGATTCTTTAGTCTGGGAAAAGTTTATTTATTTGTTAGTTGTAATATTTGGCTTTCAACTAGCAAACAGTAGTAACTGCGAACACAAAATTTGCATCTTGAATTTAAATAGAAGTAATTTGATTGCCAATGAGACAACTCTCAGGAAGAGACTATATAGTGCATCAATTGACCTTTTTTTTTTATTTAACAATGAGCAAAAGTTATACCTCATACCTACAACGAAAGCTTCAAAAGGCCCTGAAATGACAATTTAAAAAAAAAAAGATTTTATACTTGTTTTACGCTATAAAATATACGGATTCAATGCGATTGCTTTACTTGTTAAAAGTATTTTTTCTTTATAAAAAGTTGCTCTAGGTGATGTTTCTTACGGTTAACACGCACAAATAAGTATCTATTCTCATTGACTACTTGACTTTATTCTCACTGGCTACTTGACTTTATTCTCACTGACTACTTGACTTGTTTGAATTGTCAGAAAAAACCCAACAATAATTTGTGTTTATTAAAAAGTTGGTCCATGACCCACGCATGCATTCATGACCTTGAAAAAACCAATCTATCTAATTCTGAAGCTGAACATTTTTAATCTGTTGTGTAAGTTTCATTTTTTTCCTGACATTAAGGTTTGTTTAGTTTAAATTATTTACAATAATTGTGCACACATTCATTTTTGGAAACAACATGCTATATATTATATATACGAGTCTAAATTGAAAACTACGTTCAAACCTATGATTGCGTTGGATAAAAACCGCAATTCATATACGCGTGCATGTAAAACAAATTTCGTTGTAGAAGGGTCTAAATACAACACAAACAACATTTTTAAAAAGACCAAAAAAAGTGTAAAAGTATATTTAAACAAAACGCATTTGACTAACAGGTTGAACAATTGATGTTCTTAAACCCTGCTGACTGCCATTGGCGATTGCCAAATAAAATTGATCACGAGATGTTATAAAATGGATCTTAATATAAATTTAATACTAAACAGAAAACAATGAACTTGTGGCCCAGATGTTATGCCACAAACATAAGGTGTCAATATTTTTTTTGTACAGCAGATCTAGATTTCGACAATATATGTCTCTTCAGTGATGTTAGGGATCGAAACGGTATTTGGAAGGCCATATAATTTACCCTCAATTTAAGATAGACTCTTGAATTTTAAGAGTCAATATAGGATGAACGGATCATATAAACCGGAGGGAAAATATGATACAAGCCCAAACGAAAAAATATAAACAAGTCTAAATTGAAAACTACGTTCAAACCTATGATTGCGTTGGATAATTTTTATACGTGTGCATGTAAAGCAAATTTCGTTGTAGAAGGGTCTAAATACAGCACAAACAACATTTTCTAAAAGACCAAAAAAGCGAAAAAGTATATTTAAACAAAACGCATTTGACTAACAGGTTGAACAACTGATGTTCTTTAACCCTGCTGACTGCCATTGGCGATTGCCAAATAAAATTGATCAAATAAAATAATATATTTTTAAGAGCCCAGGTGGTCGTGTGGTCTAGCGAGACGGCTGCAGTGCAGGCGATTTGGTGTCACGATATCGCAGTAGCATGGGTTCGAATCCCGGCGAGGGAAGAACAAAAAAAATTGCGAAAGCAAATTTACAGATCTAACATTGTTGGGTTGATGTTTAGACGAGTATATATATATATATGTAAGCATTGTAAGAACATTCATTTAAGTTCAAATTATATTATTATCAAAATTCGAGTTTACATAATTATACAAAACTGCAAAATAATCAACTTCTGACAATATACGATCAAGAGATCCAAACAGGCCAATAGGAGAACTGTCCCTTACGACTTGTTATCCTTCGTCAACACAGTTCCACACTGAACCTATAAACTGATTATCTCCAAAAATCCTATCGGCAGACAGCAGTACAAAGGAACACCCACTGAACCTCTACATGAATTTCTTCGTAAATACCATCGGCAGTACAAAGGAACATTCACCATTGCATAACAGTTTCCAAATAATCACCTGGAGAATGTGCACATAATGCAGTGTTCGAAAATTCACACATACCTGAGAAAAATGTTACATGTATTTATAAAGACAACACAAAATGTATCATTCTGATCGTATTCATTGGTTTTTTAAACAATGTATGACACTTTAAGCGAACTGGTTATTTTTGGAAACTTTTGCCTAAAAACTCAATAACATGTAAAAAGGAGAATATGTCGTACTTCCGGGTCAGATCAGTTTTCTTGTAGGTGATGATCGATTAAGTGTTGTTTGTTTAACGTCCAGTGGCAATTATTTCATATTATATGCAATGAAATGGATTTTTCTATAAGTTTTGCTATAAAGTTTTTGAGCGATAATTTCCAAATGCAGTAACTCTGCTATATATTATCTCTGACACATCTAGCTGTCTTACCAGTACCAGTTATGATATGAAGGAAATAAAGGCAACAGAAGTCCTCATACGGACAATAAATATATATGTGTCTGACAAGGCCGGGTATGTATGTTAAAGTATATATGTATTACTCCTGTCTAATATATAAATAATAAGAAGTGGTATGATTGCCAATGAGACAACTCTTCACAAGACAGTCATAATAAATGACACAGACATTAACAACTATAGGTCACCGTACAGCTTCGAACAATGAGTAAAACCGCTATTGCATAGTCGACTATAAAAGCCCCGAAATGACAAATGTAAACACAACTCGTACGAAAAGACTGTCTGTTACTTTCTAGATGTCGTTTGGTTACATTGATATTGTTGCTGGTTCTTTTAACACGTATATTAAGTGTCTGTCGTACCTCATAATGGAACCCTTATTAATCTTGGTTTAAATACTCCTTTATTGTCAATTCTTTTGTATTACGGTTATACTTATATACCTAACCCAATAAGTCCTACTAGATAGCCAAGAATCAAATATGTTTTCTACTAGTGAATTTTGACCATACTTCAACCTTGGACTAATATCAAAATTATAGTTTAAATGGTCACAGTTTCAACATGTTTGACATTATTTCCAAAAGACTCACTTTTCATTATTAGTAGGGTGTTTCATCAGCAATAACATTTCAAGATATTTGCGGGGAAAACTTATGAAACGTATGTGGTACATTGTCATTGTACTAAGGAATTGGGGTGAACTTGTCCTTCTGAACAGAAAAACAAGTTGCTTTATTAGAAAAAAAAGTCAATACGTGAACCTTAGAACTTTTTTTTTATGCAAATCTTATTTCAACTGAATTGTAAATTATACCTCAGTGTTTTCATTATCATCTGTGTGGAGGATAATATTTTCTTTTTATTGTAAATCAGGACAAATTTAGGTATGTTGAGAGTGGTGTTAAATATAAAATGCATGAGGAGATATTTAATATTTTTATTTCTATATTAATTTGTACCAACGTGAAAGGTCAAAATACTACCAATGGATGACACTTCTAGGGTTCTTATTGGTATAGGTAATATTTCACCGAAGTCCAACAGCCATTTTTTTACTTTTCTGTGAAAAAAACCCATATTAGATAGATATAGAAAGATGTGGTATGAGTGCCAATGAGACAACTCTCCATCCAAGAAATGATTTATAAAAGTAAATCATTATAGGTCAAGGTACGGCATTTAATACAGAGCCTTGACTCACACCGAACAGCAAGCTATAAAGGGCCCCAAAAAACACTAGTATAAAACCATTCTAATGGGAAAACTAACGGTCTATATAAAAACGAGAAACAAGAAACGCGTATGAACTACATAAACAGACGACAACTACTGTACATCAGATTCCTGACTAAGGACAGGTGCAAACATTTGTAGCGGGATTAAACGTTAAAGTACGGATTATTTTGCTTCATAGAATATGGAATGTTTATTCCTACCAATAAGACAAAAGCAACTTACTTATCATTTGTTTGTGCATGCCGTAAAACCCTGTTCCACATAAGAAATGGGTTTGGATCCAGCAAGTACATTTTATTTGCTGCTTATACATGTATACTTAATGTACCTGTCCGAAATCAGGAGCCTGGTTTTTTTTGTGCTTATTATCGTTGTTTGGCATAAAAAAAAATGCCATTAATTTGATGCATATATGTGCATAGTGGTGAAAATATACCACCCATGGGCGCTCTTATAACTTGTTTGTATAACTGTCCATTAAACCCAAATTCATTGTTTCTTACAAATAATTTAACAAATGCAGTTAAACCTTTTTTGTTGGGAATCTTTGAAGGATATTCTTGTGCATCAATTAATTCTACTGCATTGATAACCGTTTCTTTTAAATTACCATGATCATATTTGAGTACATTTACGTTACATCATAGGCAATAAGAAAGCATTCCCTTATTATCTTGTGTGTAACTCTATTTTATTAATGAAATCCGTTGTATCTAGAATTCAATTCTAAAGTTATGCCGCATTCAATAATAATATTAGGTCAAATAATTTCTCAATCTCAATCCATCCCGTGGGAGAGTAACACCTATTGATGATCGGTCGTAAGGAACATTAATTAATGTACATTGTATCATATTAGTTGACCAGTTCGCAATGCCTCATTAATTATTTCTAAATGAATTTTATGAATGTTTGGAAGACTGAGGTACATGTGTCCATGTTTTGAATCATTATTATTCTTTAAAAATTATACGTATGGATAGCTATTTCGTTTTTTTCTATATAGATTTTCAACTATATATTTTATTATCATATAGCATATAAGTGAGTAAGCAATCAGTGTAAAGTTCTTTATTGCCATGTCTTAAATATATTGAATACCCCGTATGGAGGTGCTCTTAATTGCAGGATGCTAACACAGATAAGAAGAAAAAATGTTCCGAATGAACAAAAAGAAAGTTTCCGAATATTCCTCCATAGACCAAATTTTAACTAATAAATATGCGTGAACCCTCAGGGGTTCACGCAAAAAATCCTATAAACCATAATCAGATATATATCCATGCCTTTTTTTTTTAGAGAGACGACACCTGTGTTTCTGTCTTACAAATATATACAGTGAACGAATGGCAAATTATGAATATATATATATATACATGCATGTTATAAAGGGCCCCCAAACTTGCATATATAAATGCATAATTTGCCATTCATTCAAGTTATATATTCATAGCTTGCTGTTCGGTGTGAGCATAGGCCTCGTGTTGAAGACTGTACCTTGACCTATAATGGTTTACTTTTATAAATTGTAACTTGGATGGAGAGTTGTCTCATTGGCACTCATACCACATCTTCCTATATATATGTGCATGTATTTTGTATATCATTTCACTGATAAAAAATGGTCAGATCTGTCCGTAGTTTGGCAACCCATATGTCCCAATTATTTTTCAAATCCAAGTAGAAATACTTGATCACAAAACCCAAACATGTATGACCATATGACAACTGTCACACATAATGTTTGTCTGCAGAGCCATTAAATACATACATAAATACTACCATTGACCAACGAACATGACCATATGACAACTGTCACACATATAATGTATTATCATCTTCAACAACTACTTTCGGCAGAAATAATAAGACGCTCTCACTCCCCGTGGTCGCGTTGTACTAGTTAGGAAAAAGGATGGAAAAATACGAATGTGCGTAGATTATCGTCAGTTGAATGACAGGACAATAAAGGATTCGTACGCTCTTCCGCGCATTGAAGAAATGCTAAATTCACTAAGAGGGAATATTCACTTTACAGTTTTAGTTATGCAAAGTGGATACCATCAAGTAGACATCTCCGAAGAACACAAACAGCGTACTGCGTTTACTATTTGGCCATTTGCGATTTACATACTAGAATCTGTTTTATCTACATGGATGATTTGATCATTTTCTCTCGTACATTCGAAGAACATCTGGATAGGTTAGAAAGAGTATTACAACGTCTCCGAGAAGTAGGATTAAAACTAGTAGGATTAAAACTGTCTCCGAAGAAGTGTAATTTCTTTCAACGCAAGGTGAAATATATCGGACACATTGTATCAGCGGATGGAGTAGAACCGGATTTAGAAAGATCAATTGGCCAAAACCAACAACATCCGAAAAAAATCCGCCAATTTCTGGATTCGTGGTTATTACAAAAAGTTCATACGAGATTTCTCAAAGATCGCACGTCCACTCACTGACATTAGGCCATCAACAGGAAGAAAAATAAGAGGAAAGAAAGGTCAGAAGCAACAACATTAACCTTGGATATGGAATAAAGAATAAGAAACAGCATTCCGTCAACTAAAACAACATTTATCATCACCACCAAAACTTCAACAAGCCTTTCAAATTACATACCGATGCCTGTCAAAATGGATTAGGAGCAGTTTTATACCAAGAACATCATGGACTAAACAATGTAATAGCCTATGCAAGCAGAGGTCTAACAAGAGCTGAAAAGAATAATCCCGTACATAAACAGGAGTTTTTAGCGTTGAAGTGGGCCGTGACAGAGAAGTTCAAGGACTATTTACTTCAACTTTATACAATCATACTTTTCTAAGTATAAGTGACTTGAAAAAACGACTAACCAAAGACAAATTACGACAACCCAAATGTTAAATCTATATGACTGTATAAGCATACATGTTCTCTAAATGACAATCAGTAAAAGCTATTGTCTATAGTACAATATAATCAATAAATGTATCTATTTTTTGGCTTTCTCGGGGGCTACTCACTTTATAAAAAATCTACCCAATCTAAACAATAATTTGAAACATTATTCTAAAAATTAACCTATTAACTATAGGATGCGGTGGATACCTGCAACATTGTTTCGGCTACGGTGAATACCAGCAGCGGGTTTTTCGGCTGCGTTGGATACCAGCAGCGGGTTTTTCGGCTGCGGTGGATACCAGCAGCGGGGTTTCGGCTGCGGTGGATACCAGCAGCGGGGTATCGGCTGCGGTGGATACCAGCAGCACGATATGCAAAATAATCCCATGCTTACTTATAAAATAATAATTTTTTATTTTTTTTTATGAACAGTCGTTTGTGCAATGGTGTTCTCACAAAATTAAAATAATCAGTTGCAGCATATGTGAAGCCCAAAATTGAACATTGAATCAATCTAACCTAAATTTACTAAAATATGGAATTAAAATTGTCTCCATGTTTTTTACTCCTCACATGTCACATAATGTTACAACAACAACAAAAAAATTACACGTGTGTAAAACTACAAAAAAGAAACAATAATCAGGGGCGGATCCAGGATTTCAGATTAGGGGGGGCGCAATGTTAAAATTTCGCCAAAAGCGGAGCGAGGCTAAAACATTTTTGAGGTATAATTATCGAAGTTATTGGAATATTCTTCTAAAGAGGGTGCAATGTAGATATCTTGCATGGCAAGCAAAACGTGGCGAATATTTTGTGTTAAAATAAGCGAGAAATTCAAGTTTCAAGCTAAAACCGCATAAATCCACCCCTGTCAATCTACAATCACCATAATTAACAAGAAATGTGCGAGTTTTAATTCATTGACTCAACAATAGCTCAACTGACCAATATTAGATTAAAAAAAAAAAACGGTCTACTTTTGCCAGCGATTTTTCATTGACTTTTCACAATTTTTTATTATTATTATTTTTTGTTGTTTTCGGAGGTCGTGCCAAACTTTTTATGTACATTTTTTTTACAGCAAAGCACTAAATTCAAAATGAGATCTTTATTTTCATGGGATCCTATGTGTAATACGGAAATACGAGTTGGAGCCTTGATCGTTTATGTATGCTTCGGCAAACTTTACAGGTTGCAATTAAGTGAGAAACATATATTGATACAGATATATTAAATATTAATACAAATTAATAAAAACTAACCTTTCGCTTGAACCAGTATTTCTATCTTTCATCAAGAAAGAATTTAACCAGTTACCTTGACTGTTTTCTTCGCTGTGCAATGATGAAATACCCAACCCAACCGCGGGTAGGGCACTTTCACCTACTTCGTTGGAAAGTGAGTTAGTGATGTTTTGGAGTTTCGAAGATCAAAGAAATTGTTTTACTTTAACTGCCAATTAAAGCCTATGATAAGTGTCATCAAACGCAGTACCGCGTTTGACACCTTTCTTTGAAGTATACCATATGTATGATAGAACTTATAGATAAACCGTGAGTCAGTATATTAGTAATCACATTGGTTCTGTTAAACTTACTGTTTTATATACTTCTTTGAATGATAAAACAGATTGCAATGCGACGACATTATTTTTCGTCGTCTGTTCAGATACTTTATTGAGCTGGGGACAATCCATGCTTTGCAAATTTTAGGGGGGGGGCGCACGCCCGCCATGCCCCCTCCTAAATCCGCCCCTGATAATAATCTGTTTTTTACATTTCAAGCTTTAAACTACAACAAATGAATTAGTTATGAAAACACATATCATGCTGAGCTCTTTTCAATACTTTGGCATCAGTTCGTATGTATCGTATGTAGCAGTCTAATGACCACCTGCCTAATGTTTGAATGATATGATCCTCGACACCACATGCTGCTGCGGATGTAGCTGCTACTATACGAAAGGAGTGACCACAAAACTTAACAGTATTATAGCCAAGTGTGTCCAATATTTGTCTCAATGAAGAAATAAATGTTTCCCTGCTTAACGGTGATGATTGAAATTCATCCTCGACAAAAAGTGGAGATTTTGGTAAAGCGCCATTGTTATATCTTATAGACAGATACTTACTCATTGTATCCACTGGTTTAAATGTGTTATTTTCATAAATAGTAATATTCACCCCTTGACGAAAGGGGTCACGCTTAGATGATCGCAGGCGAAAAATGAAGAACAGTGATATCTTGTAAAGGTACTATACATGAATTATCATTATAAGACCGACAGGTAAAT
This sequence comes from Mytilus edulis, assembly GCF_963676685.1. NCBI lineage: Eukaryota > Metazoa > Mollusca > Bivalvia > Mytilida > Mytilidae > Mytilus > Mytilus edulis. The sequence continues at coordinate 101,572,152 of NC_092345.1, read as the reverse complement.
TCTCCACACCTAAGAAAACCGAAAAAAGCCATTTTAAAAGCACACTGAAACATGAGGTCTAGCATTGGTGAAAATATTCCTTTCGATAATAAAGCACAAAGCTTATTCAAAATTGATGATGTAATTGGCAATCTTTCTTGGACAACATTGTTCTGAGATTTTTTAATACCCCGAAGAATAACTGGTAATCTGATAGCATTCGCCATAGGATCATATCCTAAAATCTTATATAGTAATGACGTACTCCTGCAAGATAGAGTTTAATAGTCTGGTGTTTAAGATTAAGTGTTTTTTGACAATAAGTTACGAAATAGACTAGAAGATCTTCTTTTACATAAGGGAGATTAACTTCGGAGCACGGTTGACCATTCATTACCAAGAAAGTTCTGAAACATTTAAAAGCGGATTTATATGTCAATCTAGTGCTTTCGCTCAAAGACGCATCCCATAATTCGTCTATCTTTAAATTCAAACCATCATCAGCTCTGAGGGATGCTGACAAGGAGTTGGTATCGCATTTGCATGTGGTGCCAAGGCTCTGAACTCCATCATCTGGTAACGAGAAAGAGAATCAGCTATACAGTTTTTTTATACCAGGAATGTGTTTGGCATGCACTACAAAATTATTAATTGCTGAATGATAAGTGAGCTTTCTCATTAACTTCATCAAGCTTTGAATCTTAGATCTACCCTTTTTTATAATATCAACAGTAGCTAAATTGTCACAATTGAATAATATACGTTTTCTTTTCCATCTATCGCCCCACAGTATGCCATTACAATTGGATACAATACAAGACAATAGTTCATAAGGAAAGTCACCTTGAAACCATTCATCTTGATAAAAACCATCAAATGAGGAAGGTGTAGCATCAGTAAACAAGTGAATGTCCGCAGCATTCGTTATATTATCATTTAAAAAGAAGGAAACACCATTCCAATCTTTTAAAAATTTTGACCACATAACAAGATCTGGTTTACAGCTTTTTAAGTGTACATGGTGATGCAACTTTTTAACAGTAGTAGATAGTTTAATTAGTGTGAAACAAATGATCTACCTGGCACTATAACTCTGCACGCAAAATTTTAATGCCCTAGTAAACTTAATAACTCTCTTTTTGTGCAAGAATTGCGCTTACTAAAATATTCTATAATTTCTTGAATTCGTAAAACCTTTTCTAAAGGGAGATAAGCCTCCATATTAATAGTATCTAAAAATATCCCTAAATATTCTAACTTATGACATGGTCCTTCAGTTTTCTTAAATGAAAGTGGCACACCTAATGACTTAAAAATACCTAAAAAAGTATTCATAGTTTGTTGAGCATTGTCGTGTTCTGGTACAATAACAAGAAAATCATCTAACAAGTGTAAAATGTGCTCTATATTGTAATTGTTCTGAGCAATCCAACAAATTGCTTGTAAAAGAGTGTCAAAGATTTTTGGGCTAGACCTGCACCCAAACACCAATTTATTAAAAAAAGTAATATCTGTCATCCCATTTGATTCCATGAAACGGCCATAACATTGGCGACAGGGGCATAACCTTGAAGGCGTCGGTTATATCGGTTTTTAAAAGCCAAGATTTAAAACCTAGGCTTTTGATAGTTCTGATAGCATCATCAATTGAAACATATTGCAAAGAAAATTCATCTTTATCGATAAGTTCATTTAAACTAGGATTTTTTGGATCCTCATGAGGCGCTGACAAGTCTACGATCAAACGCTTCTTTTTATTGTATTTACCTTCTGCGACATCGATAGGGTTAATGCAGTAATGTTTAATTGGAATAAAATCAAATGGTCCTTCTAAAAAAAACTTTTTCTACCTCCGTCTCTATTAATTTTAAAACGTGGGCTGGTTGAGATAACGCTGATCTTAAGTTTTTGCACTCAATAGACTTAGATGGTAATGTTGTAATACCTGTGGAAAAAGCTTGACTTAACCCAGAAACTAGGTAATTCTTAAATTCCTTATTTGAATGATTTTCTAATTCATGAACTAAATTACTAATCACAATGGGTGTTGTTACTCCTAAACTTAGAATAACTTGATCGTTTACATTCTTCTCTGCATATTGGAACCGATTTTGTGGGATCCTAGTGCCTCGTTTTTTGAACTCGTACAGACTGTTTTAGGATGCTCTCCATAACAACTAAGACAAATATGTAAATTTCTACAATGAGGTCTAAAACAACCTGTTTTCCCGTTGAAATTATTACAGATTTCCTTTCCTCCATGGTAAGAACGCTCCCTGCCGTGTATATCTTGATCTGACTTGTTTGACCCTGTCGTATTCCTATTGTTGTTGTTTGACTGATTACAATAACTACTTGAGTGAAAAGTGCTACTGCAAATGCTACATGTTTTAGGTTTAATGTTCGCAAAAATATTGCAAAATAAAGTGTTATTTCTGATAGACCAGTCAACAGGAATATTGTTATGCCTTAAATGAGCTGCCGCATCAGCAGAAAACCGTTTATGGTACTCGTAAAATCCCTTACCCGGATACCTGGTGGCCATATCAACCAAATCACGTTCATAAAGATCCAGCTCACTCCTACAGTGAGGAAATGTTGTACACATTATGTTCTTATAAATCCCAAAAGCCTGAATAAATTCGCCCAGAGACCATGATCTTGAACTCCTAGGGTCAGATTTATTGTTTTTGTCTTCACTCAAGCTTAACTCGTGTGTTCCTGAACCAGAATAGTATGGTATCAATAAAGATGTTAGATTAATGTCCATACCTGATATAATATTCTTTCGTAACTGGGGTGATATTGTTTCCACAAACGGTAGAGTTTCTGCAGAATAGCCGTGTGCTGTTCTCACCATGTTGCCTGAATTTCCCATATTTAAAAGCTGTTCCTCGCTTCCTGCGGCTGCGTTTGGTGCAGTTCGTGTATTTTTCAATGCATTGTATGCGGACTGTAGATTAAAATTTGACCAAGATTGACTTGAATTTGTAGAGTTATGATTGATGATATTGGATACATTATCCTCCGGAGCGGAGACATTTGCATTTGGTGTTTCTGCGATTCTACTAGTACTGGTATTTTCATTTCTGGCTTGAAGTAATACATTCACCTTTCCTGTTAAGCCTGAAACATTCTGTTGTAGAGATTGTACAGTCGATGATAATTTTGAAACAATTCCAATCAAAACACGATTGTCGTTACTGGGCGTGTTTTCATTATTGTTTATGTTTGGTGCATTATGGGATCGCGGATCCTCATCTACACGTGCGTTTTGTATTGGCAATGCATGATGGTATACCGCACTACCATTTAAGGGTTCATCCCCACGTGTATTTTCGCCTCGTGCTTCCTCCCCACGTGCGTTTGTTGTATTTGGTGTGATACTATCGGAATTTTCGTATCGTTTCAATAGACGTACCAATGTCAAACGTTTTGCATTTAATGGAAAAGCGATATTCTTTCTTTCTAACTCTGCTTTTAGTCTAGCAATTGTCCAATTTTCAAGTAATGTAGGATTATATATAACTGCATTATTGTTTTTCTTTTTCCTAATCGGACCCATTGCGTCCGTGCATGGGTATAAATGTAATGTCAAATGCAATATAAGTGAATAAATAAATAAACAGACCTCAGTTCTACACTACGGCCTGCCTCATCGAATACATTCTGACCAAGGTGCTAATTTTGAAAGCCGTCTGATAAAGGAGCTCTGTGAAATCACTGGAATTAGAAAATCAAAAACAACACCGTACCATCCACAAGACAACGGCCAGTGTGAAAGATTTAACAGAACGCTTATTAACATTCATGGAACACTCCATAAAGATCAAAAGAGAGATTGTAAATCATACCTTGCTCCTATAACACATGCATACAACTACACATAACACGACAGCACAGGATATCCACCGTTTGAATTGATGTTTGGACGATAACTAAAGTTGCCCGTGGATCTTATGTTTGGTCACAGATGATAAAGAAGTGAAAAGTCCAACAAAGTTTATACACGATCTAAAAGAAAAGCTGAAGAAATCATACCAACTAGCGTCAACATCTGCAGAAAAATTGCACAAAAGACAGAAGAAAGGATATTACGAGAGAGTGAAAGGTGCTATACTCCATAAAGGTGACAGAGTACTAGTCAAGATATTAGCATTCGAGGGAAGCCAAAAATTGAGGATGAATGGGAAGAAGATACTTATGTAGTTTTAGAACAACCAAACATTGAAATACCAATTTTTGTAGTCAGGAAGGAAAATGGAATTGGAAGAAAAAGAACACTTCATAGGAATAACGTGTTACCTATTGGAAGCATAGATGTTTTGGAAGAGGAGGTTAGGCCAGTACCAGAACCAAGAAAATCTGTTCCAAAGCCAAGACTCAGGCGTACACATCCACAACAAGAAACTGTCACGGACAGTGAGGATGAATCATTTGTGGTAATGTGGAATGAACCAGAAAGCGAAAAGGAGACAGATGTAATCGCACAATCAGACGATGAAATTGATTCTGTACTTGATGAAATTGACGTTCCTGGTAACGTTGATGACGATCAAGTCCGCATCAGCGAATCGGATTCTGATTCAGTCGAGGACGCTCACGATGCTGATGATGAATTACAGATCCAAGATCAAAATGAAGAAAACGACGAAAGAAGAAGTTTTGTCCAAGATGCTCCAGTAGAGGAATCAGAAACAGAAGATGAAGAAGATGAAACAAGTGACAATGTAGTGAGACGATCCACTAGAATAGAAACATCGACAGCAACTACTAAGTACAAAGATGTTGTGGCAAAGAGTGCCCAGAAAACAGATTGGATGATACGAGCAGAATATCTCAAGTCAGCTCCGTCTTCAGGAATTTTCTCCAAATACGGCGATGATGTTTCGAAGGCCATGCTAAAGTTAATTACGAAGTCAGATGATTGAGGATATTGAAGTGATTTTGTTTTAGACGAGGACGTTTTTTTTCCTTCAGACCGGGGGAAGACAGTTGATGTAGATGTTTTAAAACATTTGATGTCATTTCGGGGCCTTTTATGGCTGACATGCGGTATGGGCTTTGCTCATTGTTGAAGGCCATACGGTGACCTATAGTTGTTAATTTCTGTGTCATTTTGGTCTCTTTTGGAGAGTTGTCTCATTGGCAATCATACCACATCTTCTTGTTTATACTTTCCTCTTTGAGGGGAACTAAAAACTTTATGAAAGCAACTGAACAATGAATTATGGGTCATGTGATCTCTATCTTAAACAATGCATCTACACTCTTCTTTAATATATACCTTAATCAGAATATAATTAAAAGATAAAAGCAACAAAGGTGATGATTGTTCAAAACAGTTTTGTGGTATATGATAGAAACTGAAAAGAAATACAAGAAAGATAGCATGTAACATCTTTTATTCACAGTATGCAGAAAAAAGAAATATTCATCATAATACATTTGTACCAAAATACATTTGTATGAATCAATCACACAGATTTTCACACATCATAGAATTTAAATGCCTAGACCAGATTTCAGATATCAATCTAACTTTCAGGGTAACACATATTTCCATTGTTTACTTACCAAAAATCGTTTCAGATATTGACAAAAAACTGGAATTTTTAATATCATGATAAACATTATTTGAAATACGACATACAGACAAAAGTTGAATTTAATCAATTCTACAATGGGATATCTCAATTTTGAAGTTATGGTTAAAGTCGGGGAAAGTAATTTATATATCGTCTTGCATTTTTTACATAAAACATTGATGGTTAAATCATCAGGTTACTTATTGGTGTAGTGCAGTTCAACAATCACTGCAAGAACAACAAAATTAAGGACTGACTATTCAAACAGCACATAGTATGTGATGGCAAGTCTGGGAAATAACAATTCTTGGAATGTAAGTTACTGTCCCTGAAAAATACAATGATCAAAAGGAACTGTAAGATTTGCGCCAATGAGACAGAAAAACAATATAAATATAAAATAAACAAGAGACATTTAGAGGTTCATATTTGATCTACAATAATAAATAAGTGTCTATAAAAAATGTCAATACAATCATCAATATACACCTCTACTCTATTAGGAGACAAGCACTGCTATCCTGGAAGTGATTGGTCCTATTGGAACTGCTAAACAGGCAAATAAATATATATAATATACATGTCATATGTTCTGCTTTTGCTATGTCTGGTTATTTATGGTCCTCAGAACAGCATTCATCAGTGGGTGTTTTGTTTAGCTCTGTCTAGTTATTTATGATCCTCAGTACAGCATTCATCAGTGGGTATTTTGTTTTCCCATCACACACTCCTTGATAATCATCAGATTTCATGTTCCATGTCATTAGACCTCCAAAACCATTTTCTTTAATCCATTTAGCCTAAATACATATACATAATAATCAATGTAACAAATATGTTTGCAATGCAATATAGCCCTACCAAAGCAGTATGTTTTTAATACTAAGCCCATAAATTAGCTGTAGAAGAGTTATATGTTATAAATATCAATCAAATGTTTTACTTTTTTTTTAATTAATCCTGAAATTTAAAATGCAATATTATTAATAAATATCAATCATTATGATGATCCTTTCAGAAAATAATATCCCAAAAAATTGTCAAATTTTATTTTCAAAGATATTCAAAGATTCCAAAAGAAGTCACATTATAATTTTGTTAAACAATGTATAATATTGTTTCACCTTTATTGTAGTACTTTGTACATCATCATAACTGACCCACTGGTCACCATAGTAAAGGTATGGAACTTTAGCAGCATTGTCAAATACACGAGTGGCATTCTTCTTCTTCAGGGCGTCACATGCCTAAAAGTCAAATATATTTCTATCGAAAAAATGTCTGCAAACTAACCTTTCATTTTACTTGAACACATCCATGTCTGAATTGAATAAGCACTATATTTTTAGTATTTGAACTACCATTTGTATTTTCATCTAGCAAAAGTTGTTTGTCTATACCTGCCCTTGTTTTCTTAATATCAGAATTTACCTTTAGCAAGGGAGACAGGTGGCGGACTAAAGCAGAAAAAACTATCCTTATTTTATTGCTACTTCACAACAACTTTTACTTAAACTCTGTCAAAGTAATAAATTTAATATGTGTATCCTAAACATTTTATATGGAAATTAGAGTGATATGTAATGAATGTTGCGTTTTCTAACCATTGACATCAGCAGAGAACCACAATTTGAACTTTTTTGGCATGGGGTACAGCCAATAAGCAAAAACTTCCCAGTCTGCTCTGTCTAAAAGCCGTGATACAGCAATTATGGAGTGACTGAGCAGGGTGGGATAGGAGAAGGGAGGAATAAATAAATACTTACACAGAGATAATCTGCCATATCACATTCCCCTCTACCAATGGCTATATCATGGTACCCAGGAGAAGGGATGGATAAATAAATACTTACACAGAGATAATCTGCCATATCACATTCCCCTCTACCAATGGCTATAGCATGGTACCCGTGCATTGATGAGGTCAACAGTTTGAATGCATGACAATAGAATGGAATGCCAACCATTAATTTGTCTTTACCAACCCATGATCCCCAGTGAGTTGCTGACCATGCCTACAATTAACAAGATATATCATATATACTAATGTTTACAATCAGTGAAGCACACAATTAATGCTGCATATTTAGATGCATATTTCTGGAATAGCAATCTCAAAGAGTACAATATGTGATCACATGTAGAAAATCAAATAAAACAAAATTGGGCATTCAAATATAACACATTTTTTAGTCTGTATAAAAAATATGATGTTAAAAGTTAATTTCTTGTATCTATAAAAAAAGTTTTAAAATAAGATTTAATAACTTCTTCAATTTAAAATATTCATGCAAATAAATTGCATTTTATAAAGAAATTATAGGTACATAGGGGACAGGACAATTGTTTTTTTTTAGCCCTCCCCCTTTTTTCAAAAATATGTTATTTATTTTATTTTCTATCAATTCAATAATTTTTTGTGTTTTTCTGTATTTTATGAACATACATATACTGCAAACAACTTGTATTTGCTTTTTCCTATCAATTCTAAGTTTACTATCCACACTGATCTTTAATATATCAGAAAAAAAACTATTTTATCAGGCATTTTTGTAGAACAGACAGACAGACAGACATGACATCCTTAAAATGCTACTAGATAATTGCACTTACCAGATTATTAGTATTGAAGGCATATTTATCATAGGCTTCCGGAAACAGTGGTGAGTTGTAAGCTGTCAATGGACTCAAGAGTCCCCATCCGTTGTAATCATATCCCATCATGTTGACAAAGTCTAAGGCCCTGTAGGGGAGAACTACAGTTAGATAAATATGGTTCTATTTTTGTTCATTCTTGGAAGTTTAAAAAGTTAGAAATTGTATTTCTAAATTTTTGAAGTTTTGTTGTAGTTTAATAACTGTATAGTGACTGTACTTGTTTAAATCATACTTATTTCACAACTATGAAATCTGTGGTTTGCATCTAAAAAAACTTATGTATTTTCTAGACAATGTTATTTTCTAGACAATGTTATTTTCTAGTAGAAATTAACATTTTTAATATACAAGAAAACTTACTTTTTTAAATAATCCATTTCATATATTTTTTCTGCCATTTCTTTTGTTGCAGCCACAGCTGCTGAGAGGAGAAGCCTGGTTCTGTTTGTCTGCATGGCTTCCATTTCAAAAGATTTTCTCAATTCCTACAAAATAAATATTGTTTATATTAATGAACATTCTTTTCACAAGAAATATTTTATTACATATTTAGAATCGTACTAAAAAAAGTAGACACATTGTACCTTTTGATACCATTGGTTTCATAATGGTTGATATTTATAAGCATTTAGAAAGTATATATTATACATGTTTCGTATTATAAGAAATATTTTAATCTGTGATTTCTGATGATTTAGTTTATCAAAAATATATTATATAATATTTACTGTAAGTACTATGCTGAAATTATGGATTTGTCCATGTGGTTTTTCTGTCATAGGCCAGCCAGGAAACTCCCAATCTAAATCTAGGCCATCAAAATTATATTTCCTCAGTAATACAACAGCACTTTGGACAAATCTGAAATAGATGTACAAACATTATTGAAGACCTGGCAAGCCAGCTATAATGATTTTAAGAATAAACTGTCTTTTGTTTCAATCATTTAATCTGTAGTTTCATTGGATGCTTTTGATCTTTGACAAAAAAGAGATTACCTAAAAATAAAATAATGAACAAATCAGTTTTACTTACTGTGAAATGTTTTCCCTACTTTCCATTACTGGATCAAAGTGGCCAACATTTGATACCATAATTATTAACTTTGGATTCTGTTGTCTAATAACAGGAATGGCCTTCTGGAAAAGGACTGCATGTGAAGGAGTTGCTGGCTGTATTCGGTTATTTCTATCTATAACAGTTGGTATAAATATAACATGTGAACACAGGCTTGAATTAAAGCCTTCTGGTAAAGGATCTTTTGTTGTGGTATTGATTGTATTACTCATAGGATAATAACACACTGTCTTAAATGTTGAGATTCTCTCTTCAGGTTGCTCAAATGTCCTCACTGTAAACAAAAAATAATACCAATTAAAGAAGTTCAAAGGGGCATAACTCCTAGAAACAAAATTTGAATCATAATTTGTTATGCAAATCTACATAGCATGTCCTAATTATCTAAAAAGGTTTCATGAAATTCTGATGTGTGGTTTCAGAGGAGTTGCAATGACAAGAACAGGACAACTGACAGACAGACAGACAGACAGACGGACAGACAGGTCAAAAACATTATACCTCCGCAACTTCATTTAATGGTGCTTGGGGTATAATTATGAAACTCATTCAGGTGACAGTACAAAGAGGATGTTATCTACCCTGTATACCCTCAATTTAATTTTGTCATTAATTCTAATTCACAATAACTAACTTACCATATGTATTCACATTTGCTTTAACACCAAGAGAAATTACAGCTAAAAGTATACAATACAGCAGATCCATGCTTCTTTATAAATCTTTTTTGCACTCCTCCTTTTTAAAAGAAAAAGTATGAAAATTGACAAAAAATATCCAGTGTATCATATATACATGATATAAATTCAGATTCTTACAAAGTTGCCAAACATGAAGAAATATGTAAGTTATTTTAATGTTTCTGTTAGTTAAAATATACACATGATCTTTATATACAGGTACAGATAATTTCATTAACTAATAAACCATATGCCCCCCCCCCCCCCCCATTAAGTTAAAATATACACATGATCTTTATATACAGGTACAGATAATTTCATTAACTAATAAACCATATGCCCCCCCCCCCCCCCCCCCCCATTAAGTTAAAATATACACATGATCTTTATATACAGGTACAGATAATTTCATTAACTAATAAATCATATGCCCCCCCCCCCCCCCCCCCCATTTCAGTATAAAATTGTCCAAAACTTTTTCACCAGTATACATTTGATTACCAGAACTTATACCTGGCCCACTTCAAAAATCTTAGAGATCCGCCCCTGATCAAGGTGTCTTTTGCATGGCACAAAAATTACAATGATATTATTCATTATATAAAAAAAACCAAAGTCAAACTAAAAAATAAACTAATAATACAATGATGGTTCATATAAATGATAATTTTGTCTTGATTGTCTTAATCATAAAATAAAATGTCAACTTTTTGTTAAGGATATCGAGCAAGGTTAGGACAAAGAGGAATAACTCCATCATTTCAGATTTGAGTATGATTTAGTCATGAATCCAGATTTCCTGTATTAGTTCAGATATGATATATGTATGTTACAGTCAATTTGTAAATCAGGGATTTTGTAAAACCACTGAAAATATTGCTAGGGATTTTGTAAAATATCTGATTACAAATTGAAACTTGTTATTAGAAATGTATTTTATAAATACAAATAAACAAATGATTTTGAAATATATTTAAGACTATTTTAAAGACTACAATTTACTTGTTTTTGAATAAGTTTGGGTGACATCTGTTACACAATTGTCCTACTTTTCGACAGGACACATATTTTGTTCACATCTACAGGATTTATTCTTTCCAAAACATCACAAATGGAAGACAGTTTAACTGCTTGATGAAAAGGTGAGAAATTGACAATAGATACAGCTGACACTCAAAAACAAAGCATCAGTCTGCATCAGTTGGTTCAAGCTGTTTTCTAGTGTATGACCCTAACAAAATGTCATGTCTGTTAACAAGACTATGTTGTTCATGTCTTCAAGACATTCATAATATCTGATATCTTTAGCTGAGGAATAATGTTTTTTACTATTTTTGTTCACATTTCCTTATTGAAGAACTTTATACCTACATTAAAAAATATCATTTTTAATTTAATTTAAATCTAAAGAGTGGAGAAAGTATAGAAACTTAATTAGGTTTTATCACTTTGTGATAGACATGATAAAATACATGTATAAGACAGTATGACCAAAGTATAGACATGATAGAATACATGTATAAGACAGTATCTGAGATAAGACTAAAGTAAGAACCTAAGTTGTTTAAAATTAATACCTATACATGTCAGAGTGTGGTAATGGGGGTACCTTCATGATGAATCACAGTAAAAATTCTTGCCAAATGACGTAAACGGTAATTTTTGATGCATGACATTGACAATAAAATGTACTTTCTTTTAGACGATAGCAAAATTGACTGATTTTGATGAATCAAGTTATATTTTCCCAAAAAAAGACGGTAACAATAATTATTTGAGACCTCTGTCAAATAAACATAAGGAGAGTTTGACAAATCACAGTAAAAATTTAACCAATTTGATGCTAACAGTAGCTAAAAATGACCATTTGACGACTGACGGTAAAGGGCATTACTACGCTCATACATATATCTGATGTGTTTTTTTCAATTTTATTATTTTGTGGTTATAAACGTCTTTGAAAGGCTGCAAATTAAAAATACAAAATTTATTTGCTTTTTATTTATAAATTTGCATATCACTATGAGATATGCATGTAATATTTGCCACTGATATCACATTTATATGTGAAAATAATGAATTGAATTGTCTTTAATTTTGTCTAATGTTATGAATTACTTTTCAAATTCTTTCCATTACTTTGGAGTAGTTTCTGGGAAATTTAATACATTTATCATTTAAGTGATGCACTCACACATGTAAATTGTGTTTAAGTACAATCGTGTCTCTAACATTAGAAGTCATGAGCAATGTCATCTATCTTGTAAAAAGGTAATTATGGTCATTGACTAACCACACAACTTTAGTATATTAAGGTCCGACTAGACTGGACAACATTTCAAGTTTTACAGGTTTGTATGTACTTAAAATCAATAATGACAGATGTGTAAAAACATTACAAATGATCTTGTGATCAGGAAACTCAAAAATAAAATGACATTTAAATGTGTATTCGTCTGTATTATAAACATTAAGGTCGTTGCAGAACTGATCCAATAAATGTATTGTTTAATGTAGATATTTTAATAGAAATCAAAAGACACCTTTACTTACAGAGAACAAAGCGAAACTACCAAAATAGACAGGTCTATTTTCGTTTTCTTATTCTTACAATAAACAAAGTAGGATACGGACTAACATTTCCGTAGTTAACGTTATAATTATGTAATATCGGATGCGAACAATATGTCTCCAGCAATATATTATCCACTAGTATGATTTTGGGCTTAACTCTTTATTTCTAACTATTTTGAACACAATTAGTTTATGAAATAAGTAAATCGAACGGCAAAACAAACCTGCAATTATCATTTCAAATATCATATTTTTACTTGTATGACAGTCGCATCAAATTCCATTATATTTACAATGATGCGTGAACAAAACAGAAATAATAGTGTCAAAATATGGGTACAGCAGTCATCACTGTGTCACAATCTTAAAACAAATAAATATTTAACAAAAAAGCTCAAAATGCATCTATCAAATTTAAAAACCACATGCATTGCTTCTTGTGTTTGACGCCATAAATGTAAACTTCACATGATGAAGAAATATAAAAAAAATTTGCCGTTGGATGTTTTTTTCTAAAAAATATAATTTTATTTAGGGAATGGTGATATACGGGGTTAAAAAGTCAAAAGTATTTTAGAACTTATTTCAGAAACAGACAGAGATTTAAAATTATGCAGAAGTTCTTTAGAATTTTTAAGAATGCACATATGGTTAATAATGGTTTACTGAAAAAATATTACAACAGGGTTTTCGATATCACAAACTAGTCAAAACATTTAGATTTTATCATCGGTACAAGGACATCATTCCTAAATATAAATCAACATGTTGACATCTTATATTACGTGCAGGTATTTGACACCCAATCCTTTATGGTAATATTCTGTACAAAGCATAAAAATGTAGCATAGACATTCACCTCAAAAGCTAGCAAACCCTTCAAACAGACTTATTCAGAAAGGATATAGTTACGATACTGTTGTCAGGTTATTAAAGAAGGCATCTGTTGGTATTAATATTGATTCACTCATAGGGACTTTGCATCGGAAATAAACACATTTATTCTGAAACCATTTGTTGCCATAATACGGGTAATGTTCTTCTCATAAATTTTATGATCGTATGCTACTAAACCCTTAACAAGAGAGATTGTGCTTGATATTCATATGATGAAGACATTATCTTTCAATCCGTTTAATTGACGCCTGGAGCTGTCATATCAGTAACTGCTAGTAGTCCATTGTTAATTTATGCATCATTGTCATCATACTTTCTTTTGTTATCCGTATTTTGACATCAGACTCTTCCTATCCGTATTCTGATATTGTACTCGGACTTCGTTCAAACTGCAGTTTAAACGTCGATATTGCTACGAGGCCATGTACATTAAGTTTTCTTTACATATTATATAGATCATGATGGCCTTACACAAAGCCTGGTTGACAATGTTTGAAGAGTTTTTAGCGTTGAAAATACACTGTTGGTTTGTTGGTCGTCTTTAATTCAAAACCTGTCTGATCGTCTTTGCACACTTTTCATATGTGTTCGGCCCCAAACCGAGCATGCATACTTAAGCTTACACTGTTCTAACTTATGTTATGCAGCGTTCAGCTTTTGTTTGTTGTAGGTAGTATAGTGCAGGTTTCTTTGGATTGCGGTCCTGGTTTAACTTGACGTTTTAGTTATGTTATTCTATTTGTTTGTTCGAATTAATGGTTTTATGGATTGTTAATTTGTTACACCTATAGGTATTTCGTTGAGTAAACCAAATCTGATATAATTTGTGGGGTATTTTTAACATCAGTGAGTATATTAATACCATTGCCTTGTGCCACAAATACACTTAAATAACAATGGTGATCTAATTTGTTAAGTAACTTATATATCCACTAAGAAGCTGGTCCAGATGAAATCCCAACAAGACTTGTCAAAGAGACTTGCACCATACTGCCTGGTAGAAACATTTACAACATTTTCCAATTATCAAACAATCAAGGCATCATTTTTTTCTATGGTCGGGTTGTTGTCTCTTTGGCACATTCCCCATTTCCATTCTCAATTTGATCATGTCAAATCTATATTTTTTTTTCGTTCAATGCTACATGCTTGTAGTGTTTAATGTCTATTGTTTTCTTATTCTTGTCACCAGATTGGAAAGAAACCATTGTCATACCAATTTCCAAAAAAGGAGACGAATTACCGTCAAGTTTCCTTGACTGCATTCACCATGGTCACATGCAAGATTTGAGAAGGCACCCTTATTAATAATGAAAATAAATACAGGTTTAGATTCAGTATTTCAAAGAACCCTGACTGTGTACACAAATTATGTTGAAATCAAATACAGTTGAAGTTTAGGCCCCCATTTGGACGATCTTTAAAACTGGGTCCAAAATCAGAAATCGAAATATATGTTTATTAATAGACAATATATAAGCTTAGTTTTTAAAGAATAACAAACAAACCTACCACAAATTCTTCAAACAATTTACCAAAGAAAAGAAAAATTTATTTATCATTTATACAATGTCTTCTAAAAATCTATAAAACTTATCGGTAATTATCTTCAAAATGGCTAATAATGAACAGCCAATTTCTGCCTATATCTATACTGTCCTTTATAGCTTATAATCACCAACACTTAGGAAACAGAAAATTTTCAAATAAATCTGTCACTCCAATTACAATTATGTGATAAGACATTTACCATATGCTTTGTAATATGGTACCAGGTGAAAATTTTCTAAAAACAATTAGTGTAATCGAACTTTGTATATAATTTCTGTTCAAAGGAAAATAACTCAATCACATAATAAGATACAACATACAAGAGTGCACACGCTGAAATGTCTCGCCTTCTATACTAATCATTGATATTATGTTGATAGTCCTAAGTATAAAGCTTGATTACAACTGTCACATAAACTTAACATTAACCAAGATAACTAAACAAAGACCAATGAACCTTGAAAATGAGGTCAAGGTTAAATGAACCATGCCAGGCAGACATGTACAGCTAACAATGCTTCTATACAACATATATAGTTGACACATTACTTATAGTTTAAGAAAAATAGACCAAAACACAAAAACTTAACACTGTGCAATGAACTGTGAAAATGAGGTCACGGTCAAGTAAAACCTGCGCGACTGACATAAAGATCATAAAATATTTCCATACACCAAATATAGTTGACCTATGGCATGTAGTATTAGATAAAAAGACCAAAACTCAAAAACTTAACTTTGACCACTGAACCATGAAAATGAGGTCAAGGTCACATGACATCTGCCCGCCAGACATGTACACTTTACAATCATTCCATACAACAAATATAGTAGACCTATTGCATATAGTATGAGAAAAACAGACCAAAACATAAAAATTTAACTATAACCACTGAACCATGAAAATGAGGTCAAGGTCAGATGACACCTGCCAGTTGGACATGTACACCTTACAGTCCTTCCATACACCGAATATACTAGCCCTATTGCTTATAGTATCTGAGATATGGACTTGACCACCAAAACTTAACCTTGTTCACTGATCCATGAAATGAGGTCGAGGTCAAGTGAAAACTGTCTGACAGACATGAGGACCTTGCAAGGTACGCACATATCAAATATAGTTATCCTATTACTTATAATTAGAGAGAATTCAACATTACAAAAAATTTGAACTTTTTTTTCAAGTGGTCACTGAACCATGAAAATGAGGTCAAGGACATTGGACATGTGACTGACGGAAACTTCGTAACATGAAGCATCTATATACAAAGTATGAAGCATCCAGGTCTTCCACCTTCTAAAATATAAAGCTTTTAAGAAGTGAGCTAACGTCGCCGCCGTAGCCGCCACCGCCGCCGGATCACTATCCCTATGTCGAGCTTTCTGCAACAAATGTTGCAGGCTCGACAAAAAAGGGCGATAACTTAACAAGGAAAAAGCAGAAATCGTCAAAATTGAATTTGAGCTTCATTTAGTGACAGGAATATATATGCTAGCGGCAATAAGTGAAATTAGGCATTAAGCTTAAATCCTAGGCAATAAGCTAACGCCTAGGCATTAAGTTATTGCCTGAAATTTTCAGGCATTAAGCTTATTTCCTGAAATATGATGATGATTATTCAACCTATTGCCGAACAAAATTTTAGGCAATAAGGGAACTGTGGAATTTATGTATATTCTGTGATTTATTCTTTATATAAAATAGTTTCTTCATTATACTCGTAATATTACATGTATTACTATACATTCATTAGACAGATCTTCAAATTTTATTTAGTAATTTTAATAGTTTAGAAAACAGAATTAAGATTGTATTCTTCTGACGTTTCAGTCTCGTTGAAACCTCGTAATGGAATTATTTCCAAAACATGTGATACTAGTGGAAAATTTAAATTATTTTAAAAAAAATGTAATACTCAAACTTAATTCTGTGAAAAATTGTGTATTTATAATAAGAAGTTTTTGAGTAATGCATTTTCAAATTTCATTATTAATCAAGTCAGTATCTTTAGCCAAAATTTTGAGAAGATGGGTAAGGGGTACAAACAATGATTCTACCAGAAACATGAACAAAAGTACATCCCATATCATTTTTTTTCTTTTCAAAATTCTTAGATATGTTGTTTTTCAATCATTTATAACAAAGAAGCTGAAACTATATGCATTTAGTACTAAAAAAATCTCTAATTTACAAAATTTATAGACAGCATGGGAAATTTGACACGAAAAGCCTCAAAATATGATAAAACTTTTCTTATATTAACACCTATAGTTTTCTTAAATGTATTCAGATCGGTCCACTTCATCTTCATTGAAAAAATGAAAAACAAATGTTTTTTTCACGATGTAAGACCAAAAATAGGTAAAACTTGATGAAAAATGGGAAAATCATCAAAATTGGGTACTTTCAAAGGGATGTAGCAAAAAAGGAGTGCACCACCATAAGATCTTTTCTTTTTTTAATCTTTTTTTATTGTTTACAGTCATATAAATCCCAAAATCAGGTTAAGAAAAAAGTTGAATTCTAGAAGTGTTTGGCTAAAATAAAAAAGTTTTTAAAAAAGTGATTGTATCAAAAAAAGGGGGTGGGTGGGGATTCTGTAAAATAGCGAATTTTTTTTTGAAATTTTCACTAGTCGAGCTGCTTTAAACTGATAAAAAGTAAACATTACTAAGATATGATTTTTTGCTCACACCATTTTCCATTTCTTTTAATTGGATAAGTAAATTTTCTTCGTTAACAGTTCCACAAATTGTGATAACAAATGATTTTAACACAAATTCGTATCTAGTTTTCATTTTTTCTAAAGTATTATTTGATAAGTTTTGATATAAATAACATATTTTAAAAGTGATTTTAATCCAGTAGATTTAAACTTCAGTTCTTATAATGTTATTTAAATGAATAAATTTCTTTTATTTACTCGCATTTATATTTTAGGCATTAAGCTTAATGCCTGCACACAATTTTCAGGATTTAAGCTTAAATCCTAGGATTTAAGACTAATGCCTAACATTATTTAGGCAATAGACTTACTGCCTAGGCGTTAGCTTATTGCCTAGGATTTAAGCTTAATGCCTAATTTCACTTATTGCCGCTAACATATATATATATCAAATTTGAATAAATTTCGTCAAAGTTTTTTTTATTCTATTAAACGGTCACTGTTTGACAGCCGCCAGCCCGCTGTACATCCCAAAATCATTAACTGATTTTCACTTTGAAAAATCTGGTTAAAAAACGAAAAAAATAAGGATTTTGGAAAAAAAGTGTGAGATCAAGAAAAAAATTGTCTTGTCCCCAAAATACCCATGGCTGATTGTTGATTACTGCTGGAATCATTAAAATGAGGACAAGGTAATTAAAACTCTGTCTGACTGAGGTAAACCCCTTAAATTATTCTACACAACTAATATTTAAAGTTTCTAAGAAACAACCCTAATTACAATCAAAGTGCGTGTAAGTACTGGTGGTAAAGATTGCTCCAATTTATCAGTGGAAAGTAAAATTAAATATTAAATTGATTGTAGATGACTTTAACAATGACATCATTTATATTTTAGAACATATATTAGATATATAGATTCCTGCAACTTGCAAAAGTTATGTAATTTTCTTGACAAGTGTAAGATCATTTTGTACCTTGAATATCTGAGCATATATTACATCGATAACTTTCCGGAAATATTCATGGATAGGATGTATAGAATGTAAATGGTCAATGCACTATATTTTGGGTATCAAAAAGGTAGTGAAAAGCCTTGGAAGATTAAGATAACAAGTCATTCCCATAAGGTTTTGATTGCATTTCGTGCAATCTTTACCTTAACATTTTACAAAACAAATGAACCATTAAATTACATTTATTTTTTAACATAAATTTATGTTGTGAATTTTTAGGTTGTACTATATCAACTGCCCTAATAGATATGGTGTCTTACATTGTCTCAGGCAAATCTACCTAAGTATGAGGAAATATACTGAAACAGCTGTTAAAGTTTCTTCTTGTTTAACTTGCTAAGCATATACAATTTCATATGCAAAGCATCACAGGCCTGTTTTCTGACTTAGTATAAATGTTGTTGTTTGCTGAACATATTGTTTTAACTGTTAGGGCAATATTTACTCACATAAAACCTGACCATGTTTTATGACTATACCATGTGAGGATAGTGACTGATCATGTTTTATGACTATACCATGTGAGGATAGTGACTGACCATGTTTTATGACTATACCATGTGAGGATAGGGACTGATCATGTTTTATGACTATACCATGTGAGGATAGGGACTGATCATGTTTTATGACTATACCATGTGAGGATAGGGACTGATCATGTTTTATGACTATACCATGTGAGGATAGGGACTGATCATGTTTTATGACTATACCATGTGAGGATAGGGACTGACCATGTTTTATGACTATACCATGTGAGGATAGGGACTGATCATGTTTTATGACTATACCATGTGAGGATAGGGACTGATCATGTTTTATGAATATACCATGTGAGGATAGGGACTGATCATGTTTTATGACTATACCATGTGAGGATAGTGACTGATCATGTTTTATGACTATACCATGTGAGGATAGGGACTGACCATGTTTTATGACTATACCATGTGAGGATAGGGACTGACCATGTTTTATGACTATACCATGTGAGGATAGGGACTGATCATGTTTTATGACTATACCATGTGAGGATAGGGACTGATCATGTTTTATGACTATACCATGTGAGGATAGGGACTGATCATGTTTTATGACTATACCATGTGAGGATAGTGACTGATCATGTTTTATGACTATACCATGTGAGGATAGGGACTGACCATGTTTTATGACTATACCATGTGAGGATAGGGACTGACCATGTTTTATGACTATACCATGTGAGGATAGTGACTGACCATGTTTTATGACTATACCATGTGAGGATAGGGACTGACCATGTTTTATGACTATACCATGTGAGGATAGTGACTGACCATGTTTTATGACTATACCATGTGAGGATATGGACTGATCATGTTTTATGACTATACCATGTGAAGATAGTGAAGTCTGAGATTTCTTTGCCAGCTTTTAGGAACTTAGGCCATGGGTTCAACGGCCCAAACATGTCATAAAAAGGCTGTCAAATGTTGGATAAACCTAAGACAAGCTTTGTTGTTTATTGATTGTTTGAGAGGAATGTGGTAGGTGTGATCAGTTGTAATGTGTTATAACTGTGGTCATTTCTGTTTCCTTTTTTTATGTATCATTATGATGAAGTTAACCATAGGACAGATTAAATATGTAATATTTGTACATATTCGTTTTGATGATGTATATATTCTATTATTAGGCTCAATGTGTCAATAACCAGCAGGGAAACATTTAACTAGTTATCACATTTACCTCCAGGGAAACATTTAACTAGTTATCACATTTACCTCCAGGGAAACATTTATCTAGTTATCACATTTACCTCTAGGGAAACATTTCACTTGATATTATATTTACCTTTGGTGAGACTTGTATCACCAAGATTGACAACTGGTTGAATTCTGCCATTTTGCTCATAAGTAGTAAGAAACTTTTCTCACTATTTTGAATGAAATAAAAAGACCTCAGAAAATGAAACAAATTTTATTCTAAAAGGTTTTAAAAGATTACATGTTTAAAAACATGCATATCAATATATATGTGTAAGTATATATATGCTATGTATATTTGGCACAACATTCAAGATTTTATCAAGCAGGTACATTTAATGTACTACAAGGTAATATATATCTTGCTATAAAATAATTAACCTTCAGTAGTTTGATCACTGAGATGAATTCTAGAGATTCTTTGTAACTAAGATCTATCTGCCACTTTCAACACATTGTCATACTAACATGACTAACCAAAGTTGGTTTTAGTTTTGAAATTAATAAGTTGTATTCAACAATTGTAAATCATTTATGTAGTCTCTTGTCATCTGAATGTCATAGTTTTGTCAGATTTTCAAAATAGCTTGATAATGTTTTTAGAAATCTCACAATTGATTATAAAATTGAAAACAGGATATATAAATAATGAGAGCTACTCAATACTTTTCTTAGAAAGACATTCTTCAATACTGTAAAATGATGTTAATGCTAAAATAAATGAAAAGGTTGAATAAGCAAGTGACTGTATTGCACAAATATCAGTTTGGATGAAACTTTGATGTCAAAATGGACATGTTTGATTAAAAAAGTTTGTTTTATTCATTGTTCGTGTGATTTATCCAAAATTAAATGAGCAAAATTTTTTTTTACCTGAATCAACATCTTGTTTCAGAGTATCTATAAACATGATAATGTATAAAGGGGATTGTGGCTTATGCATATTTTTTTGTTGCTGATTGGCAGCAATTAATGTAAGCAGTTTCATAATCATGATTGAAAATTACATCTTATTATATATTCATGGTAAGAACATGAAAGAAACAAAATTCAATAATTGTTACCCGATGGTATTTGTAAGCTGTTTGGCAGATTTGACAACCTCCTCTACCGATAAATGTTTCTTTTCAGCATAATCAAACACTGCTTTTGCAAGCTGTGAACGGCTAGCTAAACTTTCTGATTTTCTTTTATTACAGCGTAACTTATCATCATCTCTGACTGGACAATCAAGCAATTTCCAACGAATTCTGAGAGAGGGTTCAGCAGCTCTGAAGACATGGAGACTTTGAACCTTTAAGAATAAGTCTATTAATGAAGTTTTCTTTGTATCACTTGGTGACACATGTTTCCTACTGTTCATATAGTCTGACATATAGAAGGAGCTGTGTTCATAAGAATCCACATCAAAATGACCATATCTCTGACCAAGCTCAACACCAGGTGGATAGGGGGGCTTTTGATATACCATATTTTGTTTATATTGCCAGAAACTTATTGGGAAAAAGACTTGAACATTTGGTATGGTATTCATACGGACTCGGTTCAAGTAGTCAATGTCCATTTCCATTCCAATACTACATACACTGACTAGATCTCCTGATTGTAAATCTCTCATTACGTAGTCCAGGAGATCTAGTTCTGACTTCTCAGAAGTCTCTAATACCTTCCACATGACAGTACCCTTCCTACTGGGATGGTTATTTAGATGGTAATCTATTACAGTTTTGGGAACAGCAAAAGGATCCCCACTTTTCCCCTTCTTTTTCTCATACACAAATATAACATAAAGATAGGAATTATCACTGGTTTCTAAGACTGTCTTTGCAAATCCTTCCATAAAATTCCCAAAATCTTCCATCTCACTTTCATACACAGGCAAGATTAAATGTATTTGAGAATTTTCTGTCACGTAAGGCATTGGGACAATTTCCACTTTACCTAAAGGACGGAGTAAATGAACTCGTTTCTGTTCTGTCTTTTCATGCCTATGTTTACCATACAGTTCTAAATCTAATGTGTATTCCATGCCTCTCGAAGGCTCAAATCTTCTGTATCCGTTTACAAGTTTGAACTGTTTGAATTTGTCACCATAAATGCTGATTAATCTATCAAAAGCAATCTGCTGAATTTCCTGTATATCTTGTTTGTCAGCTCCTGAAACCATGAAACATTAAAATTTGTTAACAATGATACCTAAACGAAATATAATCTGACATACATTAAAATGTATTAAACATAATTAACAAAATGACATTTCATAAATGAATATTTGTCCTCTATATTAAACTACTCATATAATGATAATAAGTTTCACTCTCAGTTTAAATTAAATAAAACAATTTCATCTTTATAAAATTCATAAAATCTGGAAAAATTTTAACACGTGAGAGTGCTAACAATGCAATTTTCTATAAAATTAATATTTCCAGGGGCATTACTCTTTTTAAAATAATTGATCATCACTGATTTTTAAATTTGTCCAAAACATAGCTGATAAATACCTATGATATAAGTTTCATTAAAAAATGACAAGAATTGTACAAATGAGAGCACTTACGATGCAATTATTAATATAAGGGGCATTATATACATTTCATAAAACTCTGGCAAGAATTGTACAGGAGAGAGCGCTAACAAAACCACATATACAGATGCACTGTATTTCAATGTTCCCCACAATGAGTTGCACGAGGGACAATAATAATTTCCTTTATAAAATGTTGGTAGAGTATCATGTGAGTATAGATGTAAGACAGTTGAAGTTACCTTGTAATGGTCTAATGTTGGTAGAGTATCATGTGAGTATAGATGTAAGACAGTTGAAGTTACCTTGTAATGGTCTAATGTTGGTAGAGTATCATGTGAGTATAGATGTAAGACAGTTGAAGTTACCTTGTAATGGTCTAATGTTGGTAGAGTATCATGTGAGTATATATGTAAGACAGTTGAAGTTACCTTGTAATGGTCTAATGTTGGTAGAGTATCATGTGAGTATATATGTAAGACAGTTGAAGTTACCTTGTAATGGTCTAATGTTGGTAGAGTATCATGTGAGTATAGATGTAAGACAGTTGAAGTTACCTTGTAATGGTCTAATGTTGGTAGAGTATCATGTGAGTATATATGTAAGACAGTTGAAGTTACCTTGTAATGGTCTAATGTTGGTAGAGTATCATGTGAGTATAGATGTAAGACAGTTGAAGTTACCTTGTAATGGTCTAATGTTGGTAGAGTATCATGTGAGTATATATGTAAGACAGTTGAAGTTACCTTGTAATGGTCTAATGTTGGTAGAGTATCATGTGAGTATATATGTAAGACAGTTGAAGTTACCTTGTAATGGTCTAATGTTGGTAGAGTATCATGTGAGTATATATGTAAGACAGTTGAAGTTACCTTGTAATGGTCTAATGTTGGTAGAGTATCATGTGAGTATATATGTAAGACAGTTGAAGTTACCTTGTAATGGTCTAATGTTGGTAGAGTATCATGTGAGTATATATGTAAGACAGTTGAAGTTACCTTGTAATGGTCTAATGTTGGTAGAGTATCATGTGAGTATAGATGTAAGACAGTTGAAGTTACCTTGTAATGGTCTAATGTTGGTAGAGTATCATGTGAGTATAGATGTAAGACAGTTGAAGTTACCTTGTAATGGTCTAATGTTGGTAGAGTATCATGTGAGTATAGATGTAAGACAGTTGAAGTTACCTTGTAATGGTCTAATGTTGGTAGAGTATCATGTGAGTATATATGTAAGACAGTTGAAGTTACCTTGTAATGGTCTAATGTTGGTAGAGTATCATGTGAGTATAGATGTAAGACAGTTGAAGTTACCTTGTAATGGTCTAATGTTGGTAGAGTATCATGTGAGTATATATGTAAGACAGTTGAAGTTACCTTGTAATGGTCTAATGTTGGTAGAGTATCATGTGAGTATAGATGTAAGACAGTTGAAGTTACCTTGTAATGGTCTAATGTTGGTAGAGTATCATGTGAGTATAGATGTAAGACAGTTGAAGTTACCTTGTAATGGTCTAATGTTGGTAGAGTATCATGTGAGTATAGATGTATGACAGTTGAAGTTACCTTGTAATGGTCTAATGTTGGTAGAGTATCATGTGAGTATATATGTAAGACAGTTGAAGTTACCTTGTAATGGTCTAATGTTGGTAGAGTATCATGTGAGTATATATGTAAGACAGTTGAAGTTACCTTGCAATGGTCTAATGTTGGTAAAGTCATCATCAAAATATATATGTGTGTCTGTGAAGTAGGACCACTGTACTACATCAAATCTGGTGTTCGGTTTAAAGGCTTCAGGCACACCTGTTATGTAGAAAGTACATATTCAATTTTCATTAAATTTATGATGTTACTTTTTTACCACATTTTATTCCTTTGTGGTGAGGTCAAGCAAAGACATATTTAGTTAATCTTGAAGCAATGTAATACAGTACACTTTGTAGTCTGGGAATGATATAGAAAATTTGTGTTTTTGATTAATTTCCATATAAATATACACTACAGAAAAAAAAACATGAAATTATTGACTTATTAAATTGTTTAACATATTCAAGCATATAAACCTAATTTGACCTACAGCTTTATTATGGCATTTTACTTTTACTTGGATCATTAACAAACAATAACTTCATAAAACACTTTCCAAGTTTTTGCAAGCATTGAATTTTCATGATTTTGAGGGATGATTTTGAAAAGAGAAGGAAAATACAATTTCATAAGCATTTATATCTTCTACCACTTAGAGGGTACACTCAATCTCATAGATATTTTAAACAGAATAAATATAATTATTTCCCATACCTCTGTCAAGGGGAGGAAAACAAGGAATTAAAAATTCAATAAAATAATGGAAAAAATTCACAAGCAAATTTTATGCATCTTGTGTTGCATAAAATGCATTTTTATTTCACCAATAAAACAACACTGAGTATAATTTTTAACTTTCTCTGAAAAACATCAGCATGAACATTTGAATCCAAATACCTATTGGCCACTGAAGAGAACCTTTTCCACCAGGTGCAAATTCACTCAAACCAATTATACTGTCCTTCGCTTTTTGAATTTCTTGACGAGTAAGGTTGATTTCCAACTGACAAAAATATCTGAAAATAGTACTACATCTATCACAATATAACATACACTATGGAAACAAATTGCTTTAATGTATTATCTTTTTCTTATATAACAGTTAATATTCAAAGATAACTATGACAAAATAATATTACTTGTTTCACCATAAATAGTCATATAAATCCATCCATGCTGCAAATATCATTGTATAGATCAAAATTCTTTGTTATTTACATATTGTTGGCTATAAATAAACAATATTCATAACACATTGTTTACACAAGAGATTACAATCATTGATTATTTTTCATAAGTTTGTCTCAAGATGTGTAGTGTTTTTATTGTGTCATCTATGTTTAGACTGAAAGTGTGCCTATAGATGTGTAGTGATTTTATGGTGTCATCAGTGTGAAGACTGAATGTTTGCCTATAGATGTGTAGTGATTTTATGGTGTCATCAGTGTGAAGACTGAATGTTTGCCTATAGATGTGTAGTGATTTTATGGTGTCATCAGTGTGAAGACTGAATGTTTGCCTATAGATGTGTAGTGATTTTATGGTGTCATCAGTGTGAAGACTGAATGTTTGCCTATAGATGTGTAGTGATTTTATGGTGTCATCAGTGTGAAGACTGAAAGTGTGCCTATAGATGTGTAGTGATTTTATGGTGTCATCAGTGTGAAGACTGAATGTTTGCCTATAGATGTGTAGTGATTTTATGGTGTCATCAGTGTGAAGACTGAATGTTTGCCTATAGATGTGTAGTGTTTTTATGGTGTCATCAGTGTGAAGACTGAATGTTTGCCTCTAGAGGTGTAGTGTATTTATGGTGTCATCTGTGTTTAGACTGAATGTTTGCCTATAGATGTGTAGTGTTTTTATGGTGTCATCAGTGTGAAGACTGAATGTTTGCCTCTAGAGGTGTAGTGTGTTTATGGTGTCATCAGTGTGAAGACTGAATGTTTGCCTCTAGAGGTGTAGTGTGTTTATGGTGTCATCAGTGTGAAGACTGAATGTTTGCCTATAGATATGTAGTGTTTTTATAGTGTCATCAGTGTGAAGACTGAATGTTTGCCTATAGATGTGTAGTGTTTTTATGGTGTCATCAGTGTGAAGACTGAATGTTTGCCTCTAGAGGTGGAGTGTATTTATGGTGTCATCTGTGTTTAGACTGAATGTTTGCCTATAGATGTGTAGTGTTTTTATGGTGTCATCAGTGTGAAGACTGAATGTTTGCCTCTAGAGGTGTAGTGTGTTTATGGTGTCATCAGTGTGAAGACTGAATGTTTGCCTCTAGAGGTGTAGTGTGTTTATGGTGTCATCAGTGTGAAGACTGAATGTTTGCCTATAGATATGTAGTGTTTTTATAGTGTCATCAGTGTGAAAACTGAATGTTTGCCTATAGATGTGTAGTGTTTTTATGGTGTCATCAGTGTGAAGACTGAATGTTTGCCTATAGATGTGTAGTGTTTTTATGGTGTCATCAGTGTGAAGACTGGATGTTTGCCTATAGATGTGTAGTGATTTTATGGTGTCATCAGTGTGAAGACTGAATGTTTGCCTATAGATGTGTAGTGTTTTTATGGTGTCATCAGTGTGAAGACTGAATGTTTGCCTCTAGAGGTGTAGTGTATTTATGGTGTCATCTGTGTTTAGACTGAATGTTTGCCTATAGATGTGTAGTGTTTTTATGGTGTCATCAGTGTGAAGACTGAATGTTTGCCTCTAGAGGTGTAGTGTGTTTATGGTGTCATCAGTGTGAAGACTGAATGTTTGCCTCTAGAGGTGTAGTGTGTTTATGGTGTCATCAGTGTGAAGACTGAATGTTTGCCTATAGATATGTAGTGTTTTTATAGTGTCATCAGTGTGAAAACTGAATGTTTGCCTATAGATGTGTAGTGTTTTTATGGTGTCATCAGTGTGAAGACTGAATGTTTGCCTATAGATGTGTAGTGTTTTTATGGTGTCATCAGTGTGAAGACTGAATGTTTGCCTATAGATGTGTAGTGTTTTTATGGTGTCATCAGTGTGAAGACTGAATGTTTGCCTATAGATGTGTAGTGTTTTTATGGTGTCATCAGTGTGAAGACTGAATGTTTGCCTATAGATGTGTAGTGTTTTTATGGTGTCATCTGTGTGAAGACTGGATGTTTGCCTATAGATGTGTAGTGTTTTTATAGTGTCATCAGTGTGAAGACTGAATGTTTGCCTATAGATGTGTAGTGTTTTAATGGTGTCATCAGTGTGAAGACTGGATGTTTGCCTATAGATGTGTAGTGTTTTTATGGTGTCATCAGTTTGAAGACTGAATGTTTGCCTATAGATGTGTAGTGTTTTTATGGTGTCATCAGTGTGAAGACTGAATGTTTGCCTATAGATGTGTAGTGTTTTTATGGTGTCATCAGTGTGAAGACTGAATGTTTGCCTCTAGATGTGTAGTGTTTTTATGGTGTCATCTGTGTGAAGACTGGATGTTTGCCTCTAGATGTGTAGTGTTTTTATGGTGTCATCAGTGTGAAGACTGAATGTTTGCCTCTAGATGTGTAGTGTTTTTCTGGTGTCATCAGTGTGAAGACTGGATGTTTGCCTGTAGATGTGTAGTGTTTTTATAGTGTCATCAGTGTGAAGACTGAATGTTTGCCTCTAGATGTGTAGTGTTTTTCTGGTGTCATCAGTGTGAAGACTGGATGTTTGCCTGTAGATGTGTAGTGTTTTTATAGTGTCATCAGTGTGAAGACTGAATGTTTGCCTATAGATGTGTAGTGTTTTTATGGTGTCATCAGTGTGAAGACTGGATGTTTGCCTCTAGATGTGTAGTGTTTTTATAGTGTCATCAGTGTGAAGACTGAATGTTTGCCTCTAGATGTGTAGTGTTTTTATGGTGTCATCAGTGTGAAGACTGGATGTTTGCCTGTAGATGTGTAGTGTTTTTATAGTGTCATCAGTGTGAAGACTGAATGTTTGCCTCTAGATGTGTAGTGTTTTTATGGTGTCATCAGTGTGAAGACTGAATGTTTGCCTATAGAGGTGTAGTGTTTTTATGGTGTCATCAGTTTGTACAATTTTGTTCACAAATTGGAATTTTGTGAACGTAGTTACACTTACCTGATATCCTTACATTATGGATTATCTTTCCGGTATTTGGTCACATCTCGCTCAAAACGCTTGACTGATCAAGAATTCAAACCTCTCGGTGAATCAGTCCAAGCGTGAGAACCCCTTCAGTATTCTCCGGCGAAATCCAAACAGATTTCCAAAAGAATTACTAATGGGGAGGAGGTGGGTAGTATATCAGGTAAGTGTAACTACGTTCACAAAATTCCAATTTGTGAACAAAATTGTACAATTTTAATATTACTTGTTACACTTACCTGATATCCTTACATTATGGATATCCATAGATTCTAAAGCAGTCCCAACTCAAGCGGTGGACTGTAATTCTTTTGTTCAAATAATGTACACTATATTACACTATATACAAAGTCTAAATGTTTGACTGTAAACACATTAAATAGATGTCTTTTTCATCTCACACACAAAGGTTTAAAAACTTGCATCGCATCTCGTCAGATATGAATAGTTCCAACACTGTACAAACTATATTACAAGTTAAAAACTGTACACATTTTTCTTCTTTTTTTGAATTTTATGTATTTTTTTTTTTTTTTTTTTTTTTTTTTTTACTTCGATAAAACATGAGGGTCTATGTGACGTAAGTAAAATTTGGTGAATGTGGATTCCCTGCTCCAATCAGCAGCTTCCATGATGTTCTTCATTGATGCACCTTTATAAAGAGCCCAAGAAGGACCAATAGCTCTTGTCGAATGAGCTTTAACAGATTTCTTTTTGTCGTTATATGCCATCTGAATGGTACTCACAATCCATGATGAAATTGTTTGACTTGAAATTGGCTTATGTGGATTACTAATTGCTAAAAACAATTTACTATCTTGTCTGTTTTCACCACGAAAATTGTCAGTGCTCTTTAAATAGTAAGTTAATGCCCTTTTAGGGTCAAGAAGCTTTTCTGCCTCAAAGGCAGGTACAAAAATCTTAGCACCAAAATGTCCAGGACGGTCTTGTTTTGACAATCCTTCTCTAATAAAATAAACTCCTCTGCTATGTACAGATATATTTCCATCTCCCAAACGTAAGGCCTGTATATCACTGCAACGCCTGAAAGTAGTGATAGCAATTAAAAATACAGTTTTCCATGTGATAAACTTGAGTTCAGCCTTTTTCATTGGTTCAAAAGGCTTTTTCTTTAACATCTCAAGTATTTTATCTAAATTCCATTCAGGAAGTAGTTTGACCCTGGGAGGCCTTGAATTGAAAACACCCCTCAATAAGCGAATAATGTATGGGTGTTGACCTACTGGTATTTTTTCGACTGGTGGTAAAACACTTGATACTATAGATCTGTAGCCCCCAATCGTACTATACTGGAGACCACTGGTATACAGACTTGTAAGAAAATCTGCAGTTTCTGTTAAAGAGGCAGAATAGGGATCAATTTCCCTTTCACTACACCAGCCAGAGAATTTTTTGAACTTACTAGAATAGTCTTTTTGAGTTCCTGTTCTCCAAGAAGCTGACATGAGTTGTCTAGTTTCTTTAGAAAAGCCTCTCTTTTTGAAAATTCTGTTGATAGAGGCCATGCAACCAGACTGAATATTTCTGGGCTTGGATGGTATATTTTTGTTCTTGGTTGATGTAGTAGATTTTTTTGAACTGGTATTTTTATGGGATAATCTGATATCATTTTTAGCAGTTCTGGGTACCAGTGTCTCCTCGGCCAATGAGGAGCTACTAGAATTAGCTGGCAATTGTACCGATTCATGTGTTGAAGCACTTTCGGTACTAGACAGATCGGAGGAAATGCATACCCGATTACATTGTCCCACGGTATGGACAGAGCATCTATTGCATATGCTTCCGGGTGTGGAAACCATGAACAAAATATTTTCACTTTGCGATTTTCCGCTGACGCAAACAAATCTATCATTGGTCTGCCTAACCTGACAAAAATTTGTTGAGCTACAGTCTCCTGAAGAGACCACTCTGTGTGTCTTATTTTTGTCCGTGATAGAAGATCTGCTAACACATTCGCTTTGCCTGCTATATGTGCTGCTTTTATCTGAATTTTGTGTTCTATTAGGAGTTTCAATAAATCCCAAGTTTTTTGACAAAGCTGAATTGATTTGGTGCCCCCCTGTTTGTTTATGTATTGTACAACAGTCGAGTTGTCGCATCGCAGAAGTACATTTTTCCCTTTCAACTGAGGAAGAAAATGTTGTATTGTTTTCAGTACAGCTTCTAACTCTAGACAATTGATATGTTGAGTTTTCTGTATATCTGACCAGGTCCCTTTGACTATCTGGGAATCCATGTGACCACCCCAACCGTTCGATGTAGAAGCATCTGTTGTTATGGTCACATGAGTTTCCCAGTGTTGTAAAGATCTGCCCTTTGTAATGTTGGCTGTATCTGACCACCAAATCAGATGAGATTTTAGATATTGTGTAATTGGAACATTCAGTTCCAGATTTTGAGAAGTGGGGCGCCAATGACTCAGCAAATAAATTTGAATTGGTCTCATATGAAGTCTTGCATAGGGAATCATCTCTATGCAAGAAGCCATAATTCCAAGTAGATGTAAAAAATCTCTGGCTGTTGCATGTTTTTTCAAGTTCATTACTTTGACTGTTTTTAGTAATTTCAACACTCTTTCTTGTGTTGGCATTACCATTCCTAAATCCAGATGGAATAATGCACCTATATATGTTATTTTCTGTGTTGGAGTTAAAGAGGATTTTTTTAGATTAATTATGAAACCCAACTTTACCAGAAGATTCAACACTATCTCTCGATCCTGGACTAACATGAGAGATGATTGATTTACTAGAAACCAGTCGTCCAGGTATACTACTAGTCTGATGCCTTGTGCTCGTAAATGTGCAGCTACTACCGATACTACTTTGGTAAAAACTCGAGGAGCTGATGTTGGACCAAACGGTAGAGCTGAAAATTGTAAGCAAGGGCTGTTTTTTACACAAAACCTCAGATACTGTCTGTGTTTTTGAAATACAGGGATATGCATATATGCGTCCTTTAGATCGAGAGATATTGCCCAATCCCCTTGTTTTACTACATTCAAAACTGTTGATAGAGAGTCCATTTTGAAGTGTTGTTTTCGGAGATACCTGTTGAGGGGTTTTAAATTTATAACGGGTCTCATGTCCCCTGTTTTTTTCGGAACTAGGAAAAATGTGCTGTAGAAACCGTTTAAAATGTCCGCCTGCGGAACATATTCTACAGCGCTTTTTTCCATAAGTTCTTTTACTTCTAAATGTAAAATTTCTAAATCTTTTGCAGGAACAGAAGTTATTTTTACTCCTGTTTTTGGAGGAAACTGTTGAAATTCCAGTTTGTAGCCCTCTTTTATAATTGATAAAACCCACTGATCGTTTGTTATTTTTGTCCATTCCTTTAGAAATAGGCTTAAACGACCCCCTACAGGTATCTCTGGAAGCAACATTTGCACATGAAAGTTGCTTACCTTGATCTGATAGTCATTTCTTTTGTTGCCCCTTGGCATGAAATGGGTTGTTAAAGCGACGAAAATTGTTCGTTGTACCAGAACTCTTGTCGTCTTTATCTGGTCTTGTTACTGTACTAGTTCTTTGCACTGTACGCTGTGTATTAGACTTTGCACCTGTGAAAGTAGAACCTTGTGCATTGTCAAATTTTGGTTTCTTAGACCAATCATTCGAAAATTGATTGCCTGTAGCTTTCCTTTTCACTGAAAAAGTTTTATTCACATGTAATTCAGGCAGTAACTCTTTTTAATTGTTTATTTTTGTCAACCCTGTCTTTAAGAGTTTGTTCCATATTGTCACCAATGACACCTGACTTTGTCAAAGGTACAAGTGGATGCTTAAGCTCTTTGATATCATTAAGACCTGTGTCCTCTAAAGTAGCTTTTCTACGAATTAAGTGGTGAAATGCACCAGCCCGTGCCACTTGGTCCAAAGATTTTGTAGACATTGCAAATATGTCTCTTACAAGTTGGATAGATTTGTCTAGATTAACTTCATTTTCTGACAAAGTATTTAACAAATTGCCCAAAGCTTGTTGGGTGTATGCTGTAGTAATTATCCCCATGCGTGCAGCTACCTGGCCTTGATACGCCAACTTTTCAAGGGATTTTAAACAAGGATTGTATAAATTGCTTTTCTGGCTTACTGAATAAGCTTTAGCACCATGTTTTTTCACTAATAAATCAGGCACCATATTATCTAGACTAGGTACTTCTAAAATATCACTAGTTTTCTCGTGAACAGGAAAACTGTGTCTATATTCATCATTATAGGCTGTTAACCTTTCTGGATTTTTACACCTCCAAGAACCAGATAAAATATCAATTTGACTTTTGTCAAGAATAAGACCTCCAGAGCTTGTCTCTTTTTTAGTCTTAACATCATCCCCAAATAAAGATTTTAAGTGATCATTATTGTTCTCATCTGAGTCACTTTCATTACCCTTCACATATTTACTGAATCTTGATGAAGATTTTTGAGGATTATCAGTTTCACTTTTTAAAGAAGACTCATCTTCTGATAGTAAACCTATGTCATGTCTTTCTCTATGGCCTGGTGCCAAAGATACAACATCATCATTTTCCCTTTCACGAACTGAATCTGTTGGAAAATGTTCATGGTTAGAATCCTCAACAAGTCTGTGCGCTCCTGAAGAGCCACTATCTTGTTCAGATTGATTCTGACAAGGTCTCTGCTCACCTGACGTGACAGTATCCTTGTTTATATTTATACCATCGTTTGAACTAAATAAATCAAAAAATTTATCAAACCTGGTTTCTATCTGTGAGAAACGGCTTTCCCATTTCTTATTCAGTTCCTCGACCTCGTCCTTTTTCTTGGACCTACGGGAACTGGTCTTTCTCAAGGCTTTTGGCTCCGCCATTTTATCCCGAGCATCCCCTGCCACTGATGATTTTGGACTGCTGGCAGTAGAAAATACCTCGTCTTCACTGAGCGTGTGATGAACGGTAGCTTCCGTCATCCTTGCACGCATACGAAAAACTTAATTTGCAAAAACTTGTGTCTTAGACACGTTAATTCTGACGAATAAAGAAACGTGACCGCTTTGGATTTCACCGGAAAGAATACTGAAGGGGTTCTCACGCTTGGACTGATTCACCGAGAGGTTTGAATTCTTGATCAGTCAAGCGTTTTGAGCGAGATGTGACCAAATACCGGAAAGATAATCCATAATGTAAGGATATCAGGTAAGTGTAACAAGTAATATTAAAAGTGAAGACTGGATGTTTGCCTATAGATGTGTAGTGTTTTTATAGTGTCATCAGTGTGAAGACTGAATGTTTGCCTATAGATGTGTAGTGTTTTTATAGTGTCATCAGTGTGAAGACTGAATGTTTGCCTATAGATGTGTAGTGTTTTTATGGTGTCATCAGTGTGAAAACTGAATGTTTGCCTATAGATGTGTAGTGTTTTTATGGTGTCATCAGTGTGAAAACTGAATGTTTGCCTCTAGATGTGTAGTGTTTTTATGGTGTCATCAGTGTGAAGACTGAATGTTTGCCTATAGATGTGTAGTGTTTTTATGGTGTCATCTGTTTGAAGACTGAATGTTTGCCTCTAGATGTGTAGTGTTTTTATGGTGTCATCTGTGTTTAGACTGAATGTTTGCCTCCAGATGTGTAGTAATTTTAAGGTGTCATCTGTGTGAAGACTGAAAATTAACCTCAAGACATTTAGTGTTTTTATGGTGTCATCTGTTTGAAGACTGAATGTTTGCCTCTAGATGTGTAGTGTTTTAAAGTGTCATCAGTGTGAAGACTGAATGTTTGCCTTTGAATGTGTAGTTTTTTATGGTGTCATCTGTGTAAAGACTGAATGTTTGCCTCTAGAGGTGTAGTGTGTTTATGGTGTCATCTGTGTAAAGACTGAATGTTTGCCTATAGATGTGTAGTGATTTTAAGGTGTCATCAGTGTGAAGACTGAATGTTTGCCTATAGAGGTGAAGTGCCTTTATGGTGTCATCTATGTGAAGACTGAATGTTTTCCTATAGATGTGTAGTGTTTTATGGTGTCATCTGTGTGAAGACTGATTGATTGCCTCTAGATGTGTAGTGTTTTATGGTGTCATCAGAGTGAAAACTGAATGTTTGCCTCTAGATGTGTAATGATTTTATGGTGTCATCTGTGTGAAGACTGAATATTTGCCTCTAGATGTGTAGCATTTTTTTGGTGTCATCAGTGTGAAGACTGAATGTTTGCCTCTAGATGTGTAGTGTTTTTATGGTATTTTCTGTGTGAAGACTGAATGTGTGCCTCTAGATGTGTAGTGTTTTCATGGTGTCATCAGTGTGAAGACTTACTGTTGCCTCTAGATGTGTAGTGTTTAAATGGTGTAATCTGTGTGAAGACTGGATGCACATTTACTTGCCTCTAGATGTGTAGTGTTTTTATGGTGTCATCTCTGTGTAGAGTATATTTGCCTCCAGGTGTATAGTGATTTTATGGTGTCATTGAGTTGCTGCCTGTATATTGATGTATTTTCAATATATATTTTTTATTATAATGAAAACATGGCATCATTCTGAACATATTAACTAATGTACAATGTATAAATAAGAAACAACAAACCTGTGTATCTTATACAGAGATATATCGTCTGGCATGGGATATATTGAGAATGAACTGTTAAACATGGCATCGCTACGTAAACTTGTAATGTCATCATCAAACTCAAAATCATCTACTTTATAAGATCGAAAGTTTTTATCCTAAAAAATATAAAATCTATAAATTAGACTATAAACAAGCAACCAATGAATTTGTATGACAGTTGATGTTTTAATACACAATACTGAAGTAAATGTAAGATCTCTTTCTTCATAATAAATTGTGAGGTGTATTTAATGGACCTCTGAAATGTAAATCTGCTTGCTAATGGTGATGACATGGATGAGGAGGTTGTATAATATTTACTAAAAGATGTGGTTAATTTGTCAAAATTTCTAAAGCAAAACAGGATTCAACAAAATAAGAATATGAAATATATAGAAATTCAAAGAATCTAAATTATAAACATAAATTACCCCTCCTTTCTCTGAACACTTTGAATTGGCAGTTTGTAAAATACAAGCTTCAAATGCTAGGCTTGGGTTCTGTTCTGACTTCAAAAAACAGGAATCTATTTTAGGATATACTTTTGACAAAACATTCTGAAACAGACAAATATGAATACATTTGTGAATATCATGATTTTATAATTTAAATGTTAGTATTCACAAAAACAGTGTGAAAAGTATTGCTGATTGAACAAAAATAAAAGCATTGACAAAATAGTTAGTGTGGTATCACATTCAGAACAGATATACATTGTGCACAAAACACATCCCACTTGCATCATGTGCATTGGTCACCTTTTGTGGTGATTTATTTATCAAAATGGCATGATGTTGGACATGAAATCTGCTCTGTAGTATTTCTCAGCATGTACGTAACAATATATGTATTGGTTTATCTCATTGTTGAAGGCCGTCTGTTAGCCTTTTATTGATGTCTACAGTTTTAGACGGTGCTACTTCATTTTTACTCCGTAGAATAGTTTACTCATTGGCTATCATACAACATATCCTTTATTCTACCTAAAAACAAAGCACCATAATTTTTAACTAGAGGTAGCAGTGATCTTAGGTGGCCTAAAACCAAAAGACTATTTTCATATTGTGGACTTTCGAATTTTGAGTATAGAGGTTACAGCAAGGATTTGTATAGTAAATCTTACTGTACTATATGTACAAATCATTGGTTACAGTCAAATCCCTGAAATGTATCGATCCGTGATTCAGCTGTATAATCACATTGAATCACTGAACTGATCAGTGATTTTATAAAATTCCTGATTTTGACTTTGGTCATATCTAAGATATTGTCTTATATAAATAAAATCTATCACAACATGCACAAAGTGAACAAACTTGAAATAAGTTTCTAAACTTTCTCCACAAATTAAATTAAAAGTTAACATTTGTTTAATGTAGGTATGAAGTTCTTCAATGTGGAAATGTAAAAAAATTGTAAAAAAAAACCCTGGTATTCATCAGATATGTGTAAGATGAAGATGTCAAATATTATGCTTGAGGACATGTACATTTTACAACATACATGACATACAGGACATAGTCTTGTTACCAAATTAAACATGGCAATATGTTTTAGGGGCATGTACTAGAACCAGCCCAATGAACCCATGTGCACTGATGCTCTGCTTTTGAGTCAGACAGCTGTGCATCTCAAAAGAAAGTTTCATATCTTTTCAACAAGCATTAAGAATGTCTAAACTCTACCATTTGTAAATGTTCTGAAATATCATACAGTAGTGTAAGTTTAAATGCCTATTATTCATCATGTTCATATTAATAGTTTTGACTAGTACATTGTATTATTTCATGTACAAATGTATTTATTTAAAAATATATTTCAAAATCATTGGTTTATTTGTATTAGGAAAATGCATTTCAAATGTACTGTAATCACATGTAATAGACTGTTAGTGATTTTGTAGTGATTTTACAAAATCACTAACTATTCCAAGTATTTTACAAATTCATTGTATTTTGTACAAATATACATGAACATATGTACAATGTACTTTTTCAACAAGTTTTGTTCTCTGTGGTAGGCTATTCTGGTACACAGTCAACATGGTCAAGTATGAGCAAGTAAAATAAGTTTTAAAAAAGCTTATAGTTGACGCAACTTGGGAAAAATAAGTTTTAAAAAAGCTTAAAGTTGACGCAACTTGGGAAAAAAATAAGTGTTTATCAAATTGGAAATGGAAACGGAATGTTTCTAAGTGACAAGAAAACAGCCAAAGGCGACCAAGGGATCTTCAAAACCACAAAAAAATCTTGCAACCAGACATCAGCTGGCCACTTAACAAAAATCTGTACTAATTCAATGAAA
Organism: Mytilus edulis; assembly: GCF_963676685.1. Classification (NCBI taxonomy): domain Eukaryota; kingdom Metazoa; phylum Mollusca; class Bivalvia; order Mytilida; family Mytilidae; genus Mytilus; species Mytilus edulis. Next base: position 101,534,598 of record NC_092345.1, on the reverse strand, counting down.
ATTGATGTCACACCAAACTACTAAACATGTTTAAATTTTCTTTGAATGTAGCAAAATCATTGAAAACAGTTAATTAATCATTGTTAAGAAATGAATAATTATAGTATAACTAATCGCCGTATTTGAATATCAAAAATAAGACAACGCGTGACCGAACGACGCATGGATTAAACGAGTGCGCAGCACGAGTTTAATCCATAGCGGCGTTCTGTCACAAGTTGTCTTATTTTTGATATTCAAATACGACGATTAGTTATTCTTTTTATTACATTGGCAAATGGTTTTTTTTAATGAAATTAATGTAGAAAATGTAAGGAACTATATCTTTTTCCTACGCATTGACAATTTGTTTTGATCCGACGTTATCGACGTCTTGACAACGCCTATTGTTGTATGACGTCAGAGAGTGAAATAACCACGTTTATTTCACATGTGAAATTATCGGTTTTTATCTAACTGGGAAATCAATGTAATTCATTGCAACCAATGTAATAATTTACATTTATTCTCCAGAGTCATAAGTTAGTTACAGTAAATGAAAATAGTTTATTGTATAAATAGATAAAAAAAACAAAAACATGTCCTAGATGAAAGCAAGTTAAGTACAAGATAACAATCATGACAATATTTGTAACTAACTTTTTTTTACTTTAGGCATTGGTCCATCTGGATAAGAAATGTTCAACAGATTGTAAAAAACAATGCTTGAATGTTGTCACGAAAAAGAAGTTCCTTTTATCTAGTTCCTTCATAATATTCTGTAACATTATTTCCTTTGGAAAATTATAGAATATTTGTTCCTACAGGTGCAGGTACATGTATAATGACAAAGTTTCCAGGGGAACTTCTGTTAGGCAGAAACAAATCTTTGTTAATAATTTACATGTATTATAAACTCTTTTTGGTTGTCCTTAATTGCTATTTTGCTCAAGTTTAATCTAAAGTTACATGTACATGTATGTTTGATTTAATGTCAAAAGAATTTTTAAAGAAGTGTCTTAACTAACGTTGACTAATTGCATGTACATTTACCTGTGAAAGAATAATACCACCATCAAGTGTACACATGTCTCCTTGGTCACCTCTATGCAATATGGCTCCCATATGTACCTCTTCACTGATACTGATGTGACCAACAAGTTCATAAAGTTTTTCTCCTCTTATATAAGTACGATCAGTGATGAACAAGTAATAATCAAATGTACTTGCATAATGTTCCTTTATGTATTTAAGTGCATGTATTGGAAGTTTCTTATTGTCCTGATCAGGAAAACTAATGACTTGCATCCCAGGGGGAGGCATTCCACTTTTACCATTTGTAAAGAAAACTGTTTTAGTGACATAATGTGCAAATGTTTTGTTCAGTGCCATTCCAAATGAATTGACTGTGTGAGGAGTGGAGAGTACTCCAACAAACAGCTTTTCTCTTATACCAAGTTCAGTAGAGGCAAATCTTGGTCGAACAAATTTTTTACCATCTTTTATTTCTTCACGCTGATATTTTTGCTCATGAATGTAGAAATCATTCCCATCTGATTCAGTCTCTTGGTCATTCACTTCACCTTTTCCTGGTTCTTGTTCCTTGTTTTTAGTATCTACCTCATGGACCATCTTTGTTTCTCGTAATTTAATTAAATTTTCTGTATCCTTTGTATCTATGGGATCACACAGATCATCAAGAAATGGTGCCACCATCATGTTCAGGGCTATACCCATGCAAATCCCTATCAAAACAGGTATACATGATCTAACAAAGCTGTTCCTCCCCAACAATGACATTTCAAGAAATTGGGAAACACTAATTTGTTCTCTTGGCAATCAGAATTGTCTGGCTTATTTAAAAATTGGATACCATAATTTTAACCCACCTCTCCTAAGTTAAAGACTTTTTAAAGTACTTCAAAGTATCTCAAATTACAAGTGTCTGTGTTAAATACGTCATTGATTTATGTGTAGATCAGTTAAACGCTTTTAGACGCCGTATTTAATTGTTGTTATGAAGAGCAAATCAACCAAGATCTATAACTACTCAGCGAAAATGGATCAGGTAAATACCGACTAACGACAAATTATCGAACAATTTTTCAAAAATATAAGGAAAGCATGTTTTCCCTCTCATAACTTTGTCTTCACCAGACATTGGTAGACTTTGACCATTGCCAGTAAGCACCCCTACCAACTGAGCTAAAAGATTTCCCATCAGGCTTTCCACTTTCAGCTTTATTTTATGTGGTATAAATTATGTTATACACAATATTCTAAACAAAAGGTTTTAATTTATGTATGAATTTGGAGTTGTTCCAAATATTTTCAGACTGTTGGAATAAGCCAGCTCTAAAAATTGCTTATTCTGATTATAACTACATTGATTGCTGGGTAAATCTTTCATGACCTCAACTCAATTATCAATGGAAGCAGGACAAATATCCCCACTGCCAAATTGCACCACAGGGGGTCTCATTGGGGGTCCCGATCCCGGATCCTGCTTACTGTTTTGTCAGATTCCCGTATCCCGCTTACACTATGTATGTAAGCAATTCTCATTTTTTTGTCATTTCCCGGGTCCCGCAAGACCTCATTTCCCGATTTCACGACACAATAATTTGACTTTCACGTGTCACGCTTACAAAAAATCAGCAATCCCGCGTCACGCTTAGACCCCAATGAGACCCACCACCACACCTAGGCTAATTGCCCCACTTTTGAAAAAAAAACCTAAACTTGTTTACCAACTCGACCAACTTATTTGTAAAATCTTCAATCTTGTAAAATCACAAATAGGGCGAGTTGGGGTCAGTTAGCCCATGGCCACAGTGAGTTAGTCCTAATAACATGTTCGCCCTGAGTTCTTTCGCCCACATAGTTTGTTCGCCCTACAAAAAAATATTAATATTCAGGGCATTAAAATTGAATAAACGTATTCAGATATTACTATCTGACTGGTATATCATGATCATTGTATATATTCTTGAAATTTATGGAAACATGGAAATATTGAAAAGTTTATGGCTTGTTTAGAATCATTAATTGTTCAATGCCAAAATAATTCGGATCACTTATTATTGTGATACTTGTCTTTTGATGGATTAATAATTAAAACAAACGTTTTGTTTTGATAAAATATTCTGCTTGAAATTAATTAAAACAATGATGTACCACTGCAGTGATATTGTTTGCCTTAAATTACTGGAGAATAAAGGCTTTTCCTCTGGAGAAAAATCCCAATTTGAAAAAAAAATGGCTTTAAATTATTCCCAAAAAGACAACTTTTTTCCCAAATAGTGCAGTCTCAGTAGTATTTGTGCATGAATGCAAACAGAATACAGACTCCTTTATACATTTTCCATGCCTAAAATGATTATATGTGTAGATTTGAGGGTCCATTTATGTATCATCACTGACAATAAGGGGTCCTATTTCAAAGCAGGGTTTGACTCTTGAAAGGGGGTCTGCAAATTGAAGTTTCAGTCAAATTCATGGTTTATTCTAAATTTCCAAATTTGATAAAAATGACTCATATTTTCCCAATAGTTTTTGAAAAATGCTAACAATATCACTGGACTGTAAATCATGAAACAGATTTACTAGTTCATTTATTGTCGAGCCTTCACTTTAGTCGAAAAAGCGAGACATAGCAATGCTACATTCCGCCGGCGGCGGCAGTGGCGTCCTCAAATATTCACTCTGTGGTTAAAGTTTTTGAAATTTTAATAACTTTCTTATAGTATCCTGGATTTCTACCAAACTTGGACAGAAGCTTGTTTATGTCAGATTGTAAGATACATGTAGTATGCAGAAGTAAATTTTGTAAAAAAATTAATATTTCCATTTTTTCCATATTTTACTTTTAAATGGATTTAGATTTTCTGCCAGAAAACAACACCATGAACACATTCACTCTGGTTAAAGTTTTTAAAATTTTAATAACTTTTTTATACTATTTTGGATTTGTACTAAACTTGGACAGAAGCTTGTTTATGGTCAAAAGCTAGTATCTAGAAGAAAATAAAAAAAAATAATAAATTCATTTTTTCTGTATTTTACTGTTACATGACTTAGATTTTCTGCCAGGAAATTTCCAGTTATCATTTCATTCAGTCTGCAGTTAAAGTTTTTAAACATTTATGAGATTCATAAACTATCCTGGGATTTTACCAAACTTGGACAGAAGCTTTATTTTTACAACCAAAAGATAGTATCAAGAGGAATATTTTTATTGACTTTTTTCCTCATTTTTGTTGAGCCTGTGATTACAGCAAAAGTAGGCGAGACAATGGAACCCTTACAAATTTTTGGGATACGATTGCTTTCAAGCAATCTGTAGAGTTTTACCATTGACTCAGGTCCATGCCCTCACGTCAACCGTTTTATTCTAAACATAAAGGAACATCTCAAATTCTTAAGATTGTCTTGCTTTAAAAGATAAAAACAATCAAAAGGATTTAATTTAGACAACTTTCTTTGAATGTTCTTCTCATAATCTTCATGTTTCCATATATATTTCCCTTGATTTATACATGTATGCGTTTTTTAATACAACACAGAACATCATAATTAAGCAGTATTTATATTTAGTGTTTTTATAAATTTAGAAACGCTTTGGAGGGAATTCCCCAGTTTTGATAAAATGCAGAGTTCTCTGAATTCCGATAAATCTATTTTTATCATATAAAAACTAAATTGGAATTTTTCTTATATGTCACCGTTCTGAAACTGATATTTGATATTGTACATGTACTTCCATAAAGAAATGGAGAACCACCTAGGTCGTTTAATTAACATTTAATATATGTCCTTGCTATAAATTACAAGTATCATTGAGTATAGGGTTTGTTTAGGTAATTATGCGCATGTGTATAGTTTTCTTGACTTCAAGGGGTATCAGATTGAATGGTTTCTCTGGATTCCCAACTCCATTGATTAATTTGAAACTCTTGAGATCCTTTCTATGTCTGTCTGCTATTGAGGGTTATTGTTGTTGCATAATTTTAAATCATATGTATCAAATAAATTAAGATAAATATAGTCCACGACGTAAAGGTGTAACTAGAACACCCCTTCAGCCGAAATGAGTCTTCCATATTATAGCTTCGCGTTGTCTCCCTTCCGTAAGTAACTTCCGTCAATACTGAATCAAAATACAACGATATGTCGAGAAAAAATAACTCGCTCTATCGATAGATGTGGTATTATATTAAAAAAAATTCTCATTTGGATTTCAGAACATTTCTTTTAATATTTTTTTGAGGGGTCAATTGACAACAGCATAGAAAGGCATAGTGTATTGCACAATAGCAAACAATTGAATATAAATTCAAAACATATATAATAACCAATTCTAAGTTCTTTGACTATAGTTATTCTGTGTCAGAAACCTTTTTGTGTCAAATATTTGATTATAATCCAAATTTATACCTGTTTCAAGCACGAATATTGTGTCCATTTTTGCCCCAACTATTCAGGGTTGGACCTCTAAGGTCGTATCCAGCTGTGCTCAGCAAAGCTATTTAGTAAATGAGAAATATGTTCCTCTAGCTCGTTACTGGTTAACATGTTTAATTTCTAAAATTCTTTACATCATGTTCATGAAAAAATCAGGTCTTAGGCAAGATTAGAATGAAGAACTTTATTTTGTACTTTGATAATGCATTTATTTTTGGCCTGTATTGTACATTGTATGCATGATATGTGTAACAACTACTGTAAAAGCAGAAATTTTCGTTGAGGATTTAATTTCTTTTATTTCGTGGAAAGAATATATCCACGAAATTAAAACCCCCACGAAAATTTAACCTCCATATAATACCACTTACATTTAAGGAAACCACGAAATTAAATCCCCATGAAATTTTAACTCCATGAAAATTAATGTTTCTACAGTATATAACTTTCTTTAAAATCTGTGATTTTGATGCAGAAAATGGAAGTTGATGACAGTACAGTAAACCATGAAGGAATCAAACAGTATTACATCAGTAAAATTGAAGATTTACAGGTAACAAATGTAGTCACTAACATGACTAAAAGACAGAAGTATTGAATCAAACAGTATTACATTAGTAAAATTGAAGATTTACAGGTAACGTCACAAAAAGACAAAAGTATTGACTACTGATATTCATTATATTGTTTAATTGAAGCATATTTTATTCTTAATACAAGTGAAAACTGAATGTGACCAAAATGTATATTATTTTAACAGTACAAAAAATTCAACAGTTAAATGAGTAATACATGTTTTTGAAGTTGTTTGATATCATTTGAATAATCATGATAAGACAGATAATCATGATAATAGCACATGTTTAAGTTTGCTCTAGTTAAATTCAATCACTATTTGAAGTGTACACATGTACAATGTAGATGTTGTTCCAAAAAGCCGTAGATGACAAATTAAAGTTTTAACAATAATTCATCTCTATTTCTTATAATATAGCTCTTACATATACAATTTTATGTAACTTATACATATATAAAAAAGACGATGTGGTATGATTGCCAATGAGACAACTCTCCATAAGAGACCAAATGAAGCAGAAATTAACAATTATAGATCGCCATAGAGCCTTCAACAAAAGCCCATACCACATAATCAGCTATTATATAAGGATGTATTTGATTAGATACAAATGAAATATTATTCTTCACAGTTAGTAAATACAGAAAAGACACAGAATTTAAGAAGATTAGAGGCCCAAAGAAATGAATTAAATGCTAAAGGTAATCTATGATATGATGAATTTTATTGTGCATTTACATTTTTATGCCCCTGCAGTAGCGGAGGAGGCTTTTTAAAAGTTTTACCCTTGTCCGTCTGTACGTCCCAAAATTGGTTTCCCTTCTCTAACTTAATTTTTCCTCAACCAAATGTTATGAAACTTACACTCAATGCTTTTTACCACAGAACACAGATCAAGTTTGAATTTTTGTGGAGTCCCTTTAACCGTTCTTGAGTTATGTCCCTTTATGGAAAAGTTACAAAATGTTTAGCTTCTGTTCTCTAACTAAAGTTTGCCCCAATCAAACATTATGAAACCTATACACAATTCTTATTACCGGTTACTATTATTATTACCACAAAACTCAGATCAAGTACAAAGTTGGGTAGCATCACTTTTATCGTTCTTGAGTTATGTCCCTTTATGGAAAAGTTGCAAATGTTTAGCTTCTGTTCTCTAACTAAAGTTTGCCCCAACCAAACATTATGAAACCTATACACATTTCTTATTACTATTATTATTACCACAAAACTCAGATCAAGTACAAAGTTGGGTAGCATCACTTTTATCGTTCTTGAGTTATGTCCCTTTTAGAATGTAGTATGCAAGTGGGGTCATCATATGTGTCCATGGGGACATATTATCCATTTATTTATTTTGGGCCTTGTTTTCAAATTAGAATATATAAAGGTTTGAAGGGTCCAAAATTGAACATTGTTAGATTTCAACTAAAATTAAATTTTTTTGTGTTATTTTGATATGCTGAATCTAACTATTTTGTTAGATTTTAGATAATAGGCAAATTAAATGTCCAATTTCAAATTTTCAAGATCTTTGACCACATTTATTTTGTGTCAGAAATCTATATTATGTCAAAAATTTGATCACAATCTCAATTCAAACAGTATCAAGCTTGAATGAGGTGTCCAAAACTTGCCACAACTGTTCAAGGTTTGACCTCTACTGTCATATCAGGCTGTGCTCTTGAAAGCATTTTATTCTACAATATAACAGATTTTTCAGCTCTGAACATCTAAGGTGAAAGCCATAGTTGATAAGAGTAGTCTGAAATTTGTTTTAAATGATAGTTTGAAGGGAGGTGATTACTCTTGATAATTAGCTCTTTACATCCAGTGAAGACCAAACCAAGTAGAAATGGAGAAAAGGGGACATAACAAAGCAGTGACAATGAGATATCTATTACAATCAGGGCTTCCAAAATTATTTTAGCCAGCCGAAAATTTTAAATATTATCACGATTTTAATCGCTTAAGACTAAATAGACAAAAGGCAATTATGGTAATCAGTTGGCCATCCCAATGAATGGCATTACAAAAAAATGATATTAAACTTTTTTTTATTCAAATTCGAAGTTCTGTCGTAATCTGTTAAATTGGCAGTGCATCATTTGAAGTGTGAAACATTAATGAACTAATATCTGCCTTAGACTTTATTTGTGCAAAATAACATTGTCAAAAACTTTATTTTGTTTTAAAAAAACACAATTTCGTACTACCGGATGTTGACTTGACAATGGTAAAATATGGACCAGATACGGATACTTTAAATATGTGTGCATTTACAAAGCACGATTAAGTTTAAGTAGCTGTATCCACTTAATTTCTTCAAGATACTCGAAATGAACCTAACAGTCGTTAGATAAATGTATCAATGATAATTTTAGCATTTTTGAATAGCAAGTATGCTTAATTAAATTTCCCATCTGTGCACATGTGGACTAGTTCAAACAACGTGGTTCTGACGACCTTTTTAAATTTTTTATCAAATCATATTTATAAACCATTTGTAATCGTATTTCTAATAATTTTAATCTTTAAGAAATTTGATGTTAACCGCTGAAATGTAAGAAAACATCTTTGACATGTTTGAATAGACCAATCAATATGTGGTACAATCTACAGTTTACCTGTCAACTGAACAGGTAAAGTTCAGCTGTCCATCAACTTATTAACCTTGATTTATAATGAGAAGTATTATAGTAGGGATTGTTTTGATAGTATTTATTCATCATGTCACTTTTATGACCGGAAATGTTTGGCTGTTAGCAAAAGGTCGGGTCAATAAGATTGCAAAAACTTCCAAATTTTTTGGTGAATTATGTTAAAATAACCGTTTCAATAATGACGATTTTGACTTCTACCATTTCTACCGTTCAGGAGTTATGGTTCTTGAAAGATTGAAAAATGGTGATGCTGATGACAAAATTGATTTTCACTTTCACTGTTCATCAGTTATGGTTCTTGTGATACTGCCAGGACACAAATAAATGTTAATAAATCCAGTTTGCTGTCGTTGTGACAGCCTCTTGTTGTGATTTTTTCCAAAAATCTCCTCGTCTTGATTTACTAGGCCAAAAAGAATTAAACTTAGCCACAAATTGAAAAATGTATCTGATGACCCTGTCATCCAACCAACATGGCTGCCATGGCTAAAATTAGAACATAGGGGATTACTATAGAAGTCTAATGGAAAAATAATTTCAAAACAATTTCAAAAAGTCACAACTTGAGAGAACTTATTTAAATAATGATAAGGGGTCTTAAGTAACTATTGTAAGACTACAATAGGAGGACCAGCGTTTACTTTAACTACTGTGCCAAATTAAGGTGGTACCTAACAGTAGAGGGAGATAACTCTGTAAAGTCAGCTAAACGTTTTAATTACGTTGTGTTGTAAAATGAATATTAAGCTTCTCAATGATCAAAATTGGTGTTTGTCAAATTGCTATATAACCAGTGTATTTTTTCTGACACAACGGTTGGTTCAATTTTTTTTAAATTTTTATATTTTTATTGAAGTCTCAAAGTAAATACTTTGACAAAATTTTATGAAAATTAAACGAGCCAAATTAATTTTAGTGAAAGTGTTGGGTACCACCTTAAACCATTAATTATGATTTAACTTTATTTTACATTATTTCCCCCAAAAAAATAGTAGATACAGGTGAGCCACACCTGCTCTTGAAAGCCTCTTGTTCTGAGTTTTCTGTAGACAGGAGAGACATCTCTACCTCTTGTTCTGAGTTTTCTGTAGACAGGGGAGACAATCTCTACAGTCTATTTTGTTTTATTAACACTACCGTTAAGCTGTTGCTTTGTTGAAATAAGTTTTATGGCCTAATAAGTTTACTTTTATACGTTTTTTAATTTTCTCATATTTTATATTTTTTAACTAAACCTCAACATTAACTAGGCAGTGCTGATCGAGGGAAAAAAGATATCAAAATTACAAAAAAAAAACATTTAAGGACATAATACAGTCTTTTATTAAAGGTGACCTATATATCAAAAGTTTTCTTGTTTTATTAACAGAAATTAAAAAGATTTGTAATAAGGTATATTGATTTCACAATTTCAATGAATGTTATCAAATGATTTGAAATTCAAATGGCTCTAACTTTTTTACTATAGTTCGAATGTTGAGAGAAGAATTACAACTTCTACAAGAGCAAGGATCCTATGTTGGTGAAGTAGTTAAAGCAATGGACAAGAAAAAAGTGTTAGTTAAGGTATAAAATATTGATATCTCAACATATGTCTGGTGATATTATCTACATAATACAATGACAGTAACAACTTTTATGACAAACGATCAAAATCAGGATAGGAGCCAATATATATGGTTTTAATGTACAAGGTGTCACAGTAGTAAACTAGGCTTCAAAAAAGTAATAAAGAACATTTGTCCTTTTGAAAAGTTAACATGCAACAAATTAAAAAGCAAAGAATTGTCATTAAACTGACAAATTGGTGATAATTGTTTTTTGTGATGAACAGATTTCTCACACCCATAATTTGTCAATGACATACATGTGTTTAGCTGTGAGGCAGTAACCAACAAACCAAAATCACCTAAACATGCTAAATAAGTTATTAAAAGATAACAATGCAGTCATTCATGAAGAACATGTGCAAGCACTCACATAATAGACCACCCTGTATGACAAAGAACTTATTTCAGTATAGAAATACAACCTAATACACTTTAATGGTTATGGACAGAATAATCCTGCATAGTTATGGTTTGCTTTGATTTTAAATTATATAACAGTCAAACATATACACTAAATGGTTTAGAACAACATAGTTGTGCACAATTGTGACTTGCCTTAACTTCAAATGATATAACCGTCATAAGCACACTGTATAGAACAAATCGTAAGCGTATTAGGTTGTATTTCTGTACTGAAATAAGATCTTTGTCATTTAGGGTGGTCTATAGAACAAATCAATGTGGTAAAATTTCAGATTGCTCAGGAAAGACCATCTGATCTTATCAAGTACAACTTAAAAGATGCTCAGAGAAGTTTGAGTACTCACAAAACAAAGAAAACTTTGTTTAATTAGGCATACATGTTTACATTGTTATTTTTTGAAAGTAAAACTTGTATAATTCCATTAAGCAATGGATATATAAGCAATGAAATCCATTGCAATTTATTACATGGGCATTCAAAAGTAAACAGTGCCATTTATACACTCTTTTTTCAGGTGCATCCAGAAGGAAAGTTTGTAGTAGACTTAGACAAAAACATTGATATCAATGATATAACACCAAACTGTAGAGTGGCCCTGAGAAATGACAGTTATGCTCTTCACAAAATATTACCTAATAAGGTTAGTCTTCACTTAATATTACCTAATAAGGTTAGTCTTCACTTAATATTACCTAATAAGGTTAGTCTTCACTTAATATTACCTAATAAGGTTAGTCTTCACTTAATATTACCTAATAAGGTTAGTCTTCACTTAATATTACCTAATAAGGTTAGTCTTCACTTAATATTACCTAATAAGGTTAGTCAGATTCTTCACTTAATATTACACTATCAAGGTCCTTTTAAGCTAAAGTCACTGGCTAATAATTTTTGGATTTCTTACACAAGTATTTTTTTATTGTGACTGAAAACTTCTCCAAGAATACACACACAAATAAGATTTACTGATAGTACATAAAACATATGACTTTTGTTTAGATGATGTCTGCCATCACATTCCACAAGATTTGTACAGTGACGGAAAAAATATGATTTATTTGACGAGCTTTAGAAATAGAAAGAATGCCAAATTGTTTGATTGGTTTTTAAATGAAATCTACATGACTTAAACAGGGACCACTTTTAGGACCTCAAATTGAACTTTGATGTAGATAGTGATTTGAATTTAATTGTTCTCTCGCAACAGAAGCATATTCCCAGGAGACTATGTCTAGTATACATTTATCACGTAGTATTATCTGTGCACCTGTTTTAGTATAGTAGAAAGATTGATTGTAGGAAAAATAGATTATTATAACTCCTTTATTTATAGGTGGATCCATTAGTCAGTTTGATGATGGTAGAGAAAGTCCCAGATTCTACATATGAGATGGTTGGAGGATTAGATAAACAGATTAAAGAGATCAAAGAAGTTATAGAATTGCCTGTAAAGCATCCAGAACTATTTGAGGCATTAGGAATAGCACAGCCAAAGGTATGATAGTAGGAGTAGTCACAAAGGTACAAATCAGATTGAAAAGAAATAAGAACAATGCAAATATTGAGCTCTTCAAATAAACCTCCAAATTTATAAGATAAAAACATAAAAAATTAAAGGCACAAAACAATATAAGCTGAAAGATATGAAATATGACCTGTAATTATGATCTCAAAGGTCTTTTTCGATGGTTGTTAAATATAATATACACAGTTGTTTCAATAAACCATACCCTTACAATCCAAGTGGATAAAATTGTTAAGTAAGTTTATTATGACAAGCCATTATACATTTTATTTTAGACTCAGTTTTTATTTGACCAATAGAAAGGAAATAGCTAGAGTTGTAGACTGCCATACAGAATGTTTATATATCACATTCTTATTCATGGTCTATTTTGTATTTAAGGGTGTCCTTTTATATGGACCACCTGGCACAGGAAAGACTTTACTGGCTAGGGCTGTAGCCCATCATACAGAATGTACCTTCATCAGAGTCTCAGGGTCGGAATTGGTCCAAAAGTTTATTGGTGAGGGGTCCAGAATGGTTAGAGAGTTATTTGTTATGGCAAGGTAGGAATAAAATATAATGTATTATGAAATATGTGAAGATTAAATTTTAAGAATAGAAAGTCTGAAGGGAAACATTTTTGTCAGACAAAATGTAAAAAAATATATTTTGATGTCAGATTTTTTCTATGGAAAAGTGAATGATATTTTAAAAAATTATTGCAATGATTTTTTTGTAGTAAAGAAAACATGCCTTGAAAAAAGGAAGATATTCATTAAAAAACATTTAACAATGAATGCAGTCATCATGGCTTAAACCTTAACACTTTGGAAAAACTGATAAAAAAATGAACTGGATAGCAAATGAAAATTCAAAAATTAACTTCTTAATTAAAAAAAATCTTCCACAACTAATCTGTGATAAGTGATTAACTGTTAATATCTGATGTTGTAGAGAGCATGCTCCTTCAATTATTTTCATGGATGAAATTGATTCCATTGGATCATCACGTCTGGAGGGAGGATCTGGCGGTAAGTTCACAGTTCATACATTTAGTTGATGTTGTTTTGTTTGTTATACATTTTAAGACAATGTATACATAAAACTAAAAGTATCTACCAAAACAGATATAAAGTTGCACGGAGGCCATCAATGAGTCCTTTAAATAAGTACACAAAGTAATATAAAACTTACATTTGAATATTTTGCACATTTTTAGGATTTGTAGAGTGTTATCTCCCTTTATAGATAAATCTGTAAAATGTGAAATAACAACTTATAAGGATTAATAAGACTTACCAATTTACAATTTTACAGAATTGCAGCTGAGCTGTTGTTCTGTTATTATTCCATGGTATTATTTGAATATTTTCAATTTCTCAATTATTTCTCAATTTCATTAGACAAAACTTGAAAGAATGATATATAGATACACTTTTTCAAGGGGCTTTCCTAGAATACCCTGTATGATAAACACGGACAGTCAGAGTTCCTTTTTTTATATCACATTTATAAGAAAGTATTACAACATATTTGCTTGCTATCTTGCAGGAGACAGTGAAGTACAGAGAACTATGTTAGAATTATTGAATCAGTTAGATGGATTTGAACCAAAACAAAATATTAAGGTAATTTAATAAATCCTGTTTTGTACACATACTCCCTTTTTTTCAAGATAGAAATTGATTGGGTCGATATCTGTCACTACGAAGGGCACATCATTATTTTGGCTGATGTCTATCAGTTTTCTTTCATGACTGGACTGTGGTAAATATTTGTAAAATCCATTTTGCAAAAAAAAGTATGAGTATATACTATATAGAGGCTTTTTGTGTCATTGGCTTGCATTTCTAAATCTGTATATCGTTTTTACGGTTTTATCTTAGAGTTATGTGTGTTGTTTTTTTCAAATGTGATGCTATTTTAAAGTTTGTCAAAATTCAATTGTGAGCATTCTCTAGGTTCCTTTCAAATAAAGGGTATGAGGTAACGCTTTTGTAATTTAAGGTTTTGAATGATGACAATTGTGTTGACCTAAGATCATTTAAGTCTCAATTTTGATTGACTTAAAAGCATTATTATTATTTTCTGTTTGTTTATTTATATATTATACATACAGTACACACAGGGTCATGTTACTTAGATAGGTCAGCTTTACTGGAGGTAATTTTTGTTAATTTTCATGATTTTTCATGAAAATATTAGGAATAACGTAAGAATTTCAAAAATGGGTTTTAAAACAAATTGAATATTCATTTTCTTATTAACAAGTTAAACCTGAATAACATTTAAATTGAAAATAATGTTTTATCTTTTTCAGTAGTTATTGATTCAATAAAATGCATTTACATTTTTAGGTCATTATGGCAACAAACAGAATAGATATATTAGATTCTGCTTTGTTACGACCTGGGAGAATTGACAGAAAAATAGAATTTCCACCACCAAACGAAGAAGTAAGAAAAACTTTTTTTCTAACACAAAATTATTTATTCTTACATTGAAAAGCTGTTTTCCAAAGTGATATATACACATGAAGTAACTTGCTTCTGATTGGTTTAATATGCATTTTTCGTTCATCAATGGAAGTGTCAAAATACACATCTGTGACAAGGACATTTTTTGAGGTTTTTTTTTAAATTCCTTTATTTAATGATTGGTTAATTTATCATTTCAACACAGAATCCTACAGATAATTCAGTGCTATTTTACTGGTCAGATTGAGAAATAAGAATAGAGTTGTTAAAGCTATAGAAGATTTATGTGGAAAAGAATACTTTGTATAAAAAAACCAACATGCAATTATGAAATGCTTGTTTAAATTTCAGGCCAGAGCAGATATCCTGAAAATTCACTCTAGAAAAATGAATTTAACTAGAGGAATTAATCTTAGAAAAATAGCAGAAATGATGCCTGGAGCTTCAGGTGCTGAGGTCAAGGTAAGCATATAACATATAAATGTGGGACATGCTCATGGTCTGCATTTTACCTGATTTTCCAGTTAATGTGATGAAGTTTATGTTGATTTAAAACATATGAAAAGTACAGTAGTAACTTTATTTCTGTAGAACGCTACTTTGATTTCTCCAACTCAACATAGTTTTGATGAACATTCTATTAAACTCTAACTAGAACTAGTAGTAATTCAATGCTTCACCGTCTTTATGAGAAGTCATAGTTCTAGTATATTATAATTCATTTGATATCAGTGGATAATGCACACTAAAACCATTCAAATTAATACCCATCAAATTTCAAATCTTCATTAAAATAATTATCAGATGTGAAAACAAACAAGTTTATTTGAACTATAACAACTTTTCAACACTTGTTTTTTTGGCTTCACAAAAAAGGCCTTATAAAGATTAAATTAAATTTGATTTTGAAATTTAAAGTTGATGTCTCTATCTGTTACAAGCATATAGACATTTGATAACACATTGAATTTGACTTTGTATATGTCAACTGGTAGGTATTTAGTACAAAGCAATCATGTATATGTACTTTTTATTTAGGGACGACATAAAAAAATCAATGAAGGATAAAAAACTTAATCAAATTATTTTAAGTGGGGAGTCAAAATTGCTGCAAATTTTGTTGAATTGACATCAATTTTATATATATCCTTATTGGTCAATAAATTTTTCACAAATTAAGTTAAGAGGGAGTAGGGGGGGGGGGGGGGGGGGGGGGGGGGGGTCAGTGAAATAACTATATGAATTAAGTTTTTTTTTATCCTACATTGAACTTTTGATGTCGTCCCTTACAGAACATGTTTTCAAATTTCTTATAAACTTTATGAAATCATAGTAAATGTGCAGAAATTTGCACAGATGGATGCTTGGAATAGAAGAAATTAAGTTGACTTTTTTTATTTGACATTCACATAAATGGCATATATCTTAAAGCTGTCCATGTTTGGAATTTTATAAAATAAACGTCTTTTTTTTCCACTAAAAACAACCTTAATGGAAAATGTTCATGGTAGAATTTAACTTTGTTACTTAATTTTACAGATTTTTTACATATGTCTATTTAAGCTCTTTTCAGAGTAGGCCCATTAGTAATACAATTCAAGAAGCATTTAAATCTTCTTACTTTTCTTTCAAAATAACAAAACACTCCAAGGAAAAGTGTCGTCTGCATCACAAGAAATCTAATTCTCCCGTCTGGAATTACTTTAATTTATATTATGTGTATTGTCTACAACAGCTTAATGAAGAAAAGGTTTCTTACAATATCTAATTTTCTTAACTTCATTTCTTCCGAGAAACTTAATCATGTACAGATGTATTTTTAAAAACAGATTGATAAAGCTTTAGGGTTTGTAAAATTCAAAATACCTCTATTTTACAGATAATTGATGAAATACATAATTGATATTGTAGGGAGTGTGCACAGAAGCAGGAATGTATGCTTTGAGAGAAAGAAGAGTACATGTCACACAAGAAGATTTTGAATTAGCTGTAGCTAAGGTTTGTTATTTGAGGATTGCACTAATAATTATTGACAGGGTGTTTCACAATTATAATGGTATTATTGCAGCAATAATATCAATTATTGTTAGAGTTAAATTAATGTTTGTCCCCATGCAAGAATATTGTAAGAGTTAAATTGATGTTTATCTCCATACAAGAATGTTGTTTTGGGGAAATATTGATTTGCTCTACAGATTAGCCTGTATTACTTGCATTATATGTTAAGTTTATACTTTATAAATTAGAAGCACAGTTAAACATTAAATTGTTGATTAATATGATTTTGTATATATATTTCTGAAAGAGATTAAAAAGGGAATTTATGCCTTTCTGTACTCAGATTATAGCTTTTCTAATGTTAAATACCATTCAAACGTAGTTTCAAAACGTTCACTTCACATGATAAATGATGCCTGGTGATGAATAAAATATCCACGTGTAAAGAAAACTTGTATTTTAATTGTAAGTTATTGAGAACAAATTTTGTTCAAGAGATTTAGTTCTGTTTAAATTTCTGATCAATTGGATAATGTTCATCAGTAAAAGTGCTAAACCCGAAATAAATAAAGAGAGCTGTGAGAAAAAGTAAAGCCAGAATATATTTAAACAAGCATATTGTTTTCTTACTTTGGGAAATAATTGAGTTAAGGTGGTAAAGAAGTCTAAAATAAAACTGATAGAATATTTTCATACATTGCTAAAACTTAGTGTATATTGATTTATGTTTAAAAATATAATAGAAATGATAGGTCACCAGACATTTTCTTAAGCTACAGGCTGTGACAAAATGACACATTCTGTAGGGATTATACAGGAAAAAACATAATTATGTGATTAGAAGCTAAACTAAATGATAGAATTTTAAAATATTAAAGTAAAAGATAGCTTTTAGAAAATGCTTTAAAAATATCAAAAGAAAAGATAAGGTCACCGTACGTTTTTATGCCCCACCTACAATAGTAGAGGGGCATTATGTTTTCTGGTCTGTGGCTTCGTTCGTTCGTCCGTCCGTTTGTTCGTTCGTTCGTTCGTTCGTCCTGCTTCAGGTTAAAGTTTTTGGTCAAGGTAGTTTTTGATGAAGCTGAAGTCCAATCAACTTGAAACTTAGTACACTTGTTGCTTATGATATGATCTTTCTTATTTTAAAGCCAAACTAGACTTTTGACCCCAATTTCACGGTCCATTGAACATAGAAAATGAAAGTGGGAGTTTCTGGTTAAAGTTTTTGGTCAAGGTAGTTTTTGATGAAGCTGAAGTCCTATCAACTTGAAACATAGTACACTTGTTGCTTATGGTATGATCTTTCTAATTTTAAAGCCAAATTAGACTTTTGACCCCAATTTCACGGTCCACTTAACATAGAAAATGAAAATGGAAGTTTCAGGTTAAGGTTTTTGGTCAAGGTAGTTTTTGATGAAATTGAAGTCAAATCAACTTGAAACTTATTACACATGTTCCCTATAGTATAATCCTTCTAATTTTAATGCCAAATTAGATTTTTACCTTATTTCACGGTCCATGGAACATGGAAAATGATTGAGTGGGGCATCCGTGTACTTTGGACACATTCTTGTTCCCAGCTAAAATAAAAAATAGGAAAATTCCTTGTAGATTCCTTCAGAAAATGCAGTTTTTTCAGAGTTATCTCCCCTTTAAAATGCCAATTCTAACATCAATTAAAAAACAAAAAATTATCTACACCTGTAAACATATTAATATTTTTAAGTTATTATCTTATGAAATTTGTTCTCATGAAAATTCACATTAGTTATCATCATTTTTGCATCAAATTTTGCTAACTTAATTTAAAATCTGGACCTAAGGTTCTCTTGTTTTTTATGATAAAAAAATGGGGAAAGACACCCATACCATCTTAAAGGGTAATAAAGGCATTTTCTTTGGTACCATCTTCCATATGGTAAAGTTGGATATGTACATGTATGACAGCTTGTTTCAAAGATGAGACATGTGTGGCTAAATTTTCTGGGTTTTCTCACAGACCAGTGATAAAAGGTCAACTTTGCTTGGTAATAAGGATCATTGTAAGATGTTAATGTCTAAAAAACAGTTCATCTGACCTTGACCTCATTTTGAAAGTTACAGAACCATTGCAGGATGTACATGTCTACCATTTCACTGTTCATTGATCTACATTAAATTCTAAGCTTGATATTATTTCATGGATTAGAAATCAAGGTTAAAGTTATCTCTGATACTAATCTATAACCATTAGGGCAAATATATACAGTGTGTGGAATGATTCTAAGGAGTACATGTCTGTCAAGCAGGGTTCAAATGACCTTGACATCATTTTTATGGTTCATCAGTTGATATTTAGATTTGTTGTTTGATCTGTCTCTCAGTTACTATTAGCAGTAGGACTATTATGTTTTGTGTAGGGAATGATTGTAACATGTACACGTCTGTTTGGCATGGTTCATCTGACCTTGACCTCATTTCATAGAATATTGATAAGGTTAAGTTTTTGTGATACTTTTAGTAAAACATCTTATTACAGACTCTCAACATGAATTAAATAATAAGTCCTACAAGCGAGACATTTTATTGTGTGCCCTCTTGTTAAAATGAGGTCTTCTCGTTTAATAGTATAGATACTAAAATGTATATCCAAATTATAAAAGTCTATAATAAACAATTTACAAGTCATGGCCTAAATAAAATGTATCTTCGTTTTGTGTGTATTTTATTCTAGACAGCAATATTAACATAAATATAGATAGCTAACTCATGCAATTGTTCAATTTTGTGTTATAGATTAAAAGTACATGTTTACAATCGTATAAGAATGACTTTTTGTAAACGGAATCAGTCAATCAAACTATTTACCTTGGTTTCACTTTCAATGTTGACTTCTTTTCCTTTTAATAACTGAACATGTATAATTCATGTGTTATCCATCTCTAGCTAAGGGGTTAAGTTAAATTGAAGGTCACATGAATATGTATTCAATGAGGTCAAATTATTCACTTGAAAATTAATAATTCATTATATTTGTTTCTTAGCTTATTTTGATTAAATTGAAACATCTTACTGCTAAAAGAGAATTATTACTTTACTGTTTTACTTTCAAAAATGATTGAACAAAATAAATCATATTTTAAATGTTTTATATATCTTGAAGCTAGTGCCCCTTTGACATAAATCATAAACTTAAATGATGATATATATTTTGTTAAGAAATGTTAATTTTAGTCATAGCCATGTAGTTCAGCTGTCGACTGTTTTTTTTTTCTCCAACTTTGATTTATTTTTACAGTGTCACATTTATTATTTTGTTTTTAAACTACAAGTGAATAAGTGAATTGAAGTGATTATTAAATGGCTAAAAAAATTTGCATTTTGCTCTATAGGTTATAGAAAGAGTATAAATGACAATTTCTTAATTTAAAAAAAAAGCTAGTTATTAGTTGACCTGAACATCCTTAAAGTCTACATATTTACAATTTAAAATGTATCGTTGATTTAAAAAGTGATGCAAAACAATTTGATAGGACTTGCCCTTTTGGCCTATGTAGATAATAGAAGTTGTACTTCAATAATCAGTAGACATATTTTCAATTTTCACTTCTTGAAAAAAAAATGCAGATTAGTAAACAAGAGTTTTCTTACTTTGATTTCCATATTTTAACTAATATTTTACTTTTTTAGAAATTTAACCAAATTTCTCCATATCTTTGTTTTGGTTTATATAGATCAGATATATTAAGTTTCTTTATATATCTAGAACTTTTGTCTGCTGGAATAAATTAAGGTTAAAATAAGAGCAGGAGTTTTTCAGTTTCTGACAGATCAATTACTTGAAATGTAACTTGTATCTTGGATGTCAGTTTCAATGTTGTAAAACAAATTGATATCAATTTTCCAGTATTTACATTATCAGAAAATCCATACTGCCAAATGGATAACTACACTAAATAAACAGAAATACAAAAGCAAAATGTGCTGGAATAATTGTATATATTTGAAACCGAATTGTAATTTTGTCATATTATTGATGTTCATTTTAAAGATTGGTATTCATACCACAGACAACTTACATTTAGGTTGAAATTCTGTCCTGTCAAAATTGTTGAGAAATTTTGATGGATGGAGAAAGGATAGTAATGGACATGTCCTAATGATGTATGAGAATAATAATGAGTAAACAAATTACAGATATATAATACTAATTACTTGTCTAGTAACATTCTAATTGGGGGGTACATTTAAACTATACATCATGTACATTGTAGTGATACATTGACACCTGACAATAAGGTCTACCACTTATGTTCTTTAAACCTCAAATTACATAATGGATTTTAGTTTTTGCTATCTCAAATGGTTGAATTAAGCACACATCTTGTGTCCATCCATCTTTTAATCCTTTAAGTGTTCTGATGAAAATGGAAATTCTTCCTCCTACATGTTTCTTAAGAAATTCCAAGCATCACTTTGATGGATACTGTATAACAGAAGAATGAAGACTGACTAAAACAATTATTGTATTTTAATCACAAGACTAAGACCTTTGGTGGGTGAGTAGTGTAAGAAGATCATCTGTTATATCACTATCCTGTAAACACTTGTGTTGTGAGTTCCAATCCTGCATATATATGGCAGGTGAATAGGACTTCAATCCAAATTGATATGGATTGTCAGTGGCATTAAAAGACAATCAATCAATCTATATTGATTTTTCTTTTGCCTATTGTTGATCCTATTCTCCTTACACTTACCTGTCTGATATTTGACATAATGGTGAGCTCTTCACAAAAATGTGTTCTGCAATATAATGAACAACAGAACTATGACCTTTTATGTCAAGGTCTTTATAGTTTTGAGCTAGTATTGCTATGTTAATTCCAACGATTTGAAGTAAGGACAGAATTCTATAAAATAAATTTAATATGTTTGGCTTGTGGTTTTAACACCTTTAGATGTTGTGTCTCATACTAAAAAATACTCACTGATATTTATCCCCAATTATTATTGATTTATTTTTTGCCATAAGCTTGCCACATTTGTTGTCTTTTGAAAGAGACTGAAGATATATGGCATGTGACATGTGGCTGTTTATGTTTTATCACATCATGATTTATATTTATATTTTGGTCAAATTGATATTTATTTTAAATTTAGAATCATACAGGTGAGGAATGCATGTGTATCTCAATGAAATAGATTGTATATATTATGTAAAAGAAATGTAAACTTCATGTTTCTATCATTACAGGTTATGCAGAAAGATTCTGAGAAGAATATGTCCATCAAGAAACAATGGAAGTAGTGCTAATAGACATATACATAACTTTATCTCTGATATCATTTGTCATTTATGTCAGAATTAAACATGTTCCACGTTGTTTACTGTGTTCCTGTGCTCATAAGTCTCAGGTTGACATTTGACCAGTTTTATATGCTGTTCTTTATACATAAGATAAAGGTTCCATGACATGAAACAATATTAAATATCAATGTTTCAGTAATATTTGGAATGGAGGGATATGTGGTAGTTAATTCATAAAACATTACAATATTAAATGCCAAAACAAAAAAAAGATTTTATTGTTGTTCTTCATTTAAAAGATGTATCAAGAACATCTTACATGGAGCAAAGCTCATTGATGTATTAAGAACATCTTACATGGAGCAAAGCTCATATCTGATTGCAAATTCAAAGCTGCCTGAAAGTGGAATGCTAGACTTTATTACCAAATGTTGATTATGCTTCATTTGTGAGTTGAAGAACATTGGTGAGGGCTAATATAACCGAATTACATGGTGTTTATGTAACATTTGTGCAATAACAGGTATAGAGATATCAATCAAATACTGTCATAGTTTTATAAGCAATCTCAACATAAATTACAAACATTAAGTCAACCAAAGGCTACATAACCAGGACAAAACATATGAATAGGATTTCTGCATAACAGATTTAACCTCCTAACAGTCAAAATGAGGAAAAATACACACACAAAAAGTTCATTCTCATAATTCATATTTCATGAATAAATAAAAAAAAAAAACAACCATACACTTCAAGCATGAAAAAATTGACAGAACAAGAAAACTGTGTAGGAAGTCTCATTCTGAAAAGGACAGCTGTTAATTATTTGCTTCAAAGAGTCCAAACAAAGTTTGTGAAATGCTATGGTATATGTTAGGTCAGTATGACTTTTGTACAGTATGGCTGGCCACTGTGTCAGTATGATGGTTTGTCTAGCAAGATCACTCTATCAGTATGACAACTATGTCGATCTATAACCAATCTTGTTGGTATCACAGAAGTCTGACTGTTTGTGGAGCTTGGCCACTAAGTCAATCTATTAAACGTTTGTTAGGCATCACAGAGGTCTGACTGGTTGTTAAGCTTGGCACCCTAGTCAATCTATTACACATATGTAGACATCACAGAGATATGACTGTCTAGCATGGCAATTATGTTAGTATAACTGTTTGTCGAGTTTGTCCACTGTGTCAATCTATTACACGTTTTGTAGGCATCACAGAGGTCTGACTGTTTGTCTAGCTTTGCCACTATGTCAGTATGACTGTTTGGAGTTTGTCCACTGTGTCAATCTATTACACGTTTCGTAGGCATCACAGAGGTCTGACTGTTTGTCTAGCTAGGCCACTATGTCAGGATAACTGTTTGTTGAGCTTGTCCACTGTGTCAATCTATTACACATTTCGTAGGCATCACAGAGGTCAGACTATTTGTTTAGCTAGGCCACTGTGTCAATCTATTTCACATTTCGTAGGCATCACAGAGGTATGGCTGTTTGTCTAGCTAGGCCACTATGTCAATCTATTCCACGTTTCGTAGGCATCACAGAGGTCTGACTGTTTGTCTAGCTTGGCCACCAAGTCAATCTATTACACATAGGAAGATATCGCAGAGATATGACTGTCTAGCTAGGCCACTATGTCAGTATGACTGTTTGTCGAGCTTGGCCACTAAGTCAATCTATTACACATTTCGTAGACATCACAGAGGTATGGCTGTTTGTCTAGCTAGACCACTAAGTCAATCTATTACACATTTCGTAGGCATCACAGAGGTCTCACTTTTTGTCTAGCTAGGCCACTATGTCAATCTATTACACGTTTCGTAGGCATCACAGAGGTATGGCTGTTTGTCTAGCTAGAACACTGTGTCAATCTATTACACATTTCGTAGGCATCACAGAGGTCTCACTTTTTGTCCAGCTAGGCCACTATGTCAATCTATTACACGTTTCGTAGGCATCACAGAGGTATGACTGTTTGTCTAGCTAGGCCACTATGTCAATCTATTACACATTTCGTAGACATCACAGAGGTCTGACTGTTTGTCTAGCTAGGCCACTATGTCAATCTATTACACATTTCGTAGGCATCACAGAGGTCTGACTGTTTGTCTAGCTAGGGCACTATGTCAGTATGACTGTTTGTCGAGCTTTGCCACTGTCAATCTATTACACGTTTCGTAGGCATCACATAGATCTGACTGTTTGTCTAGCTAGGCCGCTATGTCTATCTATTACACATTTCGTAGGCATCACAGAGGTCTGACTGTTTGTCTAGCTAGGCCACTATGTCAGTATGACTGTTTGTCGAGCTTTGCCACTGTCAATCTATTACACGTTTCGTAGGCATCACATAGATCTGACTGTTTGTCTAGCTAGGCCACTATGTCAATCTATTACACATTTCGTAGGCATCACAGAGGTCTGACTGTTTGTCTAGCTAGGCCACTATGTCAATCTATTACACATTTCGTAGGCATCACAGAGGTCTGACTGTTTGTCTAGCTAGGCCACTATGTCAGTATGACTGTTTGTCGAGCTTGGCCACTGTCAATCTATTACACGTTTCGTAGGCATCACATAGATCTGACTGTTTGTCTAGCTAGGGCAATATGTCAGTATACATCATATGTATGACTGTTGAGCATGTCATTCTATAGCAAGTCTTGAAGGCATCTTAGAAATATGACTTTGTCTAGCATAAACATAATGTCAGTATTATTGTTTGTCCATTATGGCAACTGTGTCAATCTATAATCAATCTTGTAGACATCACAAAGGTTCTATCTTCCGTAAATACTCATTATTATACAACCACAAAAAAATTGTGCATTCGTATATTGGTATCATGTTGTCAGCGTCAGCGTCGTCCGAAAACACTTAGGTTTCGGACAATGATTTTAGTTTAAGTTAATGGATCTCTATAAAATTTAAACACAAGGTTTTAAACCAAAAAAAAAAGGAAGGTTGGGGTTGATTTTGGGGGTTATGGTCCCATCAGTTTAGGAACAAGGGGCCCAAAAGGGGTCAAAATAAGTATTTTTCTAGTTTCCAGACAATAACTTGTGTGTAATTGTATGGATCTATCTGAAATTGTACCACAAGGTTCCATACCAAAAAAGGAAGGTTGGGATTTATTTTCGGGGTTAAGGCCCAAACTGTTTAGGAATTAGGGACCAGAAAGGGGTAAAAAACAATACATTTCTAATACTTTGTATAAATTGCTTATTTCTTGACCAATTTCAATGGGGTTTTATTCTTGAATTCTTAGGGTTCTTTAATATGCTGAATCTAACTATGGATTGAGTTTTTGGAATTTGGTCCCCGTTTTTAGATTGGTCCATATGAGGTTCAAAGGGTCCAAAATTAAACTTTGTTTGATTTCATCAAAAATTGAATAAGTGAGGTTTTATTTTATGCCGAATCTAACCGTATGTTTCGATTTTTAATCTTGGGTCACTTTTTCAAATTGGTCTACATTATATGTTCAAAGAGTCCAAAATTAAGTTTAGTTTGATTTTAACAAAAAATGAATTCTTGGGGTTCATTGATATGTTGAATCTAAACATGTATTTAGATTTTTGGTGGAAGAAGACGTCAAGTCTTCTGAAGACCTATGGGACCGACTTAAACTCATTGAGCCTCCGTATGCCGCATTCGTTTCTGTGTATTACAATTTCATAACAACTTAAGATTTCTGACACCGATTTTTACACATGATTAAGCATCTGAATCATTTAATTTGTAAATTAGGATTGAAAAACAATCACTATCGTAAATATGACCTTTTTATTTATGTAAATTAATAGATTTCATCTCATCCACATGAAATCAATGAACGTTATTTGTTTACTTGTAACCGGATGTTTTTACTGTAGATATTTGTAGTACGCATGCGTGAATTTGGTATCGGGACAACTCGCCTTGTTTACAAGTTCGCCCTTGAAGTTACGAATTTGCAATCTTGCAGACAAGAAGATTTTGTTTTTAATAAATAAAAAGGATCTATTTCTTATTAAATTGATGTCTTTATTCATTGTTTTCCTTGTCATGTGAATTAGATGCCTTTCTACTTCAAATGGTTTGAATCTATTTATAAAATTATTCAAGACTCAGTTGACAAGAGCAGTATGTTACTGTTGGGAGAATTTGATTAAACTCTAAATGCTCATAGAATAAGAAATATAAATGAAACTGAATGTACCTCCTTCTCAATAATTTATTGCAATATAAATATAAATCCCTTTTGACAAGAGAAATCTGACTTTTGTCAGAAATATTTTTTTCACATGTGCAAAGGTAATCACGTGTGGCGGCCATATTGGTTTGTTAACAAATATGTGAAGAAGCCTCTAGAACCATGACCTAAACATAAATAGTCTCTGAAAGTACTTCTTAGTAACTTTGTAATCATTATTAGATATATTTTCGATTAGTTACCCTCCCACCCATCCCTAACGTTTAATTATTGTACTTGTGAGTTTAATATTGACAGATTTAATTTGTGCGGTTTATTTTTGTAACTAATCGAAAATATATCTAATAATGATTACAAAGTTACTAAGAAGTACTCACTGAACATATACTATAGATAGTGGAGAATTACGAAATGTCGAAGAAAACGAACTTCGCATATAATTATGCGTTTTTAGAATTAAAAACTATACCATGCAGGTTATTATTCCAAGTTCTTATATCAAAGGAAAAATCAAAACGTAACTTATGACAAACATCTTGAAGGTCATGTCAAGGCTATCCATTTCAAGATCACAGGTTCTGAACGAAAAAAAATATTCCAATAGTGTTGGATTGAAAGGGAATTTTAAGGAATGATCTGCTTAATAATTCCATCATTAGACAAAGACGTTTATTATGTAAGCATTTTATAATTCTTTAGATACTTGCATGACAAGGTACTTTTTACATGTAATGGCGTGTTTATGAGAGTGATTAAATTGGTTAATACCAGATTTCAATCGTTTCAATAAATGATTGAATGTTTAAGAAACTATGCACATGCTAACTGATTCTGTACTGATGTCTGTTTATCGTTATCAAGCTTCGATAATTTTATTGTCTTAACTTCTATTTCTTGTTCATTTGTCAGAATACAGATTTCTTGTATTAAATTTCACGTAGTTTATCAAATGCTGAAACCTTCCAGTTGTACCAAATTATCTTAATCAAGTCACGTTTCATCTTTCCACACTGTAAATTAAAATTAGCAGTCAAATTTGCCCTTCGAATAGTTTTAATTATAAAATCTGGCAATCTTATTACAGATTATTAAATAATGGATAATTGCTGTATTTGTATGCTTCCAGGTTTAAAGGTTCATTTACATGTACTTTAGATTAGTTTAGAAACGTTATTTTAAAATCATGTTGTACGTGTTCTCTTCTCATGATTTACTTAACAATGTCAATAAGAAAGATTTTTCCGTTCTTCATCCTTTATATTATATTCGTCAATCTGCATGTATCTTATAGATATTGTATTGTTAACCTGAGTGTATCATATTAGGATTGTACAGAAACAGCAGCTATATTTCTTTGACTTCAAATGTTTGAATATTTTACAGCTTAAAGTTTGTGAGTGATTTAATGTAAGAAAGGTTCTTACAGCAGGCGTTTGATATAAACTAGTAGTTTTATGTACCTAACAAAAAAATAATAAAATGAACACAAGAAAAGTCCAAAACGGTGAATTCGAAGAGACTCAAGGATTAGATTACCAATATATGACGGGGCTTGACCTATTCAGAGATGTCGAGAAATTTCGAAAAACTTATCCGAAAGTGTTCGAGGTCTTGAAATCATGTTGGTTGTGATTTGAGGAAAATAAACGTGTAATCTGTAGAAGTCAAAAGATTTGTTTGGGCCTGATATATAAGTCCATAGAAACCATGCGAAAGATAATCTACAACTGGATGAGAAATGTCTTAAAGAAAAAGAATGTCAACAATGAAAGTGAAACTACGGTAAATCATTTGATTACTACGGAAGCCGATAAGGGCCATTCAAAAAAAAAATTATGTCGTAATTACGACATCGCTATGTCGTAATTTCGACATAACATGTCGTTATTACGACATCGCTATCTCGTAATTTCGACATAACATGTCGTTATTTCGACATAACATGTCGTTATTTCGACATAACATGTCGTTATTACGACATCGCTATGTCGTAATTTCGACATAACATGTCGTTATTTCGACATAACATGTCGTAATAACGACATCGCTATGTATATAAAAGAATATTTATTATGATTGCCAAGAGACTAAATGACACAGAAATTAACAACTATATGTTATCATAATGCCCCCAATAATTAGAAAAACCCCCGCATAGTCAGCTATAAAAGAGGGACGAAAGATACCAGAGGGAGAGGCCCCGAAATGCTGTGTGGCAGACAGTGTTAACATTATTAATTATTAGCTCCTTGGTAAAACTCCAAATTTCATATTTAAAGTATTTCATTGTTGATTAATTTACATGATGCTTAATAAGTATATATTTGTTAATTGCATAGCTTTTGCTATTTGCATTCATTGGTTAAAGATATTTATTCATATTGTAAAGTTTAATATTTGTATCGTTGCAAAATCTTTGGTCACCTTCTTTGGTTACCTTCTGTGAGAAACTTATATAATTTATAGATCCTAATTAAGTGCTTGAAGATACCGACCGTGGAAGGGATGCAGAGTCAGTCAAGGTCTTATAAACCTTCTACTTGTTCGAACTAATTAGTGTGGAATTACGTGAGAACTGACACACAGTCCTACCTATAAACAAGCGCTAACTACATGCCTTCGTGTAATAAGGGTGAATTGAAATATTGATTGCTCTTTTTCTACTTTCAAACGTTGGACACGATGTTCCTACAACCTCTAGGATTTAAAACAGAATCTTCGAAATTTCATCCGCAAAACAAAATAAAAATGTTAGAAAACACGAACCAATATTAAAACAAATTCAATATATGTTTCAAATTATGTTTTTACAGTTCTTGATCATATACTAAGTAATATCTAGTATATATAACCGGGCGTTTTCCGTGTTATAGTGATTCAAAGACGGAATACCAATACTTTAAACTTTATTAGCAAGGTCCGGACAGTACCAGACCTAAGACCTAAACTGACTACAAAATAACATACACAAGCATATATAAAAACAGTATCTATAGAAAAGGATTAGTGTCCAACGGATTAACTTGTCATGGTCAGAGTGATTTCCATCACGACAAACATAATATTTAACAATAGAATTAATTAAACACAAAGAAATATAAAAGGTTAGATAGACGGATTAACAAATTGTCACTTTAGCACTTAAAATATAATGTCTGATCTTAATTCATTTCTAATCTCAAATAGTCCAAATCTTCCTGGTTATATTCGCCACTACTCCACCTAAACTCGGTCTCCGAGTTTGCCGAATAAATTTTGTTATCGTCGTGGGTATCCTCCTCCTCGCCGATGATTGCCACGCGAGCAAATTGCAACATGTCGGGTTGAATGTTTTATATCTAGAAGTTGACTATCGTGTCTTCTATTTACGTTCTCTTCCTTAAGCCTGTTAAGTCTCTGAATTTCGTCTTCCATATCATGTAAGATGCGATTGTACTGCATGTCAGTATTTTTGAACTCCATTGTTAAGCGTTGTCTGGTGTTCGTTAAATTTAGATTTTCCTCTTTCAGTTGATCTATTACTTTTTCCAAATGTTCAGTTCTACTTCTATGTTCGACTAACTCATGTTCGATCTTTTGAATTATCCTGCCATGTTCTACACGTTCCAAATTTACTTTGTCCAAATTGTTCTTTAAAATAACATTTTCTTTCACTACGTTATCCGATTTAGAATTTTCAGCCTTAAGCACAGCGATTTCTTTTATGAAGTTTCGGTTAGATATTTTCAACTTGTTTATGTGTTGTTTAACAGATTCGTCCTGTATGGAGCTCGTAAATGAAGAGATTTCCTTGTCCTCAAGTCCTTGAAACGGAAATTGAGACATTTGCTTTTTCTCAATAAACGTTCTCATACGGTCACTGTCTCTTTGTATTTTGGATTTCGACTTCTTTTTCGGTTTAGGGTTTTCAAATGTCTTAGCGTGAAAACTACACATGCGAGCAAAATGTCCATGATGTCTGCACTTGAAGCAATAAGCGTTGACAGCATTACATCGATGGTAGGTGAAAACGTTCAATGTCTTACCCCAATATTTACACAGGAAGTCCAAACAGGTATCTTCTTTTCTTATCGGAAACGGATGTCCATTTCTGCAAGGCTGGTAATTCCAGGTTCCTTCCATTCTGTTGTTTCTGAAGGTATCCATTTACTAGTTTGGGGGAACTAGCTCGGATCGTGCCGCGGGTACCTCAACCAATATATAACCGGGCGTTTTCCGTGTTATAGTGATTCAAAGACGGAATACCAATACTTTAAACTTTATTAGCAAGGTCCGGACAGTACCAGACCTAAGACCTAAACTGACTACAAAATAACATACACAAGCATATATAAAAACAGTATCTATAGAAAAGGATTAGTGTCCAACGGATTAACTTGTCATGGTCAGAGTGATTTCCATCACGACAAACATAATATTTAACAATAGAATTAATTAAACACAAAGAAATATAAAAGGTTAGATAGACGGATTAACAAATTGTCACTTTAGCACTTAAAATATAATGTCTGATCTTAATTCATTTCTAATCTCAAATAGTCCAAATCTTCCTGGTTATAAATGTGTCAAACAGATAACAACTCAACCAAAAAGCATAACACAGCCCATGGCCACCAACTGGTCTTCAACACAGCGAGAAACTCCCGCATCCGATGGTATGCTTCAGCTGACCATAAAAAATGGACGTCACACTAAACTCCAAAACATATAAATGAACTGAAATTAGAAAACATTCAAGACTTACAAAGGCCAGAGGTTCCTGACTTCGGACGGCCGCAAAATTGCGGCGAGGGTCAAACATGTTTTGTGAGATTTCAACCATGCCTCAATACCTCTAGCCAATATAGAATAAATATTCACATAACAATACGCAAAATAAAACTCAGTTTCGAAGTCTGAGTCCGATGTCAGAAAAGTTAACAAAAAAAAACTAGGCCACAAAATGACAATGATACATAAATTAACAAAGAACTACTAGCAGTTACTGACATGTCAGCTTTAGAATTCCAAGATTATGTCTTTAGGATCATATCACATAGCACATTAAAATGTATATATGTAAAAAGCATTAAATGTACGACATTATATCCATTTATAATGACAACAAGTCAATGGATATCGTGTTTGTTCGAACAGAATATAATCGAGATTTTTAATAATAAGGAGGGGAATGGTTTTGGTTAATAATAAATAAAATTCTATCAAGGAAATGTTGATAATTTGAAACAGATATTGACTGCCAGAAACAAGACGGGCCCTCCAACATTTTAATCTATTTGTAAACATTTAAAACAATAGTTTGATACGAATTTCATCATATCGTATAAAATAACTGCCCACATAGATGTACTTTTCGAATTGATGCTATAACTGTTTTCAGCTTCAGTAAGTTCTAGCAATAAGACCTGTCTGACTATGTTGGAATAATTCAAATTTCATTTTATCTACTCCTACATTTATAGAAAACTGTTAAAATTCAAGTTTACTATTTGAAGATCTAGAATTAACCAATATTCATGTAATTGAGACTCTCCTAACATTTATATAAAACAGACAAATTGAGTTACAGGTTTTGTAAAGAAGGTCTAATTGACAATTTTGTTTTTTTAATTATTTACAAAGGATAGCAATTGTGTAGTACTTACAGGTAAAGTCTGCTTTTTTATCACTGTCATAGAATGGCGAATGTGGAGTAAGCATAGGTCTGATTTTTTGACAATAATGGTGAATGTGTAAAAAGCACAGCCTATGGCTGGGTTGTGTTCAATATCGCAGCGGCTACGTAGCTGCTATCAATATCTATGTAGTAGCTAGGCTAAATACACGTTCAATAGTCATAAATCTACATAGCCGCTACGATATTGAACACAACCCTGGGCTGCGTTCAATATCGTAGCTTTTACGTAGTGCAACGTAGATTTTGACAGGGTTGAGTTCAATATCGTAGCAGCTACGTAGCCGCTACGTAGCTGCTATCAATGTCTATGTAACAACTAGTCTATAGCTACACGTTCAATAGTCAAAATCTACGTAGCACTACGTAGCAGCTACGATATTGAACTTTGACGCGGCCCAGTGAGCTACACATAGTTGGACTAATGAACGTACAGTTAGTCTGATCGCTAGATAGATAAATAAATCCATGCTAATATTTTTAACACTGAGCTGAATACGCTGAGAGATCTTAAAATATGATCATCGACATGCGAGATGCCGTGCCATTAAATGAAATCTCAAGATCACGAGAGCAGTATAAGAAGGGTAAGGGTCTCAAAGGGTACTTCGTGTAACTGGGATTTTAAGGGCTGTCAATCGACCAAATGTGACTTTTTGATACACTCTTATGATGAACTAAAATCAATTCATGATTCTGGTCCCTTAATGACATTTAGGAGTTGTGGATTGTTAGACCATACACATAATAATCTAGGAGAAATAAAACTGACATTATACTGGATTTGCTTGCTGTATATAGACAATAACTGTTTATTGTCTTTACAGCTGATTTCATTGAGTGTGACGCCAAAGGTAATATCTTTGGTTAGCTTGCTTGTAAGCTGAACCGTGAAGTCATTGTTAGGTCAGGTAAACTACCCTCCTTTAAGAGAAGACTAGTCCAGCAGATAACCAATCTATCAGTCTGTTGGACTAGCCTACTTCGAAAGGAGGGTAGTTTACCTGACCTAACAATGACTTTACGGTTCAGCTAACAAGCAAGCTAACCAAAGATATTACCTTTGGCGTCACACTCAATGAAATCAGTTATTGTCTTTATCCTGCAAATAATTCTGTATATTATTTGTGTTTTAAAAGACACAAAATCACAGGTTTTGCATATATTTTCGATTTAAAATCCCTTGAGGCCCGTGTAGTAATACAGTAATCACACATTCAACTAAAGACGGGTTCGCAAAAAAAGAATCTCGAATGGCCAACAACAATACATCGCTCAAGGTGAATAATTATCTATTTAAGTTTTTTTTTAACATAACAACTGATTTCAACAGTAAAAACAAATAACAAAACATTGTCCAATTTGAAACAGGAGTTTACGAGTTGTCCTACGCTTCAGACTCGACATTCACTATAGTGCAGTGACAGAATAGGAAAAAGTCGATTATTAAAGAAGTTTAATTTCACTTCATGGTACACGGCTAAAAGTTGGCACAGTCCTAGAAAAATGATTTTACTTGAATTTAAGATTGGTCGTCAAAAAGTCGTATGGTGCAGTTTTTTTTATTTCAGCTTTTAGTCAGCAAATTTGACATCAAATGCAGATCATAAGTGGCATGCAGTTTGGCTTTTTATTCAAAAGCTGCCATCGCATATCTTTCTTTTTTGTTTTATTTTAACGTGAAACATAATGTTCTATGCATTAGGCAAAAAGGGTAATCCTCAAAGCCTTTTGATGACAAATTATGAAGGTAAAAACTACTGTTAACGGGGAAATTTTGTGTTTTACCCGATTCCAACATCATACAACAAAGCGCTGATGAATAGATTATATCGTATCTACTATAAAGTAATAAAACTACAATTTTTCTTTTCATGTACACATGTTTTTATGAGGTCATATTGTTTAAAATGCTATTTTTTTTTAATTTAAAAAATCTCTTCTCATCAATCATTTACTTAAAAATATTCCGGATAGTTGTGTCCCGTCCATGATTGGGCTGGGACATAGTTTTCCTGTAATATTTGGACTTGATATTACTTGTTTTTGTTGATGTTTTATTGTTTCGTTGAATTATTTTGGTGTCCGTAATTCTTTTTAAAGGTTGTTATTTTGATTTTATTTATGTAAAAGGCCAAATAAGTTTTTCAATGGTTTATTTAAGAAATAGGGATCCGACAAAATCCCAACAAGATAACAAAACTAGAAAGTCCGTTGAAACTTTGCGTTATCATTTCAAAAAAGCAAACATTCATTTTAATACCTTAAATAGTGTTATTTTATTAAATGCAGAAGTAGAATAATTGATTTATTTTTACAAACGTACAGTAAATTGAGGTCTTTTGACAATCACAGTTGATTGGTGTAATGATAAAATATACAAAAGATTGCGCATATAATTGTGACTTTAATTCATAGATGTACATCTATCATTGGGTTCATTCTATTCGCTTGAAAATTGTTTATAATAAAAATAGATACGAATGATGCATAAGTCTACATGACATAGTGATATCTACAGTTCGCATTGCAATTTGAAATGCAGAACCTTTTAAAGACCTAAAGTAAACCTTTTTGCTTAGTTCTATGATTTCAAAATTCAGATATATTGAAGATTGCCTTTCTCTTTTTTACCTACATTTTAGTCAGTCAGTACTTACATTTCCCAGTTAGCTTGTAATAAAGGATACTACAGAAATTAAAATGTTAGCTTCATATCTTGGCCTTTTTCTTTGATATTGAGACGGATTGACGACTACAAACAAAAATCTATGACAAACTTTGGAGGGCGATTTTAACTTTCCAAATGTAAATTCCCAAGCTAGGTCTCAATGTACTACACTCATCTGCGCCATCGTATAATGTGCACATATCTCAAATGATACCCTATGCTGGTGCCTGTTGAGTCAATACAGTCTTCTTGGACAGGGGTGTACCCCGACTACTTAAAACAGGCCGCAGAATTTTAAGGGATATTCAAACATATTAGTCGACGATGATATCAAAACGGCATGGTAAAATTAGGAGAACGACGTAAATGACAAACAAATTTCTGCAAAACTCTACATAGACCACCAAAGACTAACACGAAACATACTGAAAACAAGGTTATCTTGTGTGCCCCCGGAACGTTTAGAAGATTCTGTTTCAATTGTAACACCTGAGTGTCGAACGTGGAAATTTAATTTTGGTGTCATGTGCTTAATTATGAAGAACTTGCGACTGAAATAGACACAAAATAGGTTTTTATATTACCGTATCACGAATAATGATACATTTTAGCTCTGTCGTGGCCCAATTTACTAGCACGTCTTTTTGCGGTTTACAATTTTGAGTTACTGTGTCAGATCAGATCTGAAAATTTGCAATTAATTTGTGTTCCATTCCTGTTTGTAATATAATGATACTTTTGATTCACATGACACGGGTAACATCTTGTTGACACAACCAAACTGAACTATTTTTTGTTTTACCTGGAATTCCCAATGCTTTGTTTTGAACATAACCATCGGTAACTTACGTACTATTGCCTGTGTTTCTTTGAGACATACAGACAAAATGGCAGCCGGCTCAAGTCAAGAAACCGAAGTCACGGCTATCAAAGGTTGTGCTATGTGTACTATTGTTTGTCTGTGGGTTTTTTTTTTCTCCATTTTTTGGCCATGGCGTTTTCAGCTTATTTCGACTTATGACTTTAATATCCCTTTGGTATCTTTTGTCTCTCTTTCATATGCTTGCATCTATTGTAAAGAAAACTACAACCATGCAAGACGAGGAATTTCATTCTCTAAAACAGAACATTTAAGTAAAGGCTGTTTAATGCTTATTTGTCATATAGCCACTATGAACCTTTACTGGGAGTCAAATTGTTGTATTCTAAATTACAAGATCATTCACAGAAGAAAGTTTTTTTACCATTAGTAGTGTGATATAAATGCTATCCCTAGTTCAGATATCAAATCACTTATACAGACCAGAATGTAGGGCATAACGACATTGCACAAACTACAGTCATGTGATTATGGCTAGTGTATACTGTCAATGCGGATCACAGATGTTTTTTTCTTGGCTTTTGTTTAGAGATATTTTGCGTTTCAAGCAGCAGGACAAGACGTTTCTTTCAATACAGGGTTCTTTTGACGTTTGTCCTAGAGGTGCACTGATGTTTCAGTTGTTTTATGTCCCCCATAAAATAGATTGACATGGCCAAAGTGTATTTAGCAATGACGATGATGTCCAATGGTGATGGATAAAAGCTCGCTATATGTGGTACACAAAAATTTGACCACCACTCTATTGCAAGGCACAACACGTTAAATGTCCGAAGTTTAACATTGATATTCGCAATATCATTATAGGATTCGTGGCTTAAGAATTTTGTCGTGTTCTTTAAACACTACGGACAAATACTGACATTCGAGATGTGCTAAAACTTCCACTTGCGAACATACGTATTCCAGCCAATGGTCAGAACGTCGTAATAACGTCCCCGCATTACAAAAGTCATTTGAGGTCTGAATTACTGATTAAAGTTAGGTATATTTAGTGCTATGTCAATGTATCCCACATAGAAAAATATGATCTTGCGTCACTTAGTTTTGGATTGAATAACCGAAACGTTCTTCATTTTCAAGCGAATAAAAAGCTATTCTTTCATAAAATATACCTTTTTAAAGTTGTAAGTTTATCTTAAAATGATTTATTTACCTATTGATACAAATTTATTTCATAGAAATCATGACATTGTCAAAACTCAGCTATAAGTATGTTTTGAAATAATTTGTGTTGTCTGTTTTGCATGAACCGAGTTCAACGTATATGGCAAAAACTTAAGTTTTCACTTTCATTGGTGTATACTAGCTGGTTATATGAATAAATAAATATTTTTTCATAATTTTCTATAAATTTTGTTAAGTTTTGACAGACGCTGTTCTTATTATTTGAAAAAAATACATCATGTAGAACTGAAAACTACCCCCCTTTTTGTACAGTCGCATACGTGTGTTCGGAAATCTCATATAATGATGGATTTCCACTTTTTGGATGAAAAATTGAATAAGGAAGAAAATAGATTTAATTTTTCAATCATTCTACTGTAAAAAGGGTATTTAAATTGGAGTTAAATATTCCATTTTAATTTTCCTTGAAAACGACATATGACCTTTGATCAAGATTTCTGAAAAACTGCACCATATTTTCATTTGACGACCAGAAGAATCTCAAAGTACACATATTTCCGAATCCAATGATATATGATATAGCCGTGTACCATTTTTGACGATTAAAATTTTATAAATCCGACTTTGGTCACCGGCCTACTAAACATGCATGCTGAAATTGACATGGTTGCTTTTGTTACACAATCATAGTAAGTAAGTAAGTAAATAGTTTATTAAAGTGTCACATATTGATTGACATAAATATAAGCAACATTATATAAATATATACACATAAAACAATCAATATCCAGCCATAAAAACGACTTATGAGACACTAAAAAGCTTAAAATTCTATAAAAATTCAAATATATTCCGTAAAAAACATACAAGTCACAAAAAAAATCACCATTAAAATACAAAAATCACTAAATTCAATAAATATATATATATATATAAAAATTGTCGAAATCTGACTTTCCTGATAAAATTAAAATGATAAAACTCTGAAGCTAGTAAAAATTTCATAAAGAGCTGTTAAACAATTTTCTTCGCCAGAAAAATTTATATAAAAATTTGCATAGGAAATATTGTATATCATAACAGTTCATAATTTCAATAAATTTATTATCTATATCAAGGCTGTTAAAATTTTGAATTAATTTTGAACATTCATGAAAAAGGTTATACCGAATATCGTCATAAAGTGCGCATTCCATCAGAAAATGTTTTTCAGTCTCTACACTGCAATCATACACATTTAAGTTTTGAAATCGATAGTTGTCATCGTAGAAAAGACTGCTGTTCATGAGGGGGGACAGGACCTTTATCGGGACTCCGGGATCGTCGTGTTTTTAAGCTCGGGATTTCGGGATTCGGAAATTCTTTTTTTTGGAATTTCGGGACCTCGGGATTTGGTGTTTTTAATCCCGGGATTTCGGGATCAGGACCCCTCCTACCCCCCCCCCCCCCCCTTTTCTGTTAATGAGTGTATGTTATCAGAAAATTGGTGTCATTCTTATTGCTCTAAAAAAAATGTTTGAAAACCAAACAGAACGTATAAAAGTAATCGTTAATTCGCAATATTGATACGTCATTGGAATGCGATTGCAATACACATTCTGAGGTCCCGCAGGTTCATACAATACTCAGTCCGGCAGTGGGTGGAGCATTTAGGCAATATCTGTGTAGTATACAGATACAGCGTAGCGATATTTGTAGAGCTGTATCTGTATAGTAGAACACCCTATTGCAGGATAAATAGAAATATATGGCACGTACAACGTGCATTTACACGACATAGTTGGATAAATTAAAAAAAAAAAATACCAACACACTTTCAAAAAGATTTTTTTTCTATCTTTTTAAAAGTTAATAAAAGGACATGTGGATTAACGTGAGATAGCAATTATTATAATAGTTATTCAGTTTTGTTATAATATACTTTTTTAATTTTCTAGAATATCATCTTCTGATTGACTTGCATGATGTGAGTAGCTAGGGATAATATAAGCCAAACAAAGAAACACGTCCTTTTTTAATTAAAATAATGCTCAAGTCAAATGTTTTAACCATTTATAATCTTTGCTTGTATTTTGTAAAATTTTGTGAATGGTATTCTTTTAACTTATATACTTAAACCATCACAGACTCTTGCATTTGTGGATTGTCTGCAAACTGGATAGTACATATAACCATCAATACTAACTGAAAACAAAATCACTTCATCATTTCACAATGTCTTGGATAAATATAGGGTCTGGAGTTTTTTGTATTAGTCCACCTACATTCCAGATACAGATGATCAATTTCATAAATCTGTTCGAGTTTGTATCGTTAACGGTTTTCTTGGTCATTATTTCCTATGTATCAATTTAAACAGTAAAGAAATGTAAATGTTTAAAAGTACTTGAAGTGGACAAAAAATCAAAACCATAATATTTTATCGTGTGGGAGAAAGATTTTCTGCTGTCCTAAATAAGGTAATAAGGTGGAATGATTTGTTTGAAAAAAAAACTGTCCTGTAATTTCCTCATGCAAGCTGTCAATTAGTTGAAATGAAATGTAATTCTAAATGGCATACAACTTCAACAACATTGACGCATTTTCTTAAATAACTAGACTAAAAGGCAAATTAGACGTGACACTTCATCTTTTTCTTCTTAATTGAATTATTTCTCTATACCAAATATCAATAAAAGTGAAACATCTATCCCAAGAACTAATATGCTGTCTACAAAAATGGAATTTCAAGACAGTCTTTTACAGATGGCGTCTCGGAATGATTGATAAAATTGAGAATGGAATTAACATATTTGTAATACTCATTTAAAGAAGGGAACAGAAAAATTCGAGTGGCAGACCTTACAAAGTCACCAGTCACTAAGGTTGAATTTAGATGGTTTACTTGAACTGTTTTGTTGAAAATATATAACACTGAAACATATCTCTAACTCCTGAAGCAAAGATGACAAACGCAATTTGAAGGAATCGGCCATTGAGGAGGTAAATTGTATGAAAATAAGATAATTCTTCTTTTTTTTTTCTTTTTTTTTTTAATATTAAACATATTTTATTAACAATCACCTGTTACATCAACCCTCAGTTG
This sequence comes from Mytilus edulis, assembly GCF_963676685.1. NCBI lineage: Eukaryota > Metazoa > Mollusca > Bivalvia > Mytilida > Mytilidae > Mytilus > Mytilus edulis. Next base: position 101,494,967 of record NC_092345.1, on the reverse strand, counting down.
CCCAGGGAAGCAACTAAGGGGGCCCCAATTTTTACAGTCTCATTTGTCGGGGGAAAAAGCAAATGAGAAAAAAACTCCCGCTATAAATTATTAACATCAACCTTTATAAATATTATCTATCCTTGTACCAATGTACATGTACCTGCAATCAATATCGATCTATATATCTATAACTCTCACCATATATAATTATTTGAATAAAGTATGTTTTTTATCTTCATTTATTTCTCACAAAGGCTACCTGTATTTATTTAAGGGGCACTAGCTGTCAAATTCATTGTAACCGATTTGACTCAAATTCTCATATTTGGTTTATAACAATGTAAAACATTTATCCAAACTATCAAAAGTCTAAAATAAACAGTTTACAGAGCATGGGGTAGATAATATATAGGTTCGTTTCGTGTGTATTTTAGTCCAGACGCCATCTAATTAACTATCGATTTGACCTCAGATGACCATATAAGCGATGTAAACAAAAATAAAGATACGAATAGATTAAACCAACACGTGCAATTGCATTTTTATAGGTCTGTTTGCTTTTATTTTATAGATTAAAAATAGATGTTTCTCATAGTTTTAAACCATATAAGAATGATTTTATGTGCATCGAATTAGTAATCTACGGAAGCCGATAAGGGCCATTCAAAAAAAAAAAATTATGTCGTAATTTCGACATAACATGTCGTTACAACGACATCGCTATGTCGTAATTTCGACATAATATGTCGTTATAACGACATCGCTAAGTCGTAATTTCGACATAACATGTCGTAATAACGACATAGCTATGTCGTAATAACGACATCACTATATATATTAAAGAATATGTATTATGATTGCCAAGACACTAAATGACACAGAAATTAACAACTATAGGTCATATCATAATGCCCCCAAAAACTAGAAAAGCCCCCGCATAATCAGCTATAAAAGAGGGACGAAAGATACCAAAGGGAGAGCCCCCGAAATGCTGTGTGGCAGACAGTGTTATTAATTAATTATTAGCTCCCTTGTTAAAACTCCAAATTTCATATTTAATGTATTTCATTGTTAAATAACTTACATGAAGCTGAATAAGTATATATCTGTTAATTGCATAGCTTTTGCTATTTGAATTCATTGATTAAAGATATTTATTTATATTGTAAAGTTTAATATTTGTATCGTCGCAAAATCTTTGGTCACCTTCTTTGGTTACCTTCTGTGAGAAATATATATATTTTATAGATCCTGATTAAAAGTAGTTAGAAACCAGGATTATAAGAACTAATGTCATGTCCTATCAAGGCAAGCAAAGCTCCCCACCTCTCTTTAAGAAGCGCACAACTCCATGGTTTGTTGTAATAAGGGTGAAAGGACGTATTGATTGCTCTGTATTTACTGTCATGGGCACGATGTTCTTAAAACACGATAATACACTGACATAAAAAGCGGCGTCTAAAAGGGTTTTTGATTAATTTTTACAAGTTTTATTCGTATTTTTATATGTTGGTTGATTTATTCATTATATTACAAAATTTTTTAAATTTCTGATTCTGGTTCTGTTCGTTTTGTGATGTCATTTTATCATAAATTACCTCAAGTTGTGGAAATCTATTTAATAATGTTTACCCTTTAAGTTATTTCAACTAAAAATGCATTACTGTCGCAAGTAATGTGGAAAAGAAAGATGGGACGGAAGTAGATATAGGAAGATGTGTTACAGTTTTCCATAAAAAAAGATATTTTTTTTAGATGTACGAAACTTTTATCATATGATGTTTAACTTTCAAGGTGCATATCATCTGTCATTGTAAAATTTCTATATCTTAACTCAACCCCAATACAAATATATCTGACACTCTGCAAGTACATCGAACATTTTTACCCTTGGTTAAATTTGAATAGAATTGTATTTTCCCTGGTACATAAGTTGTCGAAATACACCCCTTCAATTACTTGAACCTTGGCTTGAGAATTATTTCCGCAAGTCATCTATAGTGTTTAATTTCTGATATACATTTTAAAATATAGTAATCTACTCCTGGATTGTCCGCGAAAACGGCTTAAATAATCCCGGGTTTTTAAAATTCGATGAAACGGTTTTCGTCGCTGTTTGGGATTTGTCTTTCAATTACTAGTACCTCCATTTCATGCACAAGTTTATATTGACGAAAAGTTCCGGCTTCGCTAGTACAGGAATTTATTTCATCACGACAGTTATAACATGAATAGCAGGACAAATCGCGAAGTAAAACACTCCGTGAACTGGTATAAGTCTTTTAATATTGGTGATTGCACCTTACTGAAGTGACGACTTTAAATGATCTATGGAGTACTTCCACAATATAAATTTCAATTCGAATTTTACATTTAGAGGACTGTCTTGGTGTCTAAAAGTTGTCTTTGCAAAAGTTGGACGAAGTTCATGTAATGAGATGTTTTTCCCCATTTCCCCATTCTTTTAAATAAATCGTTAAAAGCTATAAACGATTAATAAAAATTGCAAAATTTAACCTGTGTCGAACCTATGTCCCCGGGTGGAATCTATAGCAACATGCGCTATTCTTTTTTTTCGGCAGCAATCATCAACCTGTTTTTCCAAATTTCATAACACGATTTGTTTTAATTATCATGATCATTTAATTGAAACTTTAGCACATGTAACGACGGAAATTAGCGTCTTTCAAACTTTCGACGTTTGGACAAATTGGCTACTGTTTTGTAATGTGTGGAAGCATTTTATTCCTTTAAGACCCAAACATGTAGTTAATAAGAAAAGAATCTTGGCATTTTTTACTCTTCGTGTATCTAACTTTTGTTTTGAATAATTATAAAAAAAAATACGCGTTAAATGCTTTGAAAAATGAAATATCAACTTGGACAAAATGGCTACCGTTTGAAAAACGACTGTGTAGAGAAGATTTTATTGAATCAGCAATATTTGAACTCACGAACAATGAGGCAAATATTTGTACTTTTGTTAGATATTATTATTGTCTTACTCTTTTTATTCATTTTCTGCTACTTACAAAATTCACTTTCAGTCGTTGAGATGACGAAAAACGTCGTTGGACATTTTTCTTATTCCCGCTTAATATGAAGCCACCGAAGTCAAATAAAATTTGGCAAAAATAACGGCTTTAACGCCACAAAGAACCGACACCTGTCGTTGTTCCTGCCAAGTATCAAGAAGATCAGAGAATAAGAAATAGGATCACTATACATAAGATTTAAAACAGTTTTTTATAAATGTAACGTTGGACATCCGGTTTTTTTCACATAGCTTTGCTAATCTAATCATCAAATATATATAACCGGGTGTTTTCCGTGTTATAGTGATGCAAAGACGGAATACCAATACTTTAAACTTTATTAGCAAGGTCCGGACAGTACCAGACCTAAGACCTAAAACTGACTACAAAATAACATACACAAGCATATATAAAAACAGTATCTATAGAAAAGGATTAGTGTCCAACGGATTAACTTGTCATGGTCAGAGTGATTTCCATCACGACAAACATAATATTTAACAATAGAATTAATTAAACACAAAGAAATATAAAAGGTTAGATAGACGGATTAACAAATTGTCACTTTAGCACTTAAAATATAATGTCTGATCTTAATTCATTTCTAATCTCAAATAGTCCAAATCTTCCTGGTTATACATTCCTCATTTCCATTCTCTTTTTCAATGTGCACTTATATTTCAATGTAATGTCCTATGTAATTATGGTTTGGGTTAAAAACTCAATATAGCACATGCTAAGTCCTTGTATATTATACACAGGGAGTTTTAACTCACACGAATTTCACTTCAAACGAGCTTATACGTGAAACTCGAGCTCGCGTGGATTTTTCACGTGAACTTCACGTGGGATACATGTCAAATTCAACTTTTTTAAGTGATCAAAATGATAAAACACGCGTCGTCGTCGTCCTCGTCATCGATTCGTCCTCGTCATCGTCCTCGTCATTGTAATCATCATCTATTTGTTTTTTATTCGTCAACTTTCCTGTACTTGAGTTTAGCTTTGTAATATTAGGCTTATATTCGGTATGGTATGCATGTTTATTTTTATGTTGTATTGTTATATGATTTGTGCTATGGAGAATATTATATAAGCATTTTTTTATTGTGTCTTATCAGCTTAGCTTTGAATAAATAATATATTTCATAAATAAACTTTGCTTCAGTTTCATTGTATACCTGCGTTTCAATTTCAGTCATTTTTGCTGTTTTGTATCACTTTTCATGTCCTATGTACACCTTTGTTTCAAATTTGATATCCTAGTTGTACCCTTTACAATTCCAAAGTCCTACTTACACCTGTATTTGAATTTGAATGTTCTTGTTGCACCATGATATTTTTGTGCACTTTTGTTTTACTTTAAGTATTCTACATGTACCAACATTTCAATTGTAATGTCACAGGTCTGCTGCAGCGTTGTTTCAATTTCAAATTATGTTCTATCTGCACCTTTGTTTCAATTTTAAAGCTATATCTGTTTCTTTATTTGAATTTGAATGTCCTAAGTCTGCCATTGAACTGTTTAGAAGTATTATCGGCACGTTGTTTCCTATATAAGACCATCTGTTGGATGCATTAGAATAGTATTCCGACCATTGGATAAACATTGTTCATGATTATATGTAGTACCATTCACATTGGTATGACACAAACAGATAAAATTGGATTTTTCGATTAATGGTGTATGACGCTCTTGTCTCTAGATTTAATCAAATTAAACCAAAATGAAAATTTAAATTGATTACAAATGTCCAATGATCGCGCTACTTAAATTATTTATTTTGTTTAATCTACTTAAATTATTTGTTTGTTATTGCTGAATGCCGATTTGAATGTTGCTGAAATATTTATAGAAATGTATTCCAATAATTAAGCACCAAAATAATTCAATTTACGAAAGTTAACAAGATTTCAGTCAGCCTGTAATTAATTTTAATAAACGTTTGAAAATACTGAATGAGGAAATCTCTGATAGCTATCATTTCTTATTATTTGGCATACATGATTTCAATGAACACATCTGATCAACTTATAAACCGTTAAAATGTAGTATTTTTGTTCCTTTAAACTACCTTTGAATGTAAGTTCATCCTTTTCTAATAATTGATGATATCAGTAGTACATTATTTACGGTTTACTTATTCCGAAAATCAAACCCAGTTTATTTTACCGGTCTTCCTAGCGTGCTAAGCTTCATAGAAAGTCACATCACGGATTTGAGTTGTCATACGTGTTTTTTTAAGCCCTGTTGGTGACCTTCTGCTGTTGTTTTCTCTATGGTCGGGTTGTTGTCTCTTTGACACATTCCCCATTTCCATTCTCAATTTTATTATGACTTGGTAATAATTAATCAGATTCGATCACAAGTTAATCTCATGCTTAGCAAAGATATGCCCAGTTCGTCATATGTCAAAAACTTGGTAAAATAGACGAATATTGCCGACACAACATCATGGGTATTACATCTATGAAACAACAAACGACAACCACTGCATTACAGGCTCCTGACATGGGATACATTAAAGGCACATATTATATCTAACAAACATTACTAGTATATAAGATATTCAAGTTATGTAATATCTGTGCTCTCTAAGATATTATTTAATGTATTGCATCAAATATATATAACATCTTATAAAGAATACTAATTAAAGGCAATAGAAGATTACCTAAGTAGTTCATCTAGACAATACAAAGCATGGTAAAAAAGACCATCCATTTGTTAAACTCGGGTTATTTGTAGTACTGGAGTTTAAATCGAATGGTATACGATTTACTCTGAAAAGACATCATTTTGACCTTTAAACCCGAGTTCCGGTCAAACAGCACCATAGGCATTACGAGTAAAATAAACATACAAAATGGGGAGAATTTGCAGCAAGATAAAATGAAATATGGGGTTCATCAAATTTCGATATCTTCTTTATTACTTATGTATAACAAATAGAAAAAAAAATCACATAAAATAGGCACATGTATTAACTAGTATCTATTATTTGAATCATAAATAAAAATTAGATGCTTTCACCTGGTTTTTTTACCAGTGTTCCTTAATTTATCATCCCTTAAATAATGCCGTGAAAAGAAGCTGAATTCGATTAACATGATTAAACACTTGTTATAAATCATACAATTATTGGTAATTATAACAATTTTCTTGTCAATACAAATGGATGCAGAAAAATAAATCTACCGATGACTTTATTTATCAAATTCGATATAATGTTTCTTGAAGTAGTACATAACAATAGAAAACCTTTTTTTTTAAATGCTGGCGATTCTACTTTCTCTTGTGAGTGATAGGTTACGTCGCACCGTATTTTTGATGCAACATTGTCGTGCAGACATATATGTGACTGTGCAAAAATGAACATCACTTCTTAAACTTATTTATCAAATTAGTAGTTAAATCAAATGTGAAATTAGATAAATATAGATTATCTAATGATTGGGTAACGACATATAAATAAATATCTCAGTTTAATAAACATGTAATGAATTTTGTTGATAAAGCTTCTTGTGTTACGAGTAACAATTAAGTGTCAGTATATTTTCACAAAGACATTCATTTTTTTTATTTCCTTCATATCACCAATAGATTTAATGAACATGCAGCTATATGTAAACATATCAAAAGTTTGCAAAACATATAAAACAATACAATGATTCAATATGTACAATAACAATATTTACGTAATGTATAATATCAGAAAAACATTCCAAGAAAACTACTCTCACCAATGAAAGTTCGTGCCCTAGCACGCTATCATATTCAGCAAAACACAGTGTGCAACGTGTCCGTGATTAAAAAACTGTAAGTGTCCATATCTGTCAATATATGTACGTTCCTGGTCTGCTGCATTATTCGTTAAAAATTTTCAATGTTTGTTTAGTTGGAAAAACTCCCTCTCTCAAAAAGTCTAGCATATACGCTATCCATCCTATTTCCGTAGGGATATCCAGTGCGCCACCCTTTTCATATAATTTGAATGTTAAAAAAAATCGTACTTTATCACACATTTTGACAAAAACTCACAAAAAATAGACCTCTAGCTGTATCAAACCTATGTACATTTTAAGTGTGTTTGAATCATAAAACTTTGCTTTGTGCTTTTCCCAGTGCATCATTATAAACTTGCTCTTAATATTTATTTGGCATAAGTGCTGGTGGTTTTTTTTTAATGTACGTGAGCATACTAAATATTAGGATTGGAAATATATATATAATACGAAACAACTATATGAACAGATGCAAAGGGGAGGGGATTACAACATGATTAATAAAAAGGAATGTCGATTGCCACAAACTCATACTTTCTTCTAACTATTTTAGGAAATTGTTTTATTTTCAAATTTTTAAGTTGATTACCAAATAGTAAAACTAACAAATGATTTGCGCCATGTTGTTTATGTCATGCACCCTCACCATTTTTCTATTCAATGAAAACACCTTTATCCACTATAACTTAAATGACTTTATTTCATTCAATATTTTGATCTTATTTGTTAAAGAAATAAACAATCGAGGTTTTGACATTTTCATTAGATTAAATAGAGGAAAGCAATTACTGTTGATGGACTGGGTGATACATCAATAGGAATATTCTATAACGAGCTTTCAAAATTGACTTTAACCAAGGGGAATGTTCGTACCAATTTTCAGTAAATCTGTTTTATTTCTGTTATTGTCAATAGTTTTGCACACAACAATAATAAGGCAACAAGGACAACCTAATATAATTATTTTTATGTTTTAAGTTTTGTGGATTAGATGTAAAAGAATAGAAATTTTTGTTTTTTTGAAACGACACATGATCGGCGCATTTACGCTATCGTGATCCGTTTTTCTACAGATTTGTTTTTATATTTTCGTGATTCGTGATCATGGAAATTTCGTGATTGACAAACAAATCAACTCGTGAGCCCCCCCCCCCCCCCCCCAATCAAGCCCTTCAGTTATCAAAGGTACCAGGGTTATAATTTAATACGCACAACATTCGTAAATCATGTCTTTGTTCGAACGCATGCACTATTTTTCATTCTGATTTTTTTTTGTACCACGTACGCAAGCATTTAAAAATATTTATTATTATGTCGCAATTTGTCTTTCTTTGAAAAAAACACTTTAACATTTAAATAATTTCACAGAAAATATTTTTTTCTTCTCCCTAACCAAAAAGGGACCTTTTAAAATTGTCCAAGGTCAACTTTGCCTGAGGAAGTTGGAACCTTATCCGTCATCCATCGTCCGTCGTCGTCCGTCGTCATTAACTTTTACAAAAATCTTCTCCTTTGAAACTACTGCGCCAAATTTAACCAAACTTGGCCACAATCATCATTGGGGAATCTAGTTTAAAAAATGTGTCCGATGACCCGGCCAACCAACCAAGATAGCCGCCATGGCTAAAAATAGAACATATGGGTACAATGTAGATTTTGGCTTATAACTCTGAAACCAAAGCATTTAGAGCAAATCTGACGTGGGTAAAATTGTTTATCAAGTTAAGATCTATCTGCTCTGAATTTTTCGGATAAATCGGACAACCGGTTGTTGGGTTGCTGCCCCTGAATTAGTTATTTAAAGATATTTTGTCGTTTTTGGTTATTATCTTGAATACTATTATAGATAGAGATAAACTGTAGGCAGCAATAATGTTCAGCAAAGTAAGATCTACCAAATAAGTCAACATGACCAAAAACCAAAATGGTCAGTTGACCCGTTAAGGAGTTCTTGCCCTTTATAGTACTTTTTTACCAATTTTTTTTTAAATTTTTGTAATCTTTTACAAAAATCTTCTCCTCTGAAACTACAAATTTAACCAAACTTGGCCGAAATCATCATTTGGGTATCCATTTTAAAAAGTGTGTGCGTTGACCCAGCCAACCAACCAAGATGGCCGCCATGGCTATAAATAGAACATAGGGGTAAACTGTAGATTTTGACTTATAACTCTGAAACCAAAGCATTTAGAGCAAGTCTGACAGGGATTAATTGTTAATCAAGTCAATATCTATCTGCCCTGAAATTTGCAGATGAATTGGACAACCGGTTGTTGGATTGCTACCCCCCAATTGGTAATTTTTAAAGAAATTTTTCCGTTTTTGGTTATTATTTTGAATACTATTATAGATAGAGATAAACTGTAAACAGCAATAATGTTCAGCAAAGTAAGATCTACAAATGAGTCAAACATGACCAAAATGACCCCTTAAGGAGTTATTGCCATTTATAGTCAATTTTAACAATTTTCATTAATTTGGTAAACATTTTCTCTGTTACTAGTGGGCAAAGTTCATTATAGATAGAGATAATTGTAAGTAGCAAGAACGTTCAGTAAAGTAAGAACTTCAAACACATCACCATCACCTGAACACAATGTTGTCATGAATCCATCTGTGTCCTTTGTTTAATATGCACATAGACCAAGGTGAGCGACACAGGCTCATAATTAAGAGCCTCTAGTTTAAATTATTTCTTAATTGAAGTTATGGATACCACTAAAAATGTTGATGAAACTGATTAAATTACTGTCAATAAAACAATCTGTGTAAATCTCCATTATGTCATGTTATATTATGTGTTTGCATTGCTGGTTATTGTCTATATATCCATATAAGGCAATTAGACATACAGCGATAGAAAATGATTTTTTTAAAAGCTGATAATTTAATCGCATCTCCATCGGATCTCCGATAGCCCTCGCGAGGACCGGTCTCGTGGGGACCCTTACTCATGCGATAGGAGCATTAATGGCAACACTGTCTCTATATACAACTGTAAATAAATCCAACTTAATATATATATTTTGACAATAGTGCAAATATGTCAGGGCTCCATAATAAAAAATACTAGTAAACAAATAAATAATATCGTTATGATCACTGAAAACGAAACAATATAGCACATATTTTTTAATATAATTTAATAATTGTCAAATATGGTGTTCTATATAAATTACTTCACAATATTTTAAGCACAACACGATAGAACCATAATAATTTCAAACGATTTTTATGCTTATTGGGTTGCCAACTATGATTAAAACCAGAAATCCTCAAGGACCCAAACCTTAAGATAAATGGATTCGAAATAACAATATACAAATAAACGTCTAAATCAGTAAAAAAAGATTAATCATAAGTGTAGTTTATAGTCGGACAATGACCAAAGACACCCTACCGCTTTAAACCATAGCACTGACAGTAGATTCGATATCTCCAGTGGTTGTTTATATCTAATTATTTGTTTATCAATAAAACCTTAACTGAAATTATAATAAAATCGTATTGAAACTTATCATTGGTTAATCAAAGAAGATGGTAATTTAAACTGATTCGATATTCCGCCTCCAGAACATTTTATCTTTGATTATCATTATGGTAAGTATGTTCACAAGTGAACCCTATACTTGTCATGTCTTTTTTGTGTGTGTCTTGTTCAACAGGGCTGCGTTCAATATCGTAGCAGCTACGTAGTGCTACGTAGATTTTTTACTCTTGAACATGTAGCTATATCATGTACTAGTTGTTACATGAATATTGATGGCTACGTAGCTGCTACGATATTGAACTCAGCCCAGGTATTAAATTTCCCTTGTGCACCATTGATGCTCACTGATAAAGGTTTTAATTCTATGTTGCGTTTAAACCGTTGCATTTAGTCTGGTGTTTTTGTTTTTTATTACTTATTTGTTTTTGTCGAAATTAAATTTTCAGTCTTATTTTTTTCTGTATTGAAATTATGTGTTGAAGATTGAAACTGAAGCGGGAGATACCAAGGGGAGATTCAAAACTCTGAAGTCGAAGAGAAACTGACAAAGCCTTGCCAAAATAAAAACAAAACATAGATAAGACAATAACAATCAAAACCAAGGAGTAAACAAAGACTCACAAAACCAAGGGACATTTACATCAACAGTTATAAATAATAATTAAGAAACAACACGAATTATTGACCTAGCAACCTCACCAAAACTCGGGTTGATCTCAGGTGCACCGAAGAGTTTAACAGAATTATCACTGTGGAATTATCTATGTTTCGTCTGTTTTATTTCATTCGATGATGTTTCGATCGAGTAAAAGATCTTAAAATCTCAAGTTTAACCCCGTCGCTTACTCACAGCATATCTCTCTCCCTTGTTGCTGTCTTTGAATATATCTTACAATATTTGTCCTACAGGGTTTTTGATGCTGATGGTAAATCGGATTGTAACTATTACATTTATTCACTACAAGTCTGTACATCGTGTAAAAACAAACTGCCATCTAATGTCTAAAAAACGAAACAAATAGTTCAAACGGACACTATGTAATATAAGGAAAGTAAGATAAGAGTATTATTTCCCTAGAGATAATTTGTCGCGACAATTGAAGAATTTCTCTTGATACTATTACTGAATGCTTACGACAGGCTTACGATGAGAATGACATAACATATAATTACAAAATGGCTGTGTTGTCCTAGTTTTGCCTGAAGGGATATGTTAGTTTAACAGTACTATGTTTCTGTATTAAATTTGGGAAGGAACTTGTTTCAATTCGACTGAACTTGATGCAACTTTCTAGGAACTGAAACCAAAGTATTCTTTCATCTAATCATTTAATTCCTATAGGGAATCAAATTACATTAACGAAATCGCTTGCTTATAACCGTCTTGAAATTAAATAGAATATTTCCCCCATTCAAATAATAATTCTGAATCATGTTGTGAATAGACAATAAAATCAGAATTCTGAAAGAGAAATAAAATTCTAAAGTTAACAGAGATGACACAGATACCATACATTACAATCATGTATAACGATCACAGAAGATGTAACATTAAATAGGCTATGATACAATGTCTAGCATGTCATGATATGGAAGTAATTTTTGTGACATTTTGTTTCTCACTATTCAATAGAACACGAGTTCACGCATATAAGTTAAAATATGTGGGTCGCTTTTCTGTCTGCAAACGACTTTTATCAGGATAAGTCAGTTTTAAAGACATAAAGGGACATGCCAAAAAGGACTTAACACGGTGGTTATATTTTAGAGGCAAGTTGATACAGTTTTAGTAAAATTACACAATTGAATTCAAATTTAACCACAAAAAAAGAGTAAAGAAAAGACGAGACAGAAGGAGGTACTAAACATACAATCAACTTACTCCTATGCGTGTCAACTATGTCATACTAAACATACTTCTATTAATCAACTTACTCCTATGCGTTTCAACTATGTACTAATTAACTTACTCCTATGCGTGTCCTCTATGTACTAATCAACTTACTCCTATGCGTGTTCTCTATGTACTAATCAACTTACTCCTATGCGTGTCCTCTATGTACTTATCAACTTATTCCTATGCGTGTCCTCTATGTACTTATCAACTTACTCCTATGCGTGTCCTCTATGTACTAATCAACTTACTCCTATGCGTGTCCTCTATGTACTAATCAACTTACTCCTATGCGTGTTCTCTATGTACTAATCAACTTACTCCTATGCGTGTTCTCTATGTACTAATCAACTTACTCCTATGCGTGTCCTCTATGTACTTATCAACTTACTCCTATGCGTGTCCTCTATGTAATAATCAACTTACTCCTATGCGTGTTCTCTATGTACTAATCAACTTACTCCTATGCGTGTCCTCTATGTAATTATCAACTTACTCCAATGCGTGTCAACTATGTACTAATTAACTTACTCCTATGCGTGTCCTCTATGTACTAATTAACTTACTCCTATGCGTGTCCTCTATGTACTAATCAACTTACTCCTATGCGTGTCCTCTATGTACTAATCAACTTACTCCTATTCGTGTTCTCTATGTACTAATCAACTTACTCCTATGCGTGTCCTCTATGTACTAATCAACTTACTCCTATGCGTGTCCTCTATGTACTAATCAACTTACTCCTATGCGTTTCCTCTATGTACTAATCAAGTTACTCCTGTGCGTGTTCTCTATGTACTAATCAACTTACTCCTATGCGTGTTCTCTATGTACGAATCAACTTACTCCTATGCGTGTCCTCTATGTCATACTAAACATACAATCAACTTACTCCTATGCGTGTCCTATATGTCATACTAAACATACTTCTATTAATCAACTTACTCCTATGCGTGTCAACTATGTCATACTAAACATACTTCTATTATGTACTAATCAACTTACTCCTATGCGTGTCCTCTATGTTCTAATTAACTTACTCCTATGCGTGTCCTCTATGTACTTATCAACTTACTCATATGCGTGTCCTCTATGTACTAATCAACTTACTCCTATGCGTGTCCTCTATGTACTAATCAACTTACTCCTATGCGTGTCCTCTATGTACTAATTAACTTACTCCTATGCGTGTCCTCTATGTACTAATCAACTTACTCCTATGCGTGTCCTCTATGTACTAATTAACTTACTCCTATGCGTGTCCTCTATGTACTAATTAACTTACTCCTATGCGTGTCCTCTATGTACTAATCAACTTACTCCTATGCGTGTCCTCTATGTACTAATTAACTTACTCCTATGCGTGTCCTCTATGTACTTATCAACTTACTCCTATGCGTGTCCTTTATGTACTTATCAACTTACTCCTATGCGTGTCCTTTATGTACTTATCAACTTACTCCTATGCGTGTCCTCTATGTACTAATCAACATACTCCTATGCGTGTTCTCTATGTACTTATCAACTTACTCCTATGCGTGTTCTCTATGTACTAATCAACATACTCCTATGCGTGTCCTCTATGTACTTATCAACTTACTCCTATGCGTGTCCTCTATGTACTAATCAACTTACTCCTATGCGTATCCTCTATGTACTAATCAACATACTCCTATGCGTGTCCTCTATGTACTAATTAACTTACTCCTATGCGTGTCCTCTATGTACTTATCAACTTACTCCTATGCGTGTCCTCTATGTACTAATCAACTTACTCATATGCGTGTCCTCTATGTACTAATTAACTTACTCCTATGCGTGTCCTCTATGTACTAATCAACTTACTCCTATGCGTGTCCTCTATGTACTAATTAACTTACTCCTATGCGTGTCCTCTATGTACTTATCAACTTACTCCTATGCGTGTCCTCTATGTACTAATCAACTTACTCCTATGCGTGTCCTCTATGTACTAATTAACTTACTCCTATGCGTGTCCTCTATGTACTTATCAACTTACTCCTATGCGTGTCCTTTATGTACTTATCAACTTACTCCTATGCGTGTCCTTTATGTACTTATCAACTTACTCCTATGCTTGTCCTCTATGTACTAATCAACATACTCCTATGCGTGTTCTCTATGTACTTATCAACTTACTCCTATGCGTGTTCTCTATGTACTAATCAACATACTCCTATGCGTGTCCTCTATGTACTTATCAACTTACTCCTATGCGTGTCCTTTATGTACTTATCAACTTACTCCTATGCGTGTCCTTTATGTACTTATCAACTTACTCCTATGCGTGTCCTCTATGTACTAATCAACATACTCCTATGCGTGTTCTCTATGTACTTATCAACTTACTCCTATGCGTGTTCTCTATGTACTAATCAACATACTCCTATGCGTGTCCTCTATGTACTTATCAACTTACTCCTATGCGTGTCCTCTATGTACTAATCAACTTACTCCTATGCGTATCCTCTATGTACTAATCAACATACTCCTATGCGTGTCCTCTATGTACTAATTAACTTACTCCTATGCGTGTCCTCTATGTACTTATCAACTTACTCCTATGCGTGTCCTCTATGTACTAATCAACTTACTCATATGCGTGTCCTCTATGTACTATTTAACTTACTCCTATGCGTGTCCTCTATGTACTAATCAACTTACTCCTATGCGTGTCCTCTATGTACTAATTAACTTACTCCTATGCGTGTCCTCTATGTACTTATCAACTTACTCCTATGCGTGTCCTCTATGTACTAATCAACTTACTCCTATGCGTGTCCTCTATGTACTAATTAACTTACTCCTATGCGTGTCCTCTATGTACTTATCAACTTACTCCTATGCGTGTCCTTTATGTACTTATCAACTTACTCCTATGCGTGTCCTTTATGTACTTATCAACTTACTCCTATGCGTGTCCTCTATGTACTAATCAACATACTCCTATGCGTGTTCTCTATGTACTTATCAACTTACTCCTATGCGTGTTCTCTATGTACTAATCAACATACTCCTATGCGTGTCCTCTATGTACTTATCAACTTACTCCTATGCGTGTCCTCTATGTACTAATCAACTTACTCCTATGCGTATCCTCTATGTACTAATCAACATACTCCTATGCGTGTCCTCTATGTACTAATTAACTTACTCCTATGCGTGTCCTCTATGTACTTATCAACTTACTCATATGCGTGTCCTCTATGTACTAATCAACTTACTCCTATGCGTGTCCTCTATGTACTAATTAACTTACTCCTATGCGTGTCCTCTATGTACTAATCAACTTACTCCTATGCGTGTCCTCTATGTACTAATTAACTTACTCCTATGCGTGTCCTCTATGTACTTATCAACTTACTCCTATGCGTGTCCTCTATGTACTAATCAACTTACTCCTATGCGTGTCCTCTATGTACTAATTAACTTACTCCTATGCGTGTCCTCTATGTACTTATCAACTTACTCCTATGCGTGTCCTTTATGTACTTATCAACTTACTCCTATGCGTGTCCTTTATGTACTTATCAACTTACTCCTATGCGTGTCCTCTATGTACTAATCAACATACTCCTATGCGTGTTCTCTATGTACTTATCAACTTACTCCTATGCGTGTTCTCTATGTACTAATCAACATACTCCTATGCGTGTCCTCTATGTACTTATCAACTTACTCCTATGCGTGTCCTCTATGTACTAATCAACTTACTCCTATGCGTATCCTCTATGTACTAATCAACATACTCCTATGCGTGTCCTCTATGTACCAATTAACTTACTCCTATGCGTGTCCTCTATGTACTTATCAACTTACTCATATGCGTGTCCTCTATGTACTAATCAACTTACTCCTATGCGTGTCCTCTATGTACTAATCAACATACTCCTATGCGTGTCCTCTATGTACTAATTAACTTACTCCTATGCGTGTCCTCTATGTACTAATCAACAAACTCCTATGCGTGTCCTCTATGCACAGACTTATAAATGTAACATTGTTTGCAGAATTAATATCTTAATAGAAAAAATTAATATTAAACAACAAAAAATGTGAGGCTAGACCAGAAAAGGTCAACACAATATATGATCAAAATCAAATTAGTATGCAGCATAGATACATATAACATTGACATCAGGATATAAATATATATATGTCTGAAAATAACATCAGTATATATATGTATGACTATGACATCATTATATGTATGACTATGACGTCAACATATGTATGACTATGACGTCAACATATGTATGACTATGACATCACTATATGTATGACTATGACGTCAACATATGTATGACTATGACGTCAACATACATGTATGTATGAATATGACGTCAACATATGTATGACTATGACGTCAACATACATGTATGTATGAATATGACGTCAACATATGTATGACTATGACGTCAACATACATGTATGTATGAATATGACGTCGACATATGTATGACTATGACGTCAACATGTGTATGACTGACGTCAACATATAAATGACTATGACATCAGTATATCTACGACTATGACGTTAATATATTAATATGTTTGACATTGATATCACTATATGTATGACTATGACGTTAATATATTTTGACATTGCTATGACGCTAAAGCAAGTTTTGTATAAATTAGATGCTGTCTGACTTCATGGGCGTCTACCTTATTCTTTTATTTTAGGTGACAGTTAATTAAGAAATAATTCATGGAGGATGGAATATATCGTGATTTTACCACGGGTTGGCCCTTTATGACAAATATTTTACCCTGAGCGATTGCGAGGGGTAAAACATCGGCATAAAGGGACAACCCGTGATAAAATCACGATATTTTCAACCCCCCCCCCCCCCCATGAATTATTTCGATTCTAATAGGACAAATACGGCTATTGTTTTGGATCGAAGCGCTCTAAATAGAAGCAAATATTTGCCGTTCCCATAAATAAACGCACTGCTATTAAATTGGCTTAAAAGAACGGAGCAAACTGAATTAGGGAGCTACCATTTGATTTTTATGGGGGGGCTAGGATGAAATTTGAAAAAAATAGGCAAGACAGGAGTTTTGAGTAAAAAAAAAAGGCAGGATGAGAAACTTGTTAAAAAAAAAGGCAGGATGACAATTTGTGTAAAAAAAGTCAGGATAAACCAGTAAAAAAAAAAGGCAGGACCGAATAGAGTAAAAAATAAAAAGGCAGGACAGAGATTACAACTAAAAAAAAAAGCAGGACAAAATTTTTCATCCTAGCCCCTCCCCCCCCCCCCCCACCCCCTAAAAATCAAATGGTAGCTCCCTTAGTGACATGCTTAAAGTTTTTACAATAACATATTTAGATATTTTTGGGTGAATTTAAATAATAATTTACTTATAATGTCTAATATGTTTAAAAAAAATCGGCTTACACCACATTTAGCATCGTTTGATTACGTTTCCTTGTTATGATTATGATTTTTGTTTTGGCAAGCGTGTTTTTCCCCGTAAAATGCTCATATTCTTACGTCATCGTTCTATGACGTCGGGTATCTCATTCATAAAAAGGCATATGACGTGGGTGTACGATTGGAACAGACCTGACA
Organism: Mytilus edulis; assembly: GCF_963676685.1. NCBI lineage: Eukaryota > Metazoa > Mollusca > Bivalvia > Mytilida > Mytilidae > Mytilus > Mytilus edulis. The sequence goes on along the minus strand of NC_092345.1, from coordinate 101,477,180 downwards.
ATATATTCATATTTTACCACGGGTGTGTACATAAAGCGTTTGAAGGACGTCATGTTAGAATCAAAATTGCATAGCATAAGTATATTAAAACGTTTAAATATGCTGCAATTGTTTGCACCTGTCCTAAGTATAAAGGTATCTGATGTTCAGTCGTTGTTGGTGAAGTTAATAATTGTGTTTTTCGTTTTTCGTATCTTGTTTTTTTTTTATAGATAGATGATCATAGATTAGACCGTTGGTTTTCCCGTTTGAATGGTTTTACACTAGTAATTTTTGAGGCCTTTTATAGCCTGCTATTTCGACTCCGACCTTTGACCTATATGCATGGTTTACTTTTATAAATTGTGACTTGGATGGAGAGTTGTCTCATTGACACTCAGTCATACCACATCTTCTTATATCTATATACCTGTTTTACCAACTGATTACACAAGTCACTCAAAGAACTCACGAACAGAATTATGTTCTTAAATGCCTCAATTAGACAACTTCCTGTTATGGTCAGTTAATATCTGTTTTCAATGCGTACAACCTTTAACGCTCTTTATAAATCGAAATGGAACGTCTGTTTTTATTGAAAATAGATCTGAAGTTATATTTATTTCACTCAAGACGTCAGTAAATATTTCACAGAATGCAGACGGGAGCTGTCCAAATCACGATAAAAATGTCATCATAAATATATCTGTATTCTGTTTAGTTTTTTGTGAACGTTGGAAACTCGTCAATTCTCCATAAAGGCAGAAAACTGTCCAGACTTTTATTCGATCTGTTAACTATATTTTTCTACAGGACTATTTTTGATCGTAAACACTTCCTGTGTAGAAGTAATTTACGTGTCATCTAAGACAAACGTTTTTTGTCATGGTTACACTTAATTATATTTGTCATGCAATATATAAATAATACAGAAAGAATTGTACTAAAGGGATAGTATCTTTTGATGTTCAAACATGTGTTTTTTCCAAGCTTTTTTAATAATGTAATAATGTCATAAGTTTGTTATGTAAATTGATCATGTAAATGAAGCATGTAATCAGATACATTGTCTTGGTATAATCTTGCTATAAAGTACAAGTGAAGTTGTTTTGATAGAAGACAAGATTGAAAACAGATTTGCCCATGCGCCTTCTTCTGCAATAACAAAAGTTAGATATGCAAGCTGGACTATGATGAGATCAAAGTTCTCCATTATCCATTTAGATGGACACACATTGCGCTTCTCTGAAAAATGGTTGTTTTTAAATAAAACTAAGTTGATGGTCAAGTTCAATGAACATCCGTCTTTTTGTTTTTTTTGGCTATCTGAAGAGTCTAGCCTTCTCATTAGATTTTTATAGTTTGTTGGTTGTTTTAATTTTTTCCTGTTATACCATTGTTCAAGATTAGGGGAGAATTATGCACCTCGATCGTATTTGACTTGCTACATGTGTATGTCCCAAGTTATGGGCCTCTTATTTAGTGTTTATCATTTTGTTTTCATTTGTTGTTTTGTACAGTAATCAAGTCGTTAGTTTTCTCATTTGCATAGTTTTACATTGTACTAAATAATAAATTAGTTTAAACATATTTATTTATAGTGGATTGGGAAACAAGTTTTGCAACTTATATTAATCCCTTTCCACTTTGCGGGTGCGAGTGCTGCCTTGTAGCGGCATTAGCCTTCTCTTTTTTCGAAATCTACAAGGATGTCTTTAACGTGCAAGCGATATGGCTCTCTCTTAACACGGATCAGCCATTTATCGTCCCCTTCCGACGGACTAGCATCGTTTCCTCAAGACCATACTCGCAAATGGTGTCAAGGGAGAGCCGAAAATTCAGTCCCTGAAATTTTCATCCCAGACGGGAATCGAACCAGGAACCTTTGTGTTGGTAGTCCGATGCACTAACCACTACACCACGGCTCTCATAACTTGCTATACGGTATTGGTTTCTCTCATTGTTGAAGGCCATACGATGACCTAAGATTTGAACATAAAATGTTGGTATTTTTTTTGTGCTTGGTACCGATCGTCTGATTTAATCCCTTTCCAACTGAGTTTTACAGTTTGTTATATTGTCGTCCCAGGTAAGGGGAGTCCGGGTTATGCGTTTCTTTTGCAAACATGATCAACTGAAAAGTGTTATAATCCCGCAACATTCGTTAAGCTATGTCTGTCTCGAACCAGAAGCCAGGAGTCAAGTAATTGTCGTTCGTTGCTGTATGCCATATGGCTTACGCTTAAGTTGATAGTTTAATTCAGGTCATTTGACAACAATAGTTAACGTTGTAGGTAAAGAGCAAAGCTCTCTGCAAGTTAAAGAATACTTTCAAGTGACAAATTTTGTGGGGCATGTACATGTACGTTGAATGCTGATTAATGCTGCAAGGCAAACGTCTGCCTATATCGAACACACAGTCATTATCCAGTTGCGGTTAAAAAAGCAGACCATCTATTCCAACCGGAACCTTGCCTTTATTTTTGCATTAATTGTTAATTTATTCTTGAAATAGTAAGTTGCCGTTGAACGTTCAGCAAATACAATAGATTTAGATTTTGGAATACGTTTGCCTTTTATGACTTACTATTCTGTATGGGTTTTGCTGATATCAACTAAGGGGAAGCGTGATTAACAATTATTAATTTAATACCTGCAACCTGGCTGATTATGAAATATGAAAATGTTATTTGTGTTATAATGTTTAAACAAGACTAATGCTCTTTTTATTTATAAACTACGTTGAATGGATAAGTGATTGCTCGTTGTGATAGTCAGAGGGGTGCCATGTTGATGGATGAAGAACATCCGGGTTTTTACAGGACCAGACGACAGTCATTGATCTTGATTACGTCATATTAAGTCGGAGATTAACTTTCCTGTACATTTGTGTTCATGAATTAGGTCTTTAACATTATGTTTTCTGAACAGGTCACTGGCATCTTAAGGAATATTTCGAGTTGAGATTAAAATTTCACGTCAATAATTTAATAAATATTTTGTTTCTTTTCCTTTCCAGCAAACTTTTATAAAAAGGAACCACATATTTCACTTTTATTTTTATCTTTTAAATAATAATGATATTCAGTATGTTTGTTCATAATCCGAGAATTCATTATACGTAAAATTATGGAGATGTGGCATGATTGTCAATGAAACAAATATTCACAAGAGTGGAGTGGATGTTAGCAATTATAATCCATTATAGGCAACCATGCGGCCTTCAACAATGATAATAACTCATACCACATAGTTGGCTGTAAAAGGACACGACATAAAAAATGTGAAACAATTCTAACGAAAAAAAACCAACAGTCTTGTCTGTAACAAAAGAATTTACGACTAACAAATATGACAAGCATAAACCAACGTCAACCATTGAACTACATACAAGAATGTGATGGAGTTAAACATATTTCAAAGAGACAAGCCTACCCCTAAAAATCATGTACCAGAACAGGCGTATTGAAAACTTTTTTGTATGTGTAGCTAGCGTAGCTGTTTTCGAGGCAATCAAACGTACCTTGAAGCGAGATTTTTTTAAAAGACCAGGTAAAAAGTCTATAAAATAATACAGTTTATTTATCTGAAATGTGCCTATATATTTACACCAGTGATACATACAACTAATCAATGATACAAACGACTGATCAGTGATACATAAAACTCAACACTGATACATACAACTGATCAGTGATACACAAAACTCACCAGTGATACATACAACTCTGGGTGCCGGAGTTTCTCGCTACATTGAAGACCCATTGGTAGCCTTCGGTTGTCTGATCTATGGTCGGGTTGTTGTCACTTTAACACATTCCCCATTTCCGTTCTGAATTTTAACTTATCAGTGAAACGAACAACTCACGAATGATACAAACAATTGAACAGTGATGCATACAACTGAACAGTGATTCATATCTGTTAAGTGATATATACAACTGAACAGTGATATATACAACTGAACAGTGATACATACAATTGTCCAGTGATATAGACAACTGAACAATGCTACATACAACAGAACAGTGATAATACAACTGAACAATGATTCATACAACTGAACAGTGAAACCTACAACTGAACAGTGATACATACAACTGAACAGTGATACATACAACTGAACAGTGATAATACAACTGAACAATGATGCATACAACTGAACAGTGAAACCTACAACTGAACAGTGATACCTACAACTGAACAGTGATACCTACAACTGAACAGTGATACCTACAACTAAACAGTGATACATACAACTGAACAGTGATACCTACAACTAAACAGTGATACATGCAACTAACTAGTGATGCATACAACTGAACAGTGATGCATACAACTGAACAGTGATACAAACAACTGAACAGTGATAATACAACTGAACAGTGATGCATACAACTGAACAGTGATTCATACAACTCACCAGTGATACATAAAATTGAACAGTGATGCCTACAACTAAACATTGATACATACAACTAACTAGTGATGCATACAACTGACAAGTGATATATACAATTGAACAGTGATGCATACAACTGAACAGTGATGCATACAACTGAACAGTGATATATACAACTGAACAGTGATACATACAACTAAACAGAGATACATACAACTAAACAGTGATACCTACAACTAAACAGACATACATACAACTGAACAGTGATGCATACAACTGAACAGTGATATATACAACTAAACAGTGATACATACAACTGAACAGTGATACATACAACTAACTAGTGATGCATACAACTGAACAGTGATATATACAATTGAACAGTGATGCATACAACTGAACAGTGATACCTACAACTGAACAGTGATACATACAACTAAACAGTGATGCATACAACTGAACAGTGATACATACAACTAAACAGAGATACATACAACTAAACAGTGATATATATACAACTGAACAGTGATGCATACAACTGAACAGTGATATATACAACTGAACAGTGATGCATACAATTGAACAGTGATACATACAACTGAACAGTGATATATACAACTGAACAGTGATACATATAACTGAACAGTGACACATACAACTGAACAGTGATGCATACAACTAAACAGTGATACATACAACTGAACAGTGATACATACAACTGAACAGTGATGCATACAACTGAACAGTGATATATACAACTAAACAGTGATACATACAACTGAACAGTGATACCTACAACTGAACAGTGATACCTACAACTGAACAGTGATACATACAACTGAACAGTGATGCATATAACTAACTAGTGATAATACAACTAACTAGTGATACATACAACTAACTAGTGATATATACAACTGAACAGTGATACATACAACTAACTAGTGATATATACAACTGAACAGTGATACAGAGAACTATACAGTGATACAGAGAACTATACAGTGATACATAGAAACCTACAACTTATAATTAAGAGATATATAAAACTGATCTAAATAAAACAATTGACTTTTACATATATATTTCCAGCTGTATAAAATTAATAATGATATTAACAAGCATTTCTCATTTTTTTTCTATAATGATCCTAATCATGTATTTAATTCAAACTGAGTATAGTGTGAAGATTTATCCATTAAATATGACCAGGCATTTCCCATATTGATACATCGACTGTATTGTCAATCTCAGTACTAGGTCTCCTAGCGTGTAATTTCTCATATAGTTTATTTTTAGTTGTTACCATAGAATATAAAGAAGTGAGATCATTTCCGAACTATTTTGTTTATAATTATATACAAACATGTAATTCCTAATGAAATGGTAAGAGGTAAGAGACCCATAGAATTATTATTAGGGTTGCAATACTGATTCACTACTTTCAAGTGTCAAACATATTTGATATATTTATTGTAATTATGATTTATAAATAATCAAATTTATTTCATTCGTAAGAAATAGAATTAAATTCAAAATAGTTTCTGTATGAAAAATGAATGCTTTCCAGTGACGCTATTGAAGACCAAATGACGTTTTCTTTTAAACATTTTCTATAGTGCATGAATAAACGTGCGTCATTATTCTATTAATATAAAGATTCATTCAAAATAGATAAGAACACATGCAGACTTAATATCATCTTATTTATCAAAAATCTTTCAGCAACATTTATTTCAATTTTCAAGTTCCCAGTCCAATGCAATCACACTAGAATTAGAACAGAAAACGAATATTCATCATGGCTCATAGAAATTGAACCTGATAGATTGATGGGTGTTTAACGTCCTTTCAGCACTATTGTGCTATTTTGTGACGGTCATTATTTTCTTCATCAGTTAATAAGTTAGCTTTTACCCGTTATTAATAAGCTGTTACTCGAGATTCACCAGTTAATAAGCTTTAAGACGAGATTATTTATTAATAAACGATGATTCATCGGTTGATCATGACGACGTTATATCACGATGCTTGCTTTTACACGAGGCTTCATCAGCTGATAAGCTATATTACGAGACTTAAGCTATTAATAGGCTATTACACGACGAGACTTCGGTGTTTAATAATCTACATGACGAGGTTTCCCCGGTTGATACGTAACATAACGAGGTTTCACCAGCCGAAAAGCTGTTACACGATGCTCTCTTCCGTTAGAGAGGTTTCATCAATTTATATGCTTTTACACGAGGTTATGTCATCATCTAATAAGCTAGTATATGAAGCTTTAGTGGTTGATAATAAGTTATATGAAAAGAATTCGATTTTTTTTTGGTGTTATATACAAAAAAGAGCAACAACTAATTACTTAACAGTGTTCTTAACATAACCACAAGGCCATAGTATGGTTAACTTTACATACAGGAATTAACATAACCACAAGGCCATAGTATGGTTAACTTTAAATACAGGAATTAACATAACCACAAGGCCATAGTGTGGTTAACTTTACATACAGGAATTAACATAACCACAAGGCCATCATAGTATGATTAACTTTACATACAGGAATTAACATAACCACAAGGCCATAGTATGGTTAACTTTACATACAGGAATTAACATAACCACAAGGCCATCATAGTATGGTTAACTTTACATACAGGAATTAACATAACCACAAGGCCATAGTGTGGTTAACTTTACATACAGGAATTAATATAACCACAAGGCCATAGTATGGTTAACTTTACATACAGGAATTAACATAACCACAAGGCCATAGTATGGTTAACTTTACATACAGGAATTAACATAACCACAAGGCCATAGTATGGTTAACTTTACATACAGGAATGGTTAACTTTACATACAGGAATTGCAATCAATTATGTCTCAATCACAAGGCTACAGTATGGTTAATTTTACATACGGAACTTGCAGTATTTCTCCTAGTTCAATTACAAAGTTGATAGACTGAAACATTTAAATAAAAATGAATCATATTAATCCTGTAAGAAGACAATGCTACCGGCGGATGGTAGTAGTATTACCATCGGAGAATAACAGTCACTCAATGTCTACCGCGTCAGCGATAGTTTACATTATTGAGATACACGTATTGTAGAGAAATAACAGGCAGTAACATCGGTACCGCCTCAGTGACAGTTTACATTATTGAGATACACGTATTGTAGAGAAATAACAGGCAGTAACATCGGTACTGCCTCAGTGACAGTTTACATTATTGAGATACACGTATTGTAGAGAAATAACAGGCAGTAACATCGGTACTGCCTCAGTGACAGTTTACATTATTGAGATACACGTATTGTAGAGAAATAACAGGCAGTAACATCGGTACCGCCTCAGTGACAGTTTACATTATTGAGATACACGTATTGTAGAGAAATAACAGGCAGTAACATCGGTACTGCCTCAGTGACAGTTTACATTATTGAGATACACGTATTGTAGAGAAATAACAGGCAGTAACATCGGTACCGCCTCAGTGACAGTTTACATTATTGAGATACACGTATTGTAGAGAAATAACAGGCAGTAACATCGATATCGGTGACAGTTTAAATTATTGAGATATACATGTGTTGTAGAGGAATCACAGTAAATATCAGAGAGTACCACGTCAGTGATAAAGCACCGTCACAGCCTCAGTGATATAACATCGGCACAGCCTCAGTGATATAACATCGTCACAGCCTCAGTGATATAACATCGGCACAGCCTCAGTGATATAACATCGTCACAGCCTCAGTGATATAGCATCGGCACAGTCTCAGTGATATAGCATCGGCACAGCCTCAGTGATATAGCATCGTCACAGCCTCAGTGATATAGCATCGGCACAGCCTCAGTGATATAGCATCGTCACAGCCTCAGTGATATAGCATCGGCACAGCCTCAGTGATATAGCATCGTCACAGCCTCAGTGATATAGCATCGGCACAGCCTCAGTGATATAACATCGGCACAGCCTCAGTGATATAGCATCGGCACAGCCTCAGTGATATAACATCGGCACAGCCTCAGTGATATAACATCGGCACAGCCTCAGTGATACAGCATCGGCACAGCCTCAGTGATATAACATCGGCACAGCCTCAGTGATATAACATCGGCACAGCCTCAGTGATACAGCATCGGCACAGCCTCAGTGATACAGCATAGGCACAGCCTCAGTGATATAACATCGGCACAGCCTCAGTGATATAACATCGGCACAGCCTCAGTGATACAGCATCGGCACAGCCTCAGTGATATAACATCGGCACAGCCTCAGTGATACAGCATCGGCACAGCCTCAGTGACAGTTTACAATATTGAGCTACTCGTATTGAATAGGAATAACCTTTTACTGTTATATAATCCAGCATTCACCTCGTCAGTGTTGATGTTTTTTTTAAATGAAATAATAATTTGAAAACAAAATAAGATAGTATCACTCCTTCAGCTGACATGACTTGGGGCTGTCCCGCTCAGCTTAAATGGATTTGAATGTCACTCCTTCAGGTGATATGACCTGGGGTCGTCCTCTTCAGCTGATATGGCATGGGGTTGTCCCTCCTTCAACGATATGACTTGAGGTTGTCCGTCCATCAGCTTATATGACTTAGGGTTGTCCCTCCTTCAACTTATTGACTAAGGGTTGTCCCCTTCACCTGATATGGATTATGGTTGTCCCTTCTTCAGGTGATATGGCTTTGGGACACGAGTTGTCAGGTTTATCAGCTGTTACTGCTTGGGTTTGTTCCTTTCAGCTTTTACGGTTTGTGTCCTCTAATTGAACTCGGGATGAACTTGCAGGATATATTTGCACCTGGACGTTAAGCAACCAATAAATAATGTAATTTTCTGTTTAAATGATTTACATGTTCAACTTAGATATTTCTGCTAAAAATATTATGTTTTGTTTTTGTTTTTGTTGTTGTTAATTTGGTAGATATAGTTCCGATTTGTTTTATGCATAGTTTCCATGTACTTTTATATCAGTAAGGTCGTCGCTAAGGTCTTTTTGCATGACCTTTACCTCTGACAATTTTTTCCCAACCAAAATAAAGCAATAATCAGTCGGAACACCTTTTCTATTTACTGTATGGGTCTATTTGTTTTACATTTTTTACAAAACGACTATTCATTAAGTGTTGCAGATTTTGGATTAGTTTTAACCTAATTATTGTTTTAGAAGGTTTATACTGAAATTTATGTTTCAAAATTAAGATATTACTAAGATATGAGATATATAATTGCGTTAGGACAGTTTTTGAAATAAAAAAACTTCTAAATGCGAAATTTTGTGTTAAGATATATTTTTACTGGTAATAAAACAAAAGTTCCAATAAAGTTTCACCGTTTTATCCACAAAGTAAGATACACTTTTAGCCTTTATACTGTCACTGCGTAGTTTGAAGCTTGTTCTCTCAAAATATTTTAAGGATATAATAGATAGCATTGCAGCCTTTTACATTATGTTTAGTTTAATCATTAATCAAATCTGACAATAAATATCTCATAGGAAAGCCAATATAAATATTATATAATTAAAGACGCCAAGATTAGGCCAGTTAACTCCAGACGAGTTCCCCTAAATCTTTCCACAAATCTAAATTCTGTTGAATATTCGAGGTTCTGATCGATCATCTGACTGATTCTATCCATATGATTCAATTATCATTTTCTAAGAGCGATTATATTTAATAACGTCTCTCGGGTCTTCTCGGGCTTTTCTTAATAACATAGTCAACTTCTCTTCGCAGTTCTCCGTATTTCATATCAGCCATGATAGTAAAGGGTGTTAAAAACAACATATTTTTATGGAAAATTAATTACATTTCACGCCGTGTTCTGCGTCCCTAGGGAGCTGTATGTAATGGATCGGCGCGAAGAAAGACACTAAGTCATATTCAATAGCTGTAATATTACATACGGGGGAGATATGAATAAACACAGTTTCCATCGCTTACGATACGGCATCTTTTTCTAGAAAGAGCTATAAAACAACATTCCTCTGACAGACAAAATGTAGGACATGCTTAACATAAGTAGTGCAGTTAATGTTTACGTTATTTTATAAAAATGCCCCACTTTACGGTATGGCATTTGCAAAGCTCTTTTCGTACTACTAAATTAGGTGTAGAAAGAAGCGACCTGTTGGACATGCACTCCACTGCACCTACAAAGGTAATCGTTAGGGTGGGACTTTTTTTTATAAAGATGATATGGGGTAAACGTAAATCAGTTAGTTACATGAATGTTACAAAAAAACATACCAAACAAAACTAACAATAACAAATCCAAGAGGTGAGCTTCACAATAACTCACATGTTGACTTTGGCTAACATTTTTCCATGAGCCCAGTTACATTAAACGCAGGCCTTACGAAAATGAATTAGAAAGGTGATTAACTGGGAACCTTTAAACCAAGTTTAAACAAATATTTTTATTGGTCGGTCAATCAAAGGATCCTCACTCACATGCACTTGTCTCAGATTTTTTTCTTCTATATACAATATAAGGTATATGTATAAAAAAAATCTGGGACAAGGGCATGTGCCCTCATTGGTAAAATAATGAAAACGAACTATTTTGATATATAATTCATGTTAGTTTACTTTACAGTACTCAACAAGAGTGTGACACAAGTTCAACATTTTCCCAAAAATTAACCTTTTAGTGGTACAACACTCGTAATTATTTAGTGTTTCGGTTTATTTTTTTGGGGCTTAGATCTACTAGCTATTATTTTTTCTGCACATTTCATTATTATCGATTCGATCGTGTTGTATGTTTTGTGTTACGCGATTGAAATTTATAATGCAGTTCTATCTGATCTTGGGTTTACACAAAAAAGAACGGACAAAAACATTGACGAAACACGTTCATCCTTTATTTACTCATAATTACAATATTTCTCGAATCTCAAATATATAGTGGAGAAATATCATAACTCATATTGACAATAGAGATATAATATATAATCTCTCAGTCTGATTGTAAAGGCATTTAAAAGACGTGTTTTTCAACAGACTGTCGGCATACCTATGGGAACAAACTGTGCCCCTCTACTTGCTGACTTGTTTCTTTATTATTATGAGGCTGACTTCATGCAGGAACTTCTTAGGAAGAAAGATAAGAAGTTAGCAATATCCTTTAACTCTACTTTCCGCTATATAGATGACGTTCTTTCACTAAACAATTCAAAATTTGGTGACTATGTGGAACGCATCTATCCCATCGAATTGGAGATAAAGGATACTACAGATACAGTTAAGTCAGCTTCATATCTTGACTTACATCTAGAAATTGACAATGAGGGTCGGTTGAAGACAAAACTTTACGACAAAAGAGATGATTTCAGCTTTCCAATTGTGAACTTTCCATTTCTAAGTAGCAACATTCCAGCAGCACCTGCATACGGGGTATATATCTCTCAATTGATACGATATTCCCGTGCTTGCATTTCCTATCATGATTTTCTTGATAGAGGGTTACTGCTCACAAGGAAGCTATTAAATCAAGAGTTCCAAATGGTGAAGTTGAAATCATCCCTTCGTAAATTTTACGGACGCCATCACGAGTTGGTTGACCGTTATGGAATAACCATTTCACAAATGATATCGGATATGTTCCTCACGTCGTAACTACAATCCCCTTCCCTTTCATGAATTTGACCTACCGAATTAAGACTATTTACCGGATTTGTAATCACATAAGCAACACGACGGGTGCCGCATGTGGAGCAGGATCTGCTTACCCTTCCGGAGCACCTGAGATCACCCCTAGTTTTTGGTGGGGTTCGTGTTGTTTATTCTTTAGTTTTCTATGTTGTGTCATGTGTACTATTGTTTTTCTGTTTGTCGTTTTCATTTTTAGCCATGGCGTTGTCAGTTTGTTTTAGATTTATGAGTTTGACTGTCCCTTTGGTATCTTTCGTCCCTCTTTTTTTATACTGACTGTAGACGTCTCCTTCGTGTAGGGTTGCTGTCTAAAGGCATGTATACTGACTGTAGACGTCTCCTTCGTGTAGGGTTGCTGTCTAAAGGCATTTATACTGACTGTAGACGTCTCCTTCGTGTAGGGTTCCTGTCTCATTTAAGTTCATCCAAATTTTCTGTTTTATTGATATCTGACTTGTGGGGTAATTATTTGATAAACCACACATTTATTAAAGTGTTGTTGTGATTTTCCGTCAAATCTGTGTTTTGTGATTCTACCACCACTTTTCGACATTAATTATAATTAATACTAATATTGAAGTAAAATGTACTGTTAAATACATTTGTACGTTGTAAATGTGAAAGTGAGGTAAACTTCGTAAAGATAAATATTAATGTCCACTTATATTGTCAAAATATCAAAGATCTGATTAGTCTGTATATCACAGATTAAATTAGGTTTAATGACTAGAACGGTTTATTTTAGTTAATTTAATTTAATGAAATGTATAAAATTCATCTGTCTTTCAAGGACATTAAAAGTCTTGTGTATCACAATTCAATTTGAGGATTTAGGTCTATTTACGAATAAATCATTATTTGTGAGTTTAAAAGGTCAACTGAGAAGATTTTTTTAGAGAAAACTGTTTTGAAAATTGACCATTTGTATCAGTTGTATATTGTACCATACGCAATATACTGAAAAGGTATTGAATTGGTATACAGATTTTTTTTTTCTAAATCGCCGTATATAGTTTTCATTTAAAAGCCATCATTCAGGTTTAATACTCGAATCTTTTCACACTAGGCCGTATAAAATTCCCTTTCGATCAAACGCCCTCGCTTTCATTTGTAAGGAATTCACTGAAGCTTATTTGTGGTGCGAAAAAATATGCAAATTTCATCCTCGTATTGAGGCGTCGAAATTAAATTCTTTTCAAAATTTTAAATTAACTCAGCGAGAAATAAATTTTACTTAGTCAAGGTAGAAAATTTTGATATTTCACTTGTAAAGCTTTGAGGCTACTTATCAAATCGTCAAAAAGTTAGATTGTTATACTATAGTGATGTATAATATACATTTAAAATGTTTGTGTATCAACACCTGAACGTGTTCCAAGTCGAAACAACCACAACGCAAATGGATATACAATTGTCTTAAACACGCTTCTGCATTGTGACGTCGACGTCACCCTTGGAATTTGTCTATGTTGAAGTGGGCTTATCATGAAGCTGAAGAGCTTAGAATAATAGAAGATATAATGTCTTGTAATAACCATACTCTGTGTCGTCTAGGCGTATACACCCCACTCCCGGGACAAGATTCCAAGGATCGATGGAGAAACCGTCACATACCTCCTGATATTACAGAACTAGATGTGAAAAACTTCCTAATTAAAAACCCGGACGTTTTTGAGGAATATGTGATAGAATCCGTGCCAATTGATGTTTTACAAAACTTGATCCAAGCGAAGCAGGATAAACCTGAGAAAGGAATACATTTAGAATGTGCCACAATACCTCTTCAACAAAGGTACTGCCTGGACTCAGTGAAGGATATAAGTTCACAGTTAATAGATATTGTAGAAGACCATGAGATATATGCAGAACTATCAGAAATGGTTCTTATTGTAGCCCGAGCTGTCCATGCCAGTCATACTACTGTGTATATACCAACACATCAAAACCACGAGCTTTGTATTCTCAGGGATGGCAAATTAACACCGTATGGGCCAAGTGGACTTAAAACTACAGTATCTGCACACGCAGTCATAGAAAGGAAGAGCCTGCTGGTAGAAGATATACAATTTGATCCTAGGTAACCTATAGTTTGCCTTCTTTTTGTATGTTTTTTTTTATTGGTTACGTGTTTACTATCCATTTAGATTTAAGTGAAGATGAGGTTTGCAGAGAGGCAAATTCATACCACACATTCAACATTATTTATACTTTTGAATGTGTGATATAAAGAAGATTTGATAAATTTAAATAATCTGAAGATCTAGCTGATTTGTTATACCATGTATACAGCTAGCTTAATACAAATAAATCTATCTTTAAATTATCACTATTTATTTCTGTTAATACTGATAATATGACGAAAATTTGTCACTGTTAATTCGACAAAATTTGATGCTGTTAATACTGATTATACAACGAAAATTTGTTCATGTTAATCATTGTTAATACTGATAATACGGCGAATATATGTTACTGTTAACTAACACGACGAAAAATTGTTCCTGTTATGGTGACTTTATCTTTATTGGTATTATCCAAAGCCCAAAGTTTAATGTATTTTAGAATATTACAAACGTTTTGGTATCACATTGAGTTTTAAGAACATCTTATATTCACATTCAATTGCTAAGTAAAATATGTTGACATTTTGTAAAGTGCAGCCGTTATTTTTATGCATGAAAGGAAAACTTTTTTTTAGAATTATTTATGTTTCTCTGTTCTTTGTCAATGTCCTAAACACTTACAAGCCTATTTAATATATTCATCCAAAGTATTTTAGAATTATATTTTAAAAATTTCATTTCGGTAAATCCATACGCTTCATGTTTGATCAAAATTCATTAATACAAAATATTTCTCGCATACTAGTATTACATGAAAAAATATTTGACAAGGTTAATCCGATTTAATATTATAATGATATCCTAATGGCCCATCAATTTGTCATAACAGTAGTAATTTACAAGTTTTCATTGTATACGTAAGCAAATGACTAAATATAAATGAGTTTTTACGCATACAACTTATCTGTTGATATTGAAATCGTTTTGTGTGTGGTTTAAATTCAATGCTTTCAAAAAACCCAATTCTATAAGCTTTCACTTTAATATGTGGCTACAGGTACGATATCGCAATACTCTAATTATCCAGGAAACCAAATTAACGCTTAACGTAATCTCACATCTGTTTATTCACAATATAAATCTACATTTTTTCACATAAGATTTCAGGCAATGAACATGTAGAATTGATTCACACAATTGTGATAATATGATCACGGCAGTGAAGTTAGTTGGGGAACGCCGTATAAAGAGAAATACACTTACAGTTTTGTTATATCGGATCTGACGACAGAAAATGCTAGCTTCTTCTAACATTTGAGACAAATCGCTAGATGTTATAATGAATAAAAATGTTAAAAGTCGGGGTCGTGGGGAATATCTTTTTCATGGCAATCACCCCCCCCCCCCCCCCCGAGGTCTTAGAGTTATTTCTTTATTACAACAACTTAGGACGTTATCTATTCAGTTGGCTTAATAGACCAACGGAAGATTTGAGTCCAGAAAACAATTCCCGTTTCAAACAAATAAAAAGGATACTTATATTAAGATTTCAAACTAGATGTAATCTAGAAAAGTAGACTCGCTTCGCAACTGACACACCTGTAAAAAAAAGGCCAAATCCACCTATAGAAATATGTACGTTTATTAATGCCAGAATCCATGGTGACAACGGTTCCAGCTTTTAAGGAATGATACTCAGTTCTCTTGAATGCATACTCCAAACTAATATATCTACATCGAATGTTTACCAAGGCTCCTTTATACATCTGTATACTTATTCACGAGTGTTCTATCCATTGGCCACGCCTCGGTGTATCCGGTGTACGATATCGTTCTTACTTCTTGAAGTTGTGAAGGTGGTTGTTGGCTCTACCCCTGACCAGGGCAAACCAAAGATTTGGAAATTGGACCTTTGCTGATCAGTATTAAGGTTTAAGAGCAAAACTTGTTTGCTCAGAGACAGATTATGTGTATTGGTATCGTTAGATGTCTAACCTTAGAGCTCTTTGTTAATTATTCAGCTAGGTTTATCGATTTAGTATTTATAAGCAGGGTTTATATTCGTTAATATTATTGCTTATATGCCTATAATATTTGCAACCGGACATAGAAGACGAATTTCTTATCATCATTTATATCACTATTTTGTATAGACCTATTGCTGAAAACATTACGTTGCATTTTTGTGATTAGATTTTGTTCAAACAACATGTACACATATAAAGTTTTGCTCTATTTGGACTTGTACTAAAGTTTCTTGTTACTCCGCTTTTCATGTTGAGCAAACGGTAACATGAACATTTCTGTCTAAATAACAGTTCAGTTTAGGGTATGTCGATTTCTTTGAAAATCAGACAATTATTTGGATTTAAACAATTAAACCTTACAGTGCCGAGTATAAATTACATGATTAAACAATATATGTACTCGAGGCTCGCTTTTCGTCCTGTTTCTAAAGCTATTACAAATGAATTTTATATTTATATTCCGACAATGTACGTATATTATATATATTTATATATACCTCATCAAAAGACAGTCATTGTAAAATAATAATATTTACGTCTATTGTTTTAGGTTGCTGTCTCAATGGTGCTAACCATACATGTCCTCGTCCATGTATCCGTGTGAATATGGTATTGATGAATATTCATTAATTTTTCTGATTTTTTTTTAGATTTCCAAAAGGAATTGGCCCTGTTGGATACTCAGTTGGAAGTGTAATCTGTATTCCTGTTATTTTGCCGTCCGATGATATTATAGGTGTACTCGAAGTCACACGAGAACAATCCAAGTTTTCGTTCGCAAAGGGTGATTTGCAAACAGCGCATGCTTTAGTGTCATGGATGACTGCATGCTTGCACGAATCTGATATGAAAAGAACTTTGAATGCACAAAGCAAACTGAATGACTTTCTACTTGAAACATCTCGCGAAATTTTTGATGAAATGAACTGTGTTGATACCGTAGTACAAAAAATTATGACATTTACAAAGCAACTTGTAAATGCTGATCGAATTTCCATGTTTCTTGTCGACGAAGAAAAAGAAGAACTTTATGCTGACTATTTTGATGAAGGGGAAAAAGATGAAAATGGCCAACCAATTTTCAACAAGAAGTCACAGATACGATTTCACAAGGATCTGGGAATAGCCGGTTATGTCGCTAGAACTGGAAAGGTGGGTCATACCAGTCCTTCGTATAGCAATAATGCATCCAATAAGTTGAAATTAATAAGTTTACGGCATTTATCGAACATAACATTTCGAAAATTACCTCCGCCCCAATCCCACCTTTTCACTTTCTAAAATAAAAGTTTAATGCTTCGCTAAAACTGTATTCCCGTTATTCGTTGTAACTTTTTAATACAAAGACAGCCATTGATGAACAGAGGCACTGTCCCGATACTCATTGAAAATCTGTATCTTATTCTCATTGCATCATTACGCTCTCAACTTGCAATTTGTATTTTGAAGGACAAACGCTAAACTAATAATCATCTTTTTACATATTTCTATGCGTTCACATTAAAATCAGATCGTCTGCTCTGCTCCGTTAGATTTGAGTGTTGATGGGTGTATAATATCCCATAAGCATGTACAGTGGCATAATGATAAAAGGAGTCAGAGCAGGGGCGGATCCAGCCATTTTAAAAAGGGGGGTTCCTAACCCAGGACAAAAGGGGGGGGGGGGTCCAATTACACGTCCCCATTTAAATGCATTGATCGTCCAAAAAAAAGGGGGGTTCCAACCCCCGGAACCCCCCTCTGGATCCGCGCCTGCAGAGCTTGTTGAAAATAACCCATCGAAGGAAAATGACGTTATGTAATATTTGAACACAGATAACTTTACTGATATGAAAATAGACAAGAAAACATAAATATGATTGTGGCCCAAAAGTATTGTCAAAACCAACATTTTTTATTTTAAATTTTAAAGCATTGTTACATAGTGTGTTGAGTAAATTGATATTAAATCCATATTTCAAGTGATTCCCCAAGATAAAATGGAATATAGTAAAGCTATCTGACGAATGAATGAATTTGACAGCTTGAACATACCAAAGAAAGTTAAACCTTTGATTCTGGTGATATCCCAGGTGATATATAAAACTCCCATATCAGGAAAGAAGATAACATATGCAGTTAAAATCTGTAAAGGTGGTAATGCAACAGGTCATGACAAAATTTTGAATAAAGATACAATTGAATGTTGTGTTACCAATTTACGTAAAACTATTTGGTATTATTCTTCATACTGTTGTCGCACCAAGTAATTGGTCGATTTAGTATTATTGCAGTATTTAAACAAGAATGTGTCCAAAGTACACGGATGCCCCAATTGCACTATTATTTTACATGTTCAATAGACCGTGAAATTGGGTAAAAAATCTAATTTGGCATTAAATTAGGTAGATCACACCATAGGGAACATGTGTATTAAGTTTCAAGTTGATTGGACTACAACTTCATCAAAAACTACCTTGACCAAAAACTTTAACCTGAAACTCACACTTTCATTTTCTATGTTCAGTGGTCCGTGAAATTGGGGTCAAAAATTTAACTTGGCTGTAAAATTAAAAAGATCATATCATAAGGAACATGTGTACTAAGTTTCAAGTTGATTGGACTTCAGCTTCATCAAAAACTACCTTGACCAAAAACTTTAACCTGAAGCGGGACAGACGGACAAACGAACGAACGAACGGACAGACAGACAGACGGACGGACGAACGGACGCACAGACCAGAAAACATAATGTACCCCTACTATCGTAGGTGGGGCATAAAAAAAACACAAAAAAACCCAAAAAACCCAACAGTATACCAACACAACATCATTGATAATAGACTTAACAATTTTATTATCCGGATCTGTGGAATTAAATCGCTAAAAAATAAACGCCAAATACCAGCAGAGTCGAAAGGACTTCTGTCGAATCTCTTAAGAGCGAGTTGCTGCATGTTTAGATACTAGAGGTGTACATTATGCTTCATCTAATTTGTTATTTTCTACTTTCTCATCCGTGGCAGATCTTGGGTGCAAAATCTCAGACTTAAGTAAAGTATGTAAAGCTTATATGTAAACTTGGGCATGTAATATTTTTATTCGTTCAAACAACTTTGAGGGCACAGAGAAGGATTCGGGTTTTCTATAGAATCCACTAGATTAAACTGCTTTTTAATATTCATTGCTTAAAACATTACGAAAAAGGCAATGCCGTGACAAAGTATGAGTTCTAAAGGTTGAATACTATTATTTTTACAAAAAGGGTGTTTCCAATCTTTTCACTCACCAAGTTTACTAAAATTCAGCAAACATCGAAATGTCTTTTAAGAAAATCACCTGGGGATATCAGAGTTCTTTTGATATTGGTAATCATATGGTCAGACGATATGTGATGAATTTAGGAAACTAGAGGGGTACAATAGCATAATACTGGTTTACATGTTCCAACAGTATAATTTGACAATTGCACCGAGACTAGTCTAAAGTAAGCTTGTTCGGGGAATCTGCCGTTCCCTTTGTTTTCAACTTTACATTTCGTTTTCAATAGTAAAAATACTTTACAACATAAACTTCCAAAGATCATAGATGCATTTTAATTTATTTTGCCAGGTTGTCAACATATACGACGCCTATGAAGATGATCGCTTCAATCAAGCTGTAGATAAAATGACCGGATATAAAACCCGGAGTATTCTGTGCATGCCAATTATAGGGAAACAAAAAGTGGTAGGTGTGGTTCAGCTCATAAATCGTCTTGAAGCTGAATGCTTCACGAACGCAGACGAGAATGCTTTTAAATTGTTTGCCGTTTATTGTGCCTTGGCCTTACACTTTTCGAACCTATTTAACATGGTGAAACTACAGCAAACACAAAACAAAGTGGCGATGGAGGTGCTTCAATACCATACCAGAACACCACAAGACGAGGTAGATCATTTCCAAGAAAAGCCGATACCGAATGAGGACGAAGTTCCGGAGTTGCTGAAGTTTTATGACTTTTGCTGTTATGCATACGATGAATATTTGCCTAAATATGTGATTTACCTTCTCCAGGATATGTTTGGAACAGATAGTTTTGAGTTAGAAAAACTCTGTCGATTCACGTTGACAGTTAGAAAGAATTATCGACCGGTTACATACCATAACTGGCAACACGGGTTCCATGTCTTCCACAGCCTATGGTGTATGGTCAATGACGACGAAACATTTTCGCGATTTGATAAAATGGCATTTACAATTTCGGGTCTTTGTCACGATATTGACCATCGTGGTTATAACAACGCTTTCTTTCAGAAGCTTCACCTTCCGTTGGCTAATTTGTACTCTACCTCAGTTATGGAGCAACACCATTACAGACAAACTGTTACAATTCTTCAAACAGAAGGTACAGATATATTCTCTTTCATGACCGCAGATGATTACAAAGAAATGTTAGAACAAATTCGTCACAATATTCTTGCCACAGATTTAGCCCTATACTTTGCAAACCAAAAAACTTTGTCAGGTTACATAAAAGATGGCACATTTGACATAGAAATTCCTCATATGCGCGAGCATGCTAAGGCTTTAATGATGACTGGTGCAGATTTATGTGCGTGTGCAAAACCGTGGGTAACACAACAGGAGACGACAAAGAATTTGTATGACGAGTTTTACTTTCAAGGTGATGAGGAAAAAAGGCATGGTCTTACACCAATACCAATGATGGACAGAAACAGATTTGATGAACTACCGAAACAACAAATAGGGTTTATAGATTTCATTTGTAGGCCCTTATATCAAACATTATGCGACATTCTTCCGAGAACAATGCCACTACTGGCAGGTGTAGACGAGAACAGATCGCACTGGGCAGAACTTGCTGAACAAGAAGCTACATCAGTTTCTAAAATGAGGGTCAGTCCTAAGAATGAATAGATTTTATACATTTAGTTCTATCTGTGATATATTAAATTATTTATAAACATTTTATTTTCTATTAATCTGGATTTAGATACATCAAAAATCAGCTTTATATATATTAGGGATGTCAAAAGATCTGAAATTTAATACTCGGATACTCGGTCATGATACTCGAGACGGCGTGCACAAAGCTGAGTCCACAAACGTAACGTCTTCAAATTACTAAAACCATTTACGACGTCGGCATTTTCCCCCACAAATTAAGCGCGTAACAAAAACACTGGACACTTAGTTTATCATATAACTTTAAATATTTACATTCAACATATTTCTTTTTTCTTTCGAACAAAAAAGTGCAGCAAATGCACATTCTGGAAATATCAATAAATATATGCTAAGAGCAGTGAAATGGAAATGATTAGCGACTATGTCGTGGAATCTTTTCAGAAAATAGCATTAAAACGTCGTTTCTTTAGATTGTAACATAATAGCTGGACATTAGAAAAAATCAGGTGTTAAGTCTGGACTATCCAATCATTCATGTTTTGTAGATTATTTTAAACCTTTGGTTATGCACATTTGGAATACCAAGTTATTTTGAAAATAAAAAAAATGCAATTAACTATTTTTTCTTGCCGATTCTTCCATTTCGATTATTAGTCCTTCCAAATTACTACTTCTTACACATAACGAAGATCATTCCAAACTTAACTACCATGATCGCTTTTGATTTATTTTGCGATCAATTTCGTATGATGTCCAAGTCCGAATACGAACAATTCTATTATACGAAAATGCAGGAAAATATGTTGAATTTGTATAAGTTTTAGGTCAAAAACTCGAATTTATGCTTATTTAATGTTACAAGTTACACCGTATTTTTGCCGTTTTCTATATGTCCGTTTCATGCTTTACAGATTGAATTTTAATTTACCTTACTAGTAATGTGGATTTTAATTGTATGCATTCATCATTTTATCATAAAAAAATTCTTATTCTTGCTCTTATTCAAAAATATTTTAAACACGGTTGTATAAAACTATGTCAAAAGCGCGTTTTACAGTTGCCGTCATTTTTGTGCACGCCGTCCGAGTACTCACAATTACTCGGATGAATCTTAAACGCCTATTAAAAAGTTTAATTTTAGGTGGAATGCAGTATTTTGTTATTACTTTTATAAACATAAGACAAATGTACTACAAACATAGCTTGCTTCTCCTTTTTAGCTCACTTGACCTGACCTGAAAGGTCAAGTGCGCTTTTCTCATCACTTGGCGTCCGGCGTCCTGCGTCCGTCGTCCGTCGTCCGTCGTCCGTCGTCCGTCGTCCGTCGTCCGTAAACTTTTACAAAAATCTTCTCCTCTGAAACTACTGGGCCAAATTTAACCAAACTTGGCCACAATCATCCTTGGGGTATCTAGTTTAAAAAATGTGTCCAATGACCTGGCCATCCAATCAAGATGGCCGCCATGGCTAAAAATAGAACACAGGGGTAAAATGTATATTTTGGCTTATATCTTTGAAACCAAAGCATTTAGAGCAAATCTGACAGGGGTAAAATTGTTGATCAGGTCAATATCTATCTGCCCTGAAATTTTCAGACGAATCGGACAACCTGTTGTTGGGTTGCTGCCCCCGAATTTGTTATTTTAAGGAAATTTTACAGTTTTTGGTTATTATCTTGAATACTATTATAGATAGAGATAAACTGTAAACAGCAATAATGTTCATCAAAGTAAGACCTACAAATAAGTCAACATGACCAAAATTGTCAGTCAACCCCTTTAGGAGTTATTGCCCTTTATAGTCAATTTTTAACAACTTTTCGTCATTTTTTATAACTTGTACAAAAATCTTCTTCTCTGAAACTACTGGGCCAAATTTAACCAAACTTGGCCACAATTATCATTGTGGTATATAGTTAAAAAAATGTGTCCGATGACCCCGCCTACCAAACAAAATGGCCGACATGGCTAAAATTAGAACATAGTGGTGAAATGCAGTTTTTGCTTTATATCTTTGAAACTAAGATATTTAGGGCAAATCTTTCAAGATTTAAATGCCCATCAGAATAAGATCTTTCTCCTCTCAAAATTTCAGATGAATCTGACAACCAGTTGTTGGGTTTCTGCCCTAAAATTGGTAATTTTAAGGAAATTTTGCAGTTTTTGGTTGTTATCTTTAATACTATTATACATAGAGATAAACTGTAAACAGCAATAATGTTCAGCAAAGTAAGATCTACAAGTACAAATAAGTCAACATGATCAAAATTATTAGAGGACCCCTTAAGGAGTTATTGCCCTTTATAGTCAATATTGAACAACTTTTCGTCATTTTTGTAACTTGTACAAACATCTTCTTTTCTATAACTATGGGGCAAATTTAACCAAACTTGGCCACAATCATTACTAATGTATCTATTTAAAAAAGTGTCTAATGACCCCGCCTACCACCCAAGATGGCCGACATCAGTAAATACAGTGACAGGTGAGCGACACAGGCTCTTGAGAGCCTCTAGTTTGTGTTTATTAAACAATGAATTACCGACCGCCGTTTCTACAAATAACCTATCATAATAGCCATTATTGTTTTTGTACGTGTTTATGAATCCAGAGACATGTCTCTGATGAACCGAATTCCAATAAAATCAAAAATATTTGAATATAAAGTCCGACAAAGAAGACTGAGGTCTGGAGCTGGCATGTCAGTTAACTGCTAGTAGTCTGTTGTTATTTATGTATTATTGTCATTTTATTTATTTTCTTTTGTTACATCTTTTGACATCAGACTCGGACTTCTCTTGAACTGAATTTTAATGTGCGTATTGTTATTCTTTTACTTTTCTACATTGGCTAGAGGTATAGGGGGAGGGTTGAGATCTCATAAACATGTTTAACCCCGCCGCAATTTTGCGCCTGTCCCAAGTCAGGAACCTCTGGCCTTTGTTAGTCTTGTATGATTTTAAATTTTAGTTTCTTGTGTATAATTCGGAGTTTAGTATGACGTCCATTATCACTGTACTATTATGCATATTTTAGGGGCCAGCTGAAGGACACCTACGGGTGCGGGAATTCTCGCTACATTGAAGACCCATTGGTTGCCTTCGGCTGTTGTTTGCTCTATGGTCGGGTGGTTGTCGCTTTGACATATTCACCATTTCCTTTCTCAATTTTACATTTGTATCATCTACTCCTGCGGATTTTTTTTAATACGATATATATATACGTGTACCAATAGTTTTGAGTGTCAGAACATCCGCCGAGTTCATCCTCTCCATTTATGTATTGTTGTCTAGCTATATATTAACAGGGATGGTCATACAAACTTACTATCTTCATCGCTAACCACTTCTCAACTAGAACATGCATCACACAGGTTGAAAGATAACATTCAACAAGGTAGATAAGCAAAACCAGAATGAGTTACAAGCATTTTTATTCTATTTTTAAATCTGCAAATGATGTACGATGTCGTTTGTCTTTTTGTGTGATCGTTAATTTTTATTCCTACAAGAAATGATACCTTAGAATATTTAAGTAATAATGACTAGGTTTTACATGACTGTTTTATCCACTAGTTGACAGCTAAGCTGAAACAATAGCCCATTTGTATTGTTATCCGTGGACATTATTTCTACATTTAAAAGCCTGTTTATTATGATGTTCAATCCGCATTAGCAAACAGCACACAAATCAGCACGAATGAAATACAAACCGTTATTATTTTCGTTTCCTTTCAATTTCACAATTGAAAAAGCAGTCATAATTTTTGATAAATGTCTTTTTGGCTTCCATTACCGGAAATTACTACGCAAATGCGAAATTTACAGTTATTCTGAACAGCATAGAATCTGTTATTTTTGACGCGATGTTTGTAAAACAATACAGGCAGTATAACAAATACGATGTTGTAAAGAAAATTCTGCCCATTAACAAGAACTGAATGTTATCAAAACGAAACATTAAATGTCAAAATACAAATTAAGTCTTGTTATTCCGCACTTTATTTTTCACATTACGCGTATCAAAATTCTTCTAAAGCAATCGCTACTGTTTGTTCATCTAATAAACGAGAAATTTCTTTGGTATGACATTTAAAAGACTTTACTTGTACTTTAGATAGTATTCGTTCAAATGATGTAATGAAACCCCAAAAAATAGGCCATTTAAGCCCATATGAAGAAAATTTATTTGAAAATACCCGTAAAATATAATACATTTACAGACATACATTTTCCAAGTAAAATGTCATCATCCATTTGACGTCATATTTGATTTTTATGTTCAATTTTTCAATCGGTACTGGGATGAAATACAAACATTAGTTTCTAAAACAGAATGATAATTTCTTAAAAGCATAAAAACGATAAAAGAATATTATTACAGAATGTCATAGATTGGCCTAGGAATAGGGAATGATAACTTAGACTAATGAGGTTAGAGATAAATAGACTGAAATACAACGTTAATCAAAAAAATAATGGCAGACCGCAACCAATGAAACCACACAATAACAGATCATAACAGGTCCCTGTTTTGTACATGTACTTTACACTGGTGTTAACATGAATGTGACTGTTTAACCCTCAGTTGTGTAGCAGCTCTACACGGTCACGACTGTGAAATGCCAAATTATAAGAACGAATCATACAGGATGTAAGACCTTACGTGTTGATACTTGGTAATCAATGTTCAGAAAACATTGCCACTGGATATTTAGCAGGCAATAATCATATGGTATGAATTGACATACACACAAATCTCCCTTATGGAACGAAGTGGCATGCATACAAATCTTCAAAACGGTACGAAATGGCGAACAATTAAATCTTTTTTTGCACGATAGAAGGATTTTCACGAAAGAAGGATTTTCATGAGTTGTAACAAATAAATTTGCCTTCAGATTTTTGCAGGACACTTGATCAAATAAGAAAATGTCGATAAGATGTTTTGAATTATCAGATAACATTACGAAATAAACTCAGTTATGGTATTTATCTTAGAATTGATTCACACTATCTCGAAAAGCATGCCATGTTAAAAATGAAGTGAGCTCGTCGCCAAAAATGAAGTTTTGTTCAGATTGTTTCTCGAAAATCCCAAGTACAATGCATATGGTATAATGAGTACTACATTATCGGTCCGATTGGCGCAGTAAATTTATGTATATTTACAGGGCTTATAAAGCTTCAACAGTCATTCCATTGAAAGAGATTTTGTTCAAATTTAATATCTGAAATGTAGAAAATATAAATTTATAAGTTCAACAGCCAATAAAAGTTTGAACGTTAACGACAATGAGATGTCATTTTATTGAAGTTGTCATGGTAACTAAGAGAAAATGGCGTTTTGTCTGATTGGTTCATTAGCCTTTTTGAAACTCAATAAATATTCGTGAAATTGAGAAGAGATGACATTCATTTTTTTTCTGTCGATCTACGTGATAATTTGTTTTTCGTGTTCAAACATGTTATTCTTGAAATAAATGTAAATTGTCGACTAAATAGACATCTTCAACCAATCTTATACATTGTTTTCTTCAACACTCTTACAGCATCATCCATTTCAAGCAAATAAAGAAAAAAATCTGGTATTTAATAGTTGACATGTTTTATTACAATAAGTGACAGAAACTAAAATGTGAATTCAAATACACTACGCCATCACATTCAAATGGATTATTTACGATCAAGTTTGGAAATAAGCAGTCCTCAGAGAGTCAATGGTTTCGACTCTGAGATATTATTCTGGCTTAGAGAATCAGTAAGACAACAGTTTTAAAATATTTGTTTCCAACCAGTGACCTACCCCATAATCAACACTTCAACAAGATATTTTTTTTTTAGTTTCCAAACATTTACACCATAGTTTTCTTTAATACAGTAAAACCCGACTTGCCTCCAAAGTTATGAAAAATTTCATTGATCAAAAGACGTTTAATAACCAACAATCAATCATAATCATAAGGAGTATTCACCATTTGCGAGTATTTGGCTTGTGAATCATAAGCTATATGCAATCCCACACAGAATTCTGCCAAAAAATAAATAAATACATGATTTAGCTGTCCCTCAGGATATTAACCATGCAATGTGACTTTAGATAGAGAGAGATCGGAACTCATGGAACTATATACAAAAATAAGAAGATGTGGTATGATTGCCGATAAGACATCTCTCCACACTAGAGAACGAGAAAGTTCAAATAACAAAATGAATAAACAGTAAAGAGAAACAAATATGTAGCACAGCAACATACTACAACCACTGAATTACAG
Source organism: Mytilus edulis (assembly GCF_963676685.1). Lineage (NCBI taxonomy): Eukaryota > Metazoa > Mollusca > Bivalvia > Mytilida > Mytilidae > Mytilus > Mytilus edulis. The sequence continues at coordinate 101,449,855 of NC_092345.1, read as the reverse complement.
GTTCCTTACTTGGGACAAGCATATACAGAATGTGGCTGGTTTAAAAAATTGTCCCATTATCCCTTACCTAATAGGGGAAGTCGAACATTGTTTAAATCCCGTAAATCTATTATGATGATAACAAGGTAACAACCAAAACTGAGGTACATTTGTAATTGCAGAAAAACTTCAGAAGCAGCAAGACCGAGTACTTCGGCATCTAACACTGTATTCTCTACTTCGGGTACACAATTTGGACTCGAAACATCAAGTTGAATTCTCGTCTAGGTTTGATAATTGTACTCGAAATGTTTATGACCGCTAGCCAGGTAAGCGTCTTCTCTGTGCATGTATCTGGGTCAGGTTCAAAACAAGAGAATATGGTTTGTACGTCAATGAGACGGAAAATTAAACATTACGAGGGCAAACTACTTTATTTAAATATGACATGATTGAGAGTGCTTATCTAGTCTTGCAAGTTGATAATAGAACAAAAAAGTTAAGAAATGAAAAAAAACCAAAAACTACAATAACACTTATGGTAACTAAAATCCAAAAATGTGCGACTGTAAAAGCCCTTTTGCATTATATTTAAAACATATTGATATCAAGATATATATAGAAACCCCCTTTGGACATTATATAGAGTTGATTAACCGCTACTGTAAAAAACGGTTAATACAATCCGGAAAAATAATCATTTAAACCTGATATCAAAGAAATTAAGAGAAAACAAACTGCCTTGTCAACAAAGATGAAGGTTTGTCTCTCTTTTGTAATTACTTATGATATATCTAAACTGATGCTTGTCGGGGAACGATAATAACACAATTGCGTGATGGCATCGGAAAACGTAAAACAATAATAAATTGTCATTGGACTGACGAATTGAACATCAAAATATCACATTTCCCGCGAGAGTTTACTGTTAGACGATAGTCTTTGGTCGTTAATAAATTTGAGTTTTTCTCACTGCTTGTGACATCTCCCATGCCTAGAAGAGACATAGCACGAAACACACATCATACCGAGTGATAATTCATAAAAAATACGTGTCAAACAAAATACAGGATGGGCCATGTAGTCTTATTTTCATACAAAAAGTGTACAAAGGGTATTTGCTTGGAGAAATTCTCAACATGAGTTATATAGTCTGCGTTGTAACCAGACTGATTTATAGAAAAAAACACAATAAGTATAACATTCATTAATAAATAAAATCATTTGTTTTGACTTTGAATAAGTTTCGTTTTGTTTTTCATCACATACTCTTCCTCGTTTGCATAAACATACTTTATGAGATATTCCCAGGACAAAAATATATGGGTCGGATAAGTTTTGTATTAAGAAGTAGAAATAATAATTTTTCAATCTGTACAGAAGTATGCTTCTGGTATCGATGTTGTACTTAAATGAACTTAATCGAACTACGTAACTGAAGATGGTTGTATGTATGAAAATATAATCAGCAAGTAAGTTTAAACACATCTCTAGGTATTTAGATACTATCCAAACAATAAAAAACCCTCAATAACATAGGACCACAGGTGTCGACAGATCAAGCTTCTGCATCAACCGTTCCTTATAACTTAAGTTACATTTAATAAAACTTGTTTCTTAGCAAACCAAAGTTACCTGTTATTAGACGTGAGTAGCGATCCCTTTTAACAAAATATGAGCATAAACTTCATTTTAAATGCCACAAGTCAATTTTACTTTTCGTGTTTTTGCTTTAATAAGGTTATGTGCAAAGACAGGTTGGAAACAAGTGTATTTTTAGCGTGCTGTGCAAAAAAAAATCAAAATACCATAAAATAGATGGACGACATCAAAAATAATAATAAACGAATTTCTTCCTACATAGGCTGATCTGTCTGCAGCCTGTGTAGCTTTTGACTTTTTCGTACGAAATAGCAAAATTTCTTGATTAAAAACACGAAAAGTACACTTGATTTAGATAAAAGTTTTATATAGAATTGCACTGTAGCAGATATAAAGGCTGTAACTTAATAATCACACACCGTCGATATATGTACTTACTGAATAAGAATGTGACAATGTCTTACGTAAGACCAGATATTGATTTAGCAATATGTTGTGGTGTGACCAAATATGATTGACTTTTAAATGTGTAACACGATGGGTTTCACTTATAGAGCAGGATCCAATGACCTAATCGGAGTTTCTATTTTAACCAAATTTTGGGGGCTTTTGTGTTGCCTTATATTTTGTTTTAAGGTACGAATTTAAAAGTGTTCCTTGAACTGGTATTATTCGGTTTGTCTTTTTCTGTATGGTTCCTTTTGCTAAATCTATATTTTTCTGTGTAGTTTATGTACTGGTTTCTTATCTGTTCGTCTTAGTTTTGGTCATGATGTTGTTGCTTTTTTTTCGAATTATGTTTTTTATTGCCTTTTGATATCCTGTGTATTAAAAGTTACACTTTATAACCTTTGATGTACGACAGTCTATGATGATTAAAAAAAATGGAATCAGGTCATAAATTACATCACATGCTTTCGAAATAACCGTTTCCAGATACCCCTGAGAGCAAAATTAGCTTATCGGTGTAATTCAGGTTCCATGATCTTACTTGGAATTTATATGAATTTCATATTAATGATGGCTTAATTTTAAAATAAAAATTAGATGTGGTATTGTTTAAATGAATCTGTGACATAGATTTTTTTGTGCTGATGCGGCACAAATCAAACATAACCAATCACAGCCAATCATTCAATCAATGAATCAAATAAGATGTCAACTTATATCGATAAAGACCAAACGAAGAAAAAAAGTAAAAAATCGTACGGCCTTTAATATGGGGGTAAACCTTACCGTATAGTAAGATATCAAAGATGCATGACATTGAATTACATTTAATTATTTCAACAGAAAAAATTAGAGACACTCTTTATAAAAAGCCCATTAAGAGTATGTACTTGGATAGAGAGATGTCTCATTGGCACTTATACCACATCTTCTTATATCTATATAAGGTTGAACCATAATAGATGGCGAAAGAGGTCACGGTTAATATAATCAACTTTATTTTTACAAACTTTGTAAATTTATTGGAAAACAATTCAATAGAGATAACCAACGTCCTGCCTTATATGTCCTTCAAAAGTGAAGGGAGAACAAATATGGTTAACAGAGAACAGGAACATATAGGATAACATGCCAGTGAGCGCTCAAATGATAATTTCTAATGAAATACGCAGCAACATATGTTAGAATGCCAGTAAGCGCTCAATCGCTCATTTCGGATGAAATTCATCGGAGATGTAATGATATCACATTAAAAAAGATAATTGATAAAATGAAAATTTATGATATAAAAATACCAGAACAAAAGTCATTGCTACTAGATGGACGGTAGGATATTAGATTGGTAAAAACTCATTTCCTAGAATCTTCGCTGAAATCTTCTCTGCAATCCGTTCTCTCTTTATTTAACGCATTTGTGTACTTAATTTTCCATCAAAATTTGTTTTGTTCTTTGATGATAGATTTTAATCATACAATGTTTTCCTTATTGAGGATAGACACTTTATCAATGGCATGCTGACAGTAGCGCATGTGGCTTTTTTCTCGATTAACTGCTATTTCCGGATGGATGTCACGCAAAATCGCGTTTAAATCTCGTTCAATAACACAAAGATATGTCATCGAGATCACCCCAGTATGAGATGAAAGGATACAAATTGACTTTAATATTTTTACATTAGACTAATGGCGCGTATCTTTATTTAAAGTTGATGTAGAAATGACAAATATATTATAGTACAGTTTGATATAAACTGAATAACTTATTTGCTCAATTCAAATATATTGGTTCGTAAAGAATGGTCAAAAGGAATTATTTCATTAACTGCTTTACATCAATATTTCTTAATAACGTTTATGACCCCTTCTGTAGCCATGTGAATTACAAAATTTTCAAACTACAATTGTATTAAAACAGCAAAGATAATGAATGATAAAGATGGGCCATTTTGTACATATACCAAGGAGAAACTTCAGGCAAAGCATTAATATTTATTGTTTCATTGCATTCAATAGAAATTGGGGATTTTGTGGCAAATAAAACAAGATTTTTGTAGAAAATCTACAGACTTTAATACAGAGATTTTTGTATAAAATATTAAAAATAGATTACTCACTTGTTTTTCTATGATGGGCTTGCGTTTATTGTTTAGAAAGAGTCATACACAACCTTTAAATTCCAATACCAGTATCATTGTGGAAAATTTGGAGAGGAACTGTTTTAGTCAGATTTTAAGAATTGGGACAATGCTCTAATACTCTAATAATATCAAAGTATAATAAGTTTGAAAGTAAAAAAAGGTTGCTTCAAAAAGTGTTGACTCCCAAACTTCCTAACGTTTCCACGATTGTTTGAATTGATTCTATGTCGGAGATATTTGATTATGTTCGTTTGAATTAGATATGAACTTAGTTAAGATAAAACAAAAAAACCCACACACACACACAGACATACACAGCACTTGTGAATACTAGGAGATATTTCCATATATCTCCACTTATTAAAAAAAATAATATATTCATAAATTAATTTCTACTTTAGCAATAAATTCCTGTATTCTTAATGAATAATTCTATAGAAAACTGGATGTGTCAAAGCGACACGAATGGCCCCATCTCAAAAAGTTGAAAAATCTGCAATTTCTATAACACATGTGAACACAAACATGATGGTAGTCTCACATATCATAAATCAGCTCAAAATCTGGAGTTGTATATGCAAAAAAGTCTGTATAACTGTGATTTTCCACAATTTTAAAGTTATAAACCCTAAATGCTGGCAAAAGTTAGCGGAGCGGATCGGAACTTAAACTTGAGATGTAACTCATTATGGTTAACTCACATACCAAAAATCAGTCCAATATCTGAAAGTGTTTAGAAAAAAACTCCGTATAACTGTGATTTTCAACAGTTTATCAAAGTCCAAAGTACGTAATTTCGGGAAAAATTAGCGGAGCAGAACGAAACTTAAACTTGATCTGTAACTCATCATGGTTAACTCACATACCAAAAATGAGCCCAATATCTGACGGCGTTTAGAAAAAAATTCCGTATAACTGTAATTTTCAACTATTTATCAAAGTCCAAAGCCCGTAATTTCGGCAAAAAATAGCGGAGCGAAACGAAACTTTAACTAGATCTGTAACTCATCATGGTTAACTCACATACCAAAAATCAGCCCAATATCTGAAGGCGTTTAGAAAAAAACTTCGTAGAAAGGTTTGTTGCGGAATGACGAAATGACGGAATTACGGAATTTCGGAATTTCGGACAAGGGTAAAATTATATGGCACCGACAACTTCGTTAGCGGGGCCATAAAGATAAGTCACTTTATTATATCGCAGGTACCCTTGCTTTAGTATTTTAGTAATTCAAAAGTACTTTGTGAATTAAAACCTGATACGTTACTATACAAAAGCTAAATATTGAACCAAGCTTGAACGTACACATCATAAGAAGGGTCAAGAAAACATCCTCGTCAGGAAAAAGAAAAAAAATGGTTGGATACAAGTTAATCCCAACGCACAAGTTTAGTTGAATGTATACAAGGAGGCTCAAAACGTCTAAAGGTTTACCAGAATTCCAAATCATATATAAATAACATTTATATTCAGAGTGCAATTTTCTTTTACAATTAAAGAAAATTTTTCGAATTTTCACTATTTTCAAATTCATTATATTCAGTCATAGCGTGCATGGTTAAACTTAAGTCTTACATCAACCTTTTGCATTTACATTTGTTACTGTATCGATGATACTGTTGGGTCCGTTTCGATCTCCGATGGGCTAACATATGTGCTGGTGGCGTTTAAATCATGGTTAATTTGAGTCCTCATTTGCTAAACACTCATCGAGTATCGTCCACTCGTATATATATAGCAGCCAATGTTTTGTAATGCCAGCAGTTGAAAATATATGTAAATGTAAAATACAAGAGTTTTTGCCTATAACAAGGTATATATACCTCTAAAATGTTTGTCCTTAAAATGCTTCTTTCCCTGAAACTCAATTCTAGATTTCCTTGCACCAACTAATGAATGGAAATTGGGAATGTGTCAAAGAGACAACAACCCGACCAAATAAAAAACAACAGCAGAGGGTCACAAACAGGTCTTCAATGTAGCGAGAAATGCATGTTAAACATATCATATCATAAAATAAATAGAGAATATCATATGGCTTTTTCAATATTGCATCCGTATCAACTATTTAAATAGTTAAAAGCCAAACAAGTACAAAGTTGAAGAGTATGAAATAGTGAGATGATAAGTCGCTTTTAGCAATCGATGATAAACATACGTATTTACTATACCATATTAGATATATCAAACATACACAAAATTTTGGCTGACCAGTATACCAAATACAAATTGGACTAGACTTCAAAACTATATAACCTAAAACATTACTCATCTAATTGATGTTGCATTTACAGTGCAGAAGAACTAGCCGGCATTTAATATGATATAATCTGACATTATGTGACGATACATATTTATACAATACATCAATAGAAAATGACACATTAGACTAAATAAAGGCAACAGTAGTATACCGCTGTTCAAAACTCATAAATCCATGGACAAAAACAAAACAAAACAAAACAAAACAAAAAACAAAAGTCTCTATTTTAGAAACAATGTTAACTAATTGTATTCCTTGTGGATTGTTTATTTATGCTTTTTATAAGATAAACAAACTAGTATGTTAAAAATCAATATGAGAATTTGAATCAAATCGGTGAACATTAATTTGTTCTGTTAATAAAATAGATACTTAAAAACAATGCTGAACAAATCATCACTGAAACAGTACTGAAAAACAGTACTGAATTTATAGAATTAGTTACTATTCAGTCATTGTATATCTAGGTTTATGGCCCTTCTGTAACCATGTGAATTATGAAATTTTCAAACTGCAATAGTATCAAAACAGCAAAGATAATTAGTAAAAGAAATGGACCATTTTGTACATATACCAAGGGGAAACGTCATGCAAAGCATAATTATTTATGGTTTCATTACATTTAGTAGAAAAAAGGGATTTTGTGGCAACTAAAACCAATATTTTTGTAGAAAATCCATGGACTTTATAACTGAGATTTTTGTTTTAAAATTTAAAACATAGATTACTCACTTGTTTTTCTATGATGTCCTAGCGGTAAAAAGTCATAAACCACCATTTAAATAAAAAAACTAAACTCGTGTTGAGTCACTAAAACTCAACTTGTAGGTATACTTGAATTAGTCCATATTTACATTTGTTTTAACCAATATCTAAATTTATAAACTTATTTTAAGGAAATCATTTCTAGCACTGCATGTAAATCATCTATCTATCAAGTATCGAATTGCTAAATATGAGAGTAAAAGTGGAAAGAAAGGCTGAGGATTTTCTATAACATTTCCATATGTTTAGCATTGAATCAACACAAGGGTACATAATCCTTCATGAACAGTACTGAATGAACAGAAAGTATAACATACTAATTATTTAGTCCTGCCGTTAGAGGGTAGAACGTATCACAAAAAACGTTGGTAAGTTCTTGGTAGTGTAATAGTTTGACATATATGATACAATTTGCTAATTTGAATGAAATAGTAAAAGCATCAATGCCAATCATATTAATGATTCGTACGATACCAATTGTCTATATATTGTACCATTATTTACGTTTATAAATGTAATACTATATATTTTCACTATTTTAATCAACTAAATCATTCAAATCATGTTAAGTATTGTATGTTTTGTCTTGCAGTCACAATAAAATTAATTATTTTGCCCGAATATAGGCACTGTGAGGTGTCAATAAAATTATTTGTATATGTATTTGAAAGAATTTAAACTTACAGACCAACAATAAAAATGGATGTAAAAATATTGCTGAGTTTCACATATTTGCACATTTGAGCTTTAAAAAAAATTAGGTCAATTTCGAAATATAAGTAAATGAATTTAGGTTAATTTACTTTTATTAGGTTATGATGTATTACAATCATATACATTTATCTCACATAAAAAAAACTAAATTTTAAAATGAGGTTTGGAATGTTCATCACACTCAGAGATCTAATAAATGACAGAAGCAGTCATTAGACATGCTATTTGGCGTGGGATGTCTCTGATTTCAAAATCAAATCAATTTGTAATTTATCTTAATTTATCAGTAAATGTAGAACGCAATTAATTTCCAGTTATGAATGAACCTTTGTAGGACATTGAACTGACAACAACAAACAGCATCGAATTTGTCATTAGCTGATATAATTTACTGGTCACTACTATTATCAATCATTTCAAATAAAAGTAACAAAAGAAAATTTCCGAAGCCTGTTTTTACACTTCCCTTGCCAAACGTTAAACTGGTTTTCAATGACTATCAATTCTTCCTGTGTTTTACGACGCCATAACATCGTATTTAACAAAGAGACTCCTTGTTATTAATTCCAATGACCAGTAATTGGATGTTGTATTTCATCAACGAACACACTGCTACTGTCGCAAGAAATATTCTTCCTTGTCAAGGTCATATAGAATACAGAATATTTGGAATTAATGTAAAAACTATGCTGATTAAATCATTAAATAATGTGTAATTAAGTCACACGTCCGGCTAAACTGAATATGAAATCTGTTGAAAACTCCAGAGAATAGGTTTTATGATTATTTGATAGGAAAGTGAGATACTTTTTACAATTTTACAAAAATTGAGCTTCCTCAGTCCAAAGAGTCAATATGAGCTATTATCTCCAATTAGCATTTGTCGTCTTTATTCTTTATATCATTTATATTACCATACTTTCATATTAAAGGACTGATGCAGATAAAAAATGCAAGAAATTATCGTACAGTTTTTTTATCGTCTTTTTTTTTTAGTAAAAATAGATATTGCCATCAGAGGAAATTAGCCGGTGCATTAAATATTCGCAATTTTAAAAGTTTCATGTCTGTCTCAAGGTATTCCGGGATTTCTCAGGAGTGTTGTTCATTTTAAATACAATATGAAAAAAAATATGATTTAAATTTACAAATATGTGCGAAATTCATAATATTAATCGGATATGTATTTATTATGAATTGTCTTAAGTTAATTCTACCTGTGTTACATTTAAAATGAATACTGTCAATGTAATCAAAAGTTGCGCGCAAACTTTAAAACCCCGATCTCACAATGAACACAAATGTGATGCCAAAGTAGCAATTCAGATAAATTAAAAATTGTTATTCCTTTTTAAATGTATAACGTTTTAGAAGTGACGGTTTTGAAACGTTTCAAAAATCCTATTAGGTCACTAGCACAGTTAGTCCGGCGGCTACGTCAAGCATATTTCAGACGAATTGTGCACATCCTGCTACAAGCATGAAATTTGGCATAGATCTTCCTCAACTACTACTCTTTCATTTCAGATAGGGAGGCATTTGAAGAGAATGTCTCACTTCCGGTAAAATCAAAAATGGCGGACATCATACTTAAATCAGCCCTATATCGAAGGCTATTAAGTGAAAAGGTGTTATTATCATGCTACTAACATAATATTTGGTATCAACCTTTGTTTTGTACTACTTTTGGATATATGATATAGATAAGATGTCTTTAAAAACCCTACTTCAGGTAAAATTAAACATGGCGGATATAGTACTACAATAAACTTTTTTTTTAGGGAGGGTAATTGAAATGTGTTTTAATGTATTGCTACTATCATTACACTGTGCTTCTCATTGATACAATGTATAAGTCATATCTCTTTAAAAACCTTACTTCCGGTAAAATAAGAATGGCAGACATAGAAATATCAATTTTCTATTTTAATATTCAACTTTTTTCAAAATGAAAAGAAAATGTTTTTTGTTGGTTTTTTTTTGCTTGTCATTAAACTATTGGCTTCTAGTTATCCTCAAATCCACTAAATTTTTTCTAATGTAAATTTTTAAATCACACTTCCGGTATTAAAAAAAACAATATGGTGGAAATTTCAAAAATGAGTCCTCAATACATATCTTTGATTTAGAGTTCTAGATAGATTGGTTAAAACAAAATAAAATTACTGAAGTACTAAAACATTTTTCAAATTATTACTATTTGGCTGAAAATACATGTTTATTCACAGTCACCACCACATGCAAACAAAACTGTGCACGGGAGACCCGATTTTCCACATTAACAACGACCGCGACATCCTCTGTATCTGTATCTGTATGAATGCGTTGTCAATACCATTTTTGGCTTTAATATAACGGTTTGAGAGAGCGCCGCAGATTTGACGCTGTATACGCTTGATGTGCGCACTACAGTGTTGTCATGCTGATTCCACGCGATCGCTGTCTTTACAAAGAATGAGTTTGAGTATTGTGGTGTTTTGCTTAGTGTAATGTCAAAACACTTAGAGTGATTTTTTATTTGCTTTTCCACAATATTTGTTGCGTGGTATTCTTCGAACTTCTTTGCAGTTATGTTTCTCTTAGGACGTGCTTTTTGGAGAAATTCGTCTGGTTCAATAGCGGGAATCAGCCCCCAAACCACTTTGTACATAAATATCAACTTCTAGCTTGTTCGTCTTGCAATTGTCTGGAGGTCTTGTAGTTCCAGTTTGGCAAGCATATTGGAGACACACCCGTCCTCTCTTGACTTGTAACCTATGGTGATAAATCTTGCCGCTTGACGTTGTATCCTTTCTAGCTTATTTATGTTTGTTAACATGTTGGGGTCCCGTACTATGGCTCCACATTCCATCGTTGATCAACGAGCGAGATGTAAGCTGTTTTTTGCAATCTTGTGGGCAGTGTTTCAAGTTTCTTCTTTGAAAGCCTAGTGTTGAATTTACTTTCTTTGCCTCGTTTAATATGTGGGTGGTCCATTTGAGGTCTTCCGAAATTTGTAGGCATAGGTACGGCTTCTGACAAAATGATGAGGCCTTAGAAAGAGTTATTTAAAAGTTATCCTCTCTGTCCCTTCGCCATTCATAAGCGCTTGAACTGGGTATCATAAGAGCCAATTCCAAGCTCGTCCCCCGAAACACCTGCCTTAGTATATTGCACGTTTTACCCTCAATTAGTCTGCCCTTTTGCGCAAATAGTTATTGTCTTGATTCGTTATCCACGTTAGCCCCATCTTATAAGTTTGTGTGATATTACAGTTAAGCCTCGGTGATTTAGGCTGATCAATCATAATTCTTTATGTCAAAGTCACATTTTCAAATGCCATCAATGTCTCCCTCGCAGTCTTATTTTCCTTTTCAAGCAATCAGAGAACCATATCACAACTGGTAAAGACATGGACCACAATAAGTGTGTGTAATCACTCATTGCCAGGTGCATTTGTAAATATATTTATCCAAAGCTTTTTGCCCTCCCAAACACAATTCATAGTTTGTCTACCCCTGTCACGGAATAGCGGAACAATAACGACTATTCGAATCATGACTCGTGGAAGTTCGTGGTTCATTGCATCAAACACATGCACCATGATTATATTGTCAGCCTCTTAATGTGAACATGGTGATAAACTTGAAATACATCTCGAGGTAGATAAGATAGAATATCCTGAGTATTTGTTATAAGAAGAAAGAACTACATTTAGGGTAAAAGGGAATACACTGACGAATCAAGAGTCAAAACAAGATTACGACAATAAGAACGAACTTTTAAGTTTTCATTCGCAACAGCTTGCTCAATACATTTTGAGAGAAAGGTAGTTGTAGCAACAATTACTCAGGATGTTCTGTGCTATCCATCACATGGTGATGTTTTAAGCTTAGCATCATGTTCACGTAAAGAGGCTGACACTTGAATCAAGTTGCATGTGTCTGATGCAGTGAAACACAGACTTAACTGAGTCATGACTCGAACATTCGATACTAATGTTGCTGTCATTGCGGTTTTGCTTTTCAGTGACCATGGGGCAGACAAACTTTGGCTTGCATTTGGAAGTGGGAAAAGCTTCAGATGTATATCTATCCATGACCTTTCAAATACACTAGGCATTGAGATATTACACGTTTGCTGGAAAAGTAATTGCGTTGATGACATGGATGGTGTTTAAAGATTTGACTCTATCATTTAGAATGATAATTGATCAGCCAACATCACCAGATATGGATTTGACAATGTCATTGATAGAACAATACGTGGTTTTGTTGTATGATCGAACAAACTTATCAGAAGAGGTTAACGAGGCAAGAAAAATGTGTTTTTGGAAGAGGAAATACTTATTGAGTCTATTCCCACGACTCGGTCTAGTCTTTTTCAGCAAGTAAAACGTGCAATATACCATGGCGGATGTGAATGAGTAACAAGCTTGGTATTGGTTCCTTTTCTAACTAGTCCATCCCTTATGAATGACGAAGGGGAACATATTATCCATGGCACCCTTTTCAACAACTCTTTTGTGAGGCCTCTTAATCTTATCAGGAGCTTGTACATTATAGATGTAGGAAACAATACCACGATCTTTGTAAATTTGGAAAATCAGCTCTCCGATTGTGAGTAAACATGTATATGTGGTCATAAATAAGTCATTCTAAAGATGTTTAACAACTTCAGTGATTTTATTTTGTTTTAATCAATCTATCCAAAACTCAACATCGAATATATGGATTGAGGACTCATCTTTGTAATTTTCGCCATATTGATTTTTTACCGGAAGTGTTAATTTTGTATTGAAACAGAAAAGAATTAGTGGTTTTGAGGATGACTTAAAACCAAAAGTTTAATGACAACCCCAAAAAATTCATTTTATTTACAGTTTGAAAAAAGTTGAATATAAAAATGAAAAATTATCAATATTTCTATGTCCGCCATATTGGATATTACCGGAAGTAAGGGTTTTAAAGACATATGTCTTATACATTGTATCCATGAAAAGCACCAAAGAAAGTCTCCTGTACAATATAATGATAGTAGCAATACTTTAAAACACATTTCAATTATCCTCCTTAAAAATAAGCTTATTGTAGTACTATATCAGCCATGTTTGATTTTACCGGAAGTAGGGTTTTTGAAGACATCTTATCTATATCATATATCCAAAAGTAGTACAAAACAAAGGTTTGTACCAAATATTAGGATAGTAGCATGTTAATAACCCCTTTCCACATACTAGCCTTCGATATTGGGCTAATTTAAGTATGATGTCCGCCATTTTGGATTTTACCGGAAGTGAGGCATTTTTTTCAAATGCCTCCCTATCTTAAATGAAAGAGAAATAGTTGAGGAAGGTCTATGCCAAATTTCATGCTTGTAGCAGGATGTGCACAATTTTTCACAAAGCCGCCGTACTAAGTGTAATACTTACAATACCACTCTATTCATATTTTCTTTAATAATATGTGCAAGATCCGTAAATAAAAATTAATTATTTGGATTTGTTTTGTACGTCATTTGGTCTCTGTTTGAAAGTAGTTTCACTGGCCATCATATAACATTTTTTCATTGTGAAACTTTTATTCTTTCGCCATCTTCCCACAATGTAGAAATTATCGTAAAATTGGTTTTTGTTTTCACAGTCCTTCTACAAAATCATATTTGAATTGTCTAGTATCTCTTTAATCTGTTTGTTTTTTAATTTGTTAATATTGGTAGTTTATATGAAATCATCAATTTAAGGTAGTTTGGGTGTCTTTCGCGATCTTGGATTGTAAATAACCTGAGGTAAATTTTTCAATCAAATTAGCTAAATTCAATGAGGAATGCAAATGCATAATTTGACCTATAATGGTTTACTTTTATAAATCGTTATTTTGATGAAGAGTTGTCTCATTGGCACTCACACCACATCTTCCTATATCTTAATGATTAAGAAATAAAAATATTTTTAGATTGCATATCAGATGATGTATGTCATAATACGGACATTTGACTCCGAATTCATATTTTTTGACAAGTTACCTACTCTTTGCTAGGACATTCTAAAAATAACAAATTTATTAGATTTTAACTTGCACATACATGTATTAGTATTTTTACAAACGTAGATTATGTTTGCTAGATTGTATTTTATTTTACAATCTATGGAAACCTCATGAATAGTATCATCATTTTCTCTTATCAATACAATACCATTGTTTCTTAACTTAATTACAAGAGACAATTTAACCCTGCTATGGATCCAAAATGTCCACTGTTTTGCATTTGACATGGTAAACGGTTTATTGGATATGACCATCATATGATTGGTGACGTAAACAATACCAAGTCGATGCATGGAGTTGATGATTCTGATGGGTTTTACCGCCATGTTTGTCTGAGTGTATCGGGACATATATGTGTTGCAGCCATTGCCATCACATTGTCATCTGAATAGGAATCAAAGGATGGTGATAGTATTATGCTGTGGTTCTTAAAATTAAATTTGTGATAGTGCTTGATTAGTCATCATGCATTTGTTCTTTAGATGATATATAAAGATATCTATATTGATGAAGTTTGTTCTATAATTTCCAGGAGAAACGACCTTTTTAAACTAATTTTTTTTTGCTAAATGAACAAATTGACGTAATAGACGTTTCCATTTTTTTTCCTAACTTATATTGACTTAAACTGTAACGCGGCATTGTTATGATGTATGTTTTTGTATTAAATAAATGACGTGTGCTATGATTTCCAATGAGATTGTATCAAAGATATCTAAGTTCAAATAAGGTAATGTAAACAACTACAGCGTTTTCTAACTAAACTTATAGCTGTTTAAAAAAAGGCACTGGAATGACAGTTTTCATCATTTGATGTATCTTCAAAACTAACAATTTATAAAAGATAAAGTAAAAAAGAAAACTAATTTTATCAATTTTCAAGGTCACTTACGTAGTAGCAATGACTCATCTATTCGAACGTCAGCGTAGGCTGTTATTGAGTACTTGCAATAAAAGCCCTATGTACCAAGGTGTCATTTTTAATGGTAAGATACATATGCAGTCATTAAAAGATACCATAAGCTGATAACAGTCCGAATTCGTTTTCTTTAAATTTGCCATTGAAGGAGCAGTAGCTATGAGATGAACTAAATAAAAATAAGCTGTTTCACAAAGTTAGTTTTACTCGTTATATGTAAGTACAAAAAGAAGGTGTCAAAATCAAATTAACTTATTGTAAAAGAATGTTTTGTTACTTTACGTATACCAGTTGCTCACATGGCGTCTGGTGATTTACCCCGTTTATTTTGATTTGTTCTGTGAATATGGTGTACTGCAGTCATATTATGATAATGGAGATCTAGAGCTTTATAGAAACACTGTATACACATCGGAATGGCCCGAGACCTCGATATCACTGCACGCAGCTGCAAAGAAAGCAAGCAAAAGGTGCAAATGAAAAGCTTCGTGCACAACCAAGACATGGCAAAAGAGCCATGGTACCGTGTGGTATTAAATGTCATCCTAAGCATTCTTGTAAGAATACACTTAGCGATAAAAACGATGATCAACTGATTGTGCCATCTATAATAAATGTTTATGTAGCCTTTGGATTATAAGATTAATACATATATTATGTTACCATCATTGTTATGTAGCCTTTGGATTATAGAATTAATACATATATTATGTTACCATCATTTTGGTTTTTTATGAGATACGCGTATGGTCTAAATACTCATATGGTCCGGAACATTTACAACGGGTTATATGACTGTCGTCAGTCCTCGGAATGCTACCTCGATGGCATCTAGACTAAAATACACACTAAATGTTGGTACATATTTTCCAGGTTATTATGTATATTTGACTTATATAATGTAGATATACGTTTTAGTATTTTTAAAACTGAATTGTTTTGTTGCATTTTAATAATTATTATTCATTTGTCAATTTTATTTTCAAATCACAGCCATTACTCTGATAACGAGGTAATTAAACTATTCATTCTCCCTACTGTTAGAGGCGCGAATTTCATTATTAACAACATGTGTGATTGGAATAATATATTGATAATGAATATATATATAACTAACTAATGAACACATAGATAACTATGTGGACCAATAAATGATCAAATATTATTCTCATCTGCATAAACCAGACAAAAAATAAGTTTAAGATGATAAACACCATGCACTACTGCACCATTTGTCATTATCATAAGTTCTAATTCGGTCAATTCATACCTTTATTCCATATTTTTTTTTCTTTTTTATGCTAATAAATCAAAATTTTGGAGGTAACTTGTCACATCTAGATTTTAATGTGTTAATGAATTGAATTCAAGTTGACTAAAGTATCCATTTTAAAGGAAGATGTGTTATTATTTTGCCTCATATATAAAAAACGGACAATAAAGTAAGAAAAGGCTCCCAATACACTGAGTATGACCGTCGCTGCTTCTTTGTATGATATATAATTCATAGGAGAGCTCTATTTAAAGGCGATTTTCGTTCAAATGTGTTTTTTTGGTGACTGAATCCACTCAGATTTTTCATTTTTGCAATATTTCAGTGAAATAGCATGGGAGTTAAAGATATGAGAGACCATAATGATCAAAGTACATGTGCAGCTTCCCTTAATTGAAATCAGAGATATTTGCAGATATATTAATTATTTTTCATTTAACAGAGTTGAACAAACTCCTTTGGTATGCTTTTATGTATAGAAGGAGAATATAATTGGATAGAAACGAATAAATGTTTGAGAGTACATATTTCATTTTGGTCATTATCAGACAGAAATCTTCCTGGTAACCATTGTTTTTGCATCTATTTTGAATGTTTGTAACCGATCATGCAAATTTGTAATTACACCCTCACAGTAGCGTGAACGTCTCAGTTGATGATACGGAAGACAATACAAGAAGAAGTATGATTTAATGTACAATGCTTTTATATCTAGATTCTAATTTTCATATAAGATAGGGAAAATAGCCTTATGCTGAAATTGTATTCTGATCAATTTAAGGTAACGATCTCCGGAGAGATTTATTGCATAATAAAATCCACCTTATATATGATCGACTCTAAGATTTATATCCAAAGAAAAGTGTATTTATTAATATTCATAGCATCATGGCCGTCTAGGATGGCATTTTAAGTTGGCCTCGTATCGTATATAACAATAAGTATTCTATTGATGATACATCGCTATTCAATTTGTAAGGGTGTCAATATTCAAACACACTCAAAATGAGTACAGACTTTATGAGATTTTTTGTATTTCTTTGATGTAGAAACATTGTTATCATTTGTTCAATACATTAACCTGTTAAGACTTCTGTTTAAATCATCGTGATTTTGACAAATCTCAACTTTTATCACCGATGAAACAATTCTAAGAGATATTTGTTTTAATGTTTGATTTACCCAAAGACGTACCATTGTTTTAAATAATAAATGAATACAAATGTAAGTAAGTATTTTAATTTTCCAATAGTGATTTTACCATTTCCGAGTCTTGAAATTCACTCTTGGCTTGTAATAATTCACATTATTTATTTTATCAGACTTTTGTGATAAAATGAGTGCAAAAACATTTATGCATTGCTTCCCTTCAAGCCACCAATATTGCAGACATAAATAGAAAAACAGTTTTATTAATTAAGCTTTGGGAGATAAAAAAATCAAATAGTTGATTGTTTTAAGTTAGTATTGTAATTTTACGAATAACAATGTTACGTTTAAAAATCAAATTTTATATAAAGATGAACATTTTAAATCTGTTTGATCCAAAAATTATATCAAACTAGTATCCGAAGTATTAGAACCTTTTTATAGGCGCTAGAGTTGTAGTTAACCTATAGAAAGAAGATTTCTTGTAAAGCATACTGTGAAATAATGATAGACATGTAATGATTTGTGGTTGAACAACTCACATGTTTTCTGGACAAAATGTCATTCGGCATGAAATAATAAATAAAACCAACCATGGTATTTATTTTTGAAGACTAGACGCACGTTCGAAATAGGTTAAGAATAGATAACCAAAAAAAGATAAGTGATTTGAATTTCTTCGTTGTACATTGACATCAAGTGTTTTGTACTTTTTATCAATAACCCCAATCTCTTTGTTTTAATATAAACAATGCAATCTCAGGAAATTTGTTTTAGGGAAGTGCGTGTAAGGTTTTCCATTCTCCAATTAACAAAACCCTCTTCCAGTTAAAATATAAAAAAATCTTTCTGACTTTTCTTAAACAGATATGTTTCTGTCTTTAAATAGACATGCTACTTAACATATATTCGTCAATCATGAAGTATATCCTTTCATTGATAAATTTTCAAGTGTTTTGTACTGTACGTGCAACAGAAGGGGAATTCAACATTACAAGGTCAACATTTCTAAAATCTAAAGATAATATTTATTTTAATTTTAGATTCGAATTTTGAGAATAAGTTTAACATTTTATTTCTTGATGTTTTCTGTAATTCAAACATCTTGTTTTGTCGATAATGACCACCTGAGACCCAGGGTTCCCCCAAACCTATAGAAACTGACAAAAATGGATATTAAACTATGCTGAAATGTCCATCACTTAAAAGTTCTTAAGACTTTTTACAAAATTGATTGCAGAATAGCAAAATGTTTTTATTCGTCTAAGAGAATATCGAAAAGTTACTACAATAAAAATAATCATACGAATAACAGTAATTACAATATAGAAACAAGTTAGATGTATTTCTATTTGTATTCATCTGATAGTCAAAGCCATTAAAAAATTTTTGAAGATTTTTTAATGTTGTACTGTTTCACCACTGTCACTGGTAAGAAAGGGGGGGGGGGGGGGTCGGCGTTCGCTTACATGTTTAACCTCGTTACATTCTTTATTTGCATATCCCAAGTCATGGGCCTATAATTCAGGGGTTTTCGTTTGTTGCTGTGTTATATATTTATTATTCATTTATTATTTTGTAAATGAATTAGGCCTTTAGTTTTCTCGTTTGAATTGTTTATCATTTGTTATGTCGGGGCCTTTTATAGCTGACTATACGGTATATGTTTTGCTCATGTTGAAAGCCATACGTTGAACTATATTTGTTAATTTCTGTGTCATTTGGTCTCTTGTGAAGAGTTATCTCACTGGAAAACATAGCACATCATACTTTTATTTATATAAAGCACATAAGCAATAACGAAAGACAGGCATACAAAGATGTACCATAGAACAATTACAAAGCTGGGATCTGTTACAATTGCCCCAATGGTAAGCAAGTATGATCCGTCACGATTTCTCCACGGTATATCTATTCTTTTGAACAGTTTTGGACATTCTTTAAATTGCTAAATTGTCAATAAATTCGATTAACTTTTTGAAAATAAGAAAAATGGGGATGTGGTAACAAAACATTAAAACAAAATATGATTTAAATACCGAGTTTTCAGAAAGGATATAACATATTATTCTTTTGCATGAGCATGTCGCCCACAACTCGATAGTTCACCAATTACAGATCTGTCATTATTTCACAGTATGCTTTACCAGAAATATAATACCAAGATTATCTGTAATCTGAAATCCCCAACAGTGATATATATACCGATCATGCCAATAGTCTTCTTCTATCACCAGTGGTTTGTCCTACATTATTTGTTGTTGCCCTTTCCCCCCTAAAAAATATATACCATTTCTATTCAATGTGTGCAACATATTTAACAAAGTTGATTAAGAATTCCTATTATGCTATCAACTACTTTGCCAAATAATTTTTGCAGGAATAGATATATTTCTTCAACTCGTCTGCTCAAATGACGAAGATTTTGGTAAAATCTTGCATTCAACTTTTTGTCCGCTGATCAATTACTGAAATAAAAAAATAAAATCATTCATTTCTTTTATATTCTTAAATATCACTGGACGAATGCTTTCAAATAGATGGTTTGTATAGAAAGTTCCAAAAAAGCGGCAAAAAATGTTCTTAAATTTGTCTTAATGTCATCATATCTCCAATTTTCCAAACAACACAGTTTTTCTTCAACTATGGTATAATGATGAAAAATAAAAAGAAATGGACAGTGATTTCGTTTTTATTGAAAACGTCTTTTTAAGTTGTGTTTTAAGTGAAATAAAATATAGCTCAAAACGTCGAAAAATACGTTATTGTTAGACGTAATCAGTCGATTATATTTTTACGTTTTCACATTTAACACGGTTGATACACTAAAAAACGAAGTCAGTGACTCCATTATTATCATACATCCTTGGAACGAAAATTTGTGTATCAAAAAATCATTTTAAGAAAAAAACTATTGATTTTCAGTTTCTATAATTTAACGAGAATTTTTTTCCATAATGTGTGACATAGACCCTTAACCGTTCATTAACGTTAAGTATCAACTTTTTAACTTCCTCAGAAAAGTTGGCCTTATATGGATTTGGCTATTTCAATTGTTTATTTTTGGTCAAAAAGGTCTTAAATTGTTTTACGTTGTTACACGTTCCGGATGAAGGTAAATCCAGAAAAGCGATTCGGACGCATGCAATCTATATAACGTGTTGTTTTCATTTTTATACATATATCTTGGTGCTGGGGCTGGAAACTATTCTCAATGTATAGATCCGTCTGTGCTCAGAGTTAACTTTGATCAAAAAGTTATGATGAACCTTGATACTAAATTAGGAAATTAGAATGACACAAAGATGGCAATGGAACTAGTTTTATTTTAACTAAAATTACGGAATCATCAGAAAAATATGAGATATATTTCTCATCAAGAATAGGACTGTCAATCATGCTATAACCTTTTATCTGAAGCGTCATTCAAATTTATAACGAGTTCTATATTTCATTTCGGTTTGATGCCAGTTATATTCTTTGACAGGGAAAACACATATTTACATGCTTTCATTATCACGTTATACGGAAGAAATACAAACCATGTTTACTGTATAAGACCAAACAATTTACGTAAACATACCTTCCGTGGATAATACACTTATGTATTGCATTTAAACCTGGTGCGAAAAAATAATTGAGACAATTAACTAAAGGTATCGTTATACCGGACGACAGAAAAACATATTAAACCACAAACCAAATTTCGAAAAGTCTACTTCACCTGTTTTTCTTTTTCCCTCTCAACATCTATCAGATAGTTAACAATGCTTTATTTAGGAATACTGTTTTTGGTATACAGTTCATATTTAAAGTGATAATAATGTTGTTTTTAGAAAAATAATGTATAAATGATAAATAATGTATAAATGATTAATAATGTATCAATGATAAATAATGTGCTAATGATAAATAAAGTATAAATGACAATTATATATATACTCACTGAATTATAAATACATTCCTGAAGATACCCTCATCTTTAGGTACTGATATATAGGAACTCCACTGGAATCGCTGTATCAGTAAAGAAATCTGTTATCAGCATGTGTAATTTTGTTGTTGAATAAACAAAAGCAAATACAGAACAACAAATACTAAATTGCCAATTGAACTATAGGAAAATGGCAAATCATAAAAAGACCAGTATATTTTTGAATGCAGTTTTTTAACTAATAAGAGTAAATAAATACTTATCATACAAAAAGACATAATGAAAATAGATTTCAGGAATAAATGTTCAGCAAGGAAGAATTTTCAAATTTAAAAAAAACCAACCAGACCGAAGAGCAGAAAACAGCCGAAGTCCACCAATGGCGATGAAATCCTGCAATCGGAGGAGGCGGGCTTCAGCTGGCCCCTTAACAGATATGTATTTGTTAAGTGAAAATGGAAGTACTCTTATTAGTAGTAAAGGTTGTAAAAAACCCTCGTCGAGGAAGATGTACATATCAAACTAAGACGAAGGAAACAAATTATTTCAAAATAATATCAATAACACATTATTTTATCAATTTGCATTCAAAGGAATTTTGTTTTTGATTTTCATAAAGTGGAAAGTAAAAGAACAAAATTACCTAACTCCGAGGAAAATTTAAAACGGAAAGATCATAAACAAATGACAAATTCAAAAGGTCAAACACTTCAACCAAATGGATTACAACTGCCACATTCCTGACTTGGTAAAGGCATTTTTTTATATAGGAAATGCTCGGAGTTATATCTGGTTTAATAGCTAGCTAAACCTCTCACTTGTATGGCAGTCGCATAAATTTCCAATTTTTTGACAATAATGTGTGATTAAATCAAACAGATATTATAGGTAAAAAATGTTAAAAATAGGGTTACAGCAGTCAACATTGTGTTATAATCTTAATTACTTAAGAACACAAAAACTATGCCAACAAAAAAAAAACAGTTCTGGAGTAGTAACATACCATCGACCCCATAGGGGTAATCATTTGTTATGATGTGTGACTTAAACATAGTAGGATATGATTTCTTGGTTGTACCACCTGGTCTGTTGAAGGTCATGATATCGTAATTTGTTCACTCCCAGGTTTGTAAATGTGTACCTGAAAGTCGGTATCCTTCATTTATTAAAACAAGTTTTATTAACATCTTTAACTGAAAGATAAATTTAGAAATATCTCTGAGAAGCTTTCAAACATTGATAGAGATATTACTCAATGCTCTCATTGATATGGGCTTATGTGTAAAATTAAGTCAATATTGCTTTACTTTGACAGATAAATTGAGATAAATTTCACGATTCAAAACATTTCTTGTCTAAAACTAAATGGAATATACAGTAATGAGGTTAACAGTTGAGTAATATGTAGAATATAAAAAAAACCTTCATGAATAGTAAACTTAATATTTAATGCTTTATTGAAACATTTATCTATTTATTTATTACCTACTCATAAAAGTACAAACATAAGGGATCGGTTAATGTATTATTTAATAAATTTAACTGAACCAGATCCACATTTCGAGAATAAATGTCTCTTCAGTTATGCACGAGGGTAAACAATTAGGTCCTAATATAGAAGCAGAGGAACTCCAAGTATTGTTAAATTTGGAAAAAGAATCATATCCTGCATTTATGATGTCTGGTAGATTTTTTTTATTATGGAATATTCTTAATCAGAATAATATTGAATCTACTTTGGTAAATTACGTGTTTTCAATTATCACAGCCATTAAGTTTAATTTACAAATACATAGTCCTTCTGAATGATCTCCTATTTGAAAAATACTCTAAATGCAACGTGAATAAAGTCGCAGCTAGTAAATGAAGAAGAATGTCTACAATTTCCTTTTTTGTTTATGTTTCACTATAACTATTTCCTCTTGCTCATTTGATAAAGCAAAAAAAATTATCAATACCAAAGAAGGTTATATTGCTGCTGTCAAAATATCATAAAAAGTAATCAAACATCATTGTTTTCTTTTACATTAGATGAAAGAAAAACCCGACTTTCTCTTTGGTTGACGTGTATTGTCTTAGATAAATTAAATTCAATATGTTATTTCATTTCACAGAAAATGATCGACAATCGAGGTCTATTGAGTTGTTGATAACTAGAACTTATTGGCGGCGGTGCTGGGAGAGATTGAAGAAGTAATATTCCTTTGCTGTTTGTTTCAAGAGTTGCTATATGTTGATAGCTCATACACACATTTTAAATTTTTGTTACCTAATCACGAATGTAAAAAAACATTAGGAAAACACAGAATGGATAACAAGAAACAATACACGGTTTATTTCTTTCTTTTCTAACTTCCCGAAGGTAATAGGATTAAGGTAAAATATATGTAGGGATATAAGGAATTCTAGTATCATCTATCATCATGAAGTTCAGTCAGAGTATGTTGAAACACACACTGCTTATCATCAATAATACTAAAAATCTTAATCACTAAAACAAAAACCAAATAAACATGTAAGAAAGAAGCACAAAAAGGCATATAGACAAAGCATATAGCAAACATGAAAGACAAGAAATATATACACAAATTTACCATAGCGAAATAACACAATGATGGGATGTATAGAACCACCTCATATGTACCAAAGACACAAAGGAGATGCTAACTCTTGAATACCAAATAAGATGGGAAATGTATATCCCATATGGAGGTGAAGTTGGTATATTGCTACTAATTCTAAAAGTTTTCATTTCACGTGCAAATGTACATAACGATACAAAATATCATATTATTTTCTTTGTTTCACTACAATAGACGCTTTATTCTAGCAATGGAAAACCCCAAAAATACCAAACTTCTGAGCCATGAATGTTTTATATTGCACCTCTTTGAAAGTTAAATATAAATTTGCGAAATCTTCAAAATACCACCAATTATAAAATGTTATTCACCTACTTCTTTTACAAAATGTATAACATTAAACCTTATTCATATATGGACTGTTTTATTGTTGCACTTGTATTTTCAATAAATTAATTTAATACTTGATTGTATACAGAAATATAAAATTAGATTTGTGCTTTGAAGATTACATAGATTATAATTATAACTCATATTTTTTCACAAAGCTACGTAGTGGTAATATGAAGTTAAATGTTGAGGTTTGGCGATATACAAATATACCAAGAGAAAACAGATTATTTAATTGCTTTAATATGAAAAGTGTTGAAGATGAGTACCATTTTACTTTAGCGTGTCCTGTGTATAGATTTGTACGGATGCAGGTTTTTTTTTAACAAACTATTACGGTTCGTTGCCAAAAGTGACAAAACTTGTGTATTTGTATCAAACAAGATCTTTAGTTGGAAAATTGTGCAATTATTTGAAATCTGTCTGTCTGTCTGACTTAGATCACATGTAATTAGTTGATTATTTGTCAATTGTAATATCTTATAATACTGTTCTCCGTTGTTTATCGTATGTCAAAATGTAAATATGTTTGTGTCGCTATAACATGTAATTACTGCTTTCAAATAAAAAAAAAAAATCATTCATTTATTCAATAGATATCCACTCCATACTCACAAGGCATGATGTCGTAGGAAAGCATTAAACTATATGATACGGGTATGATAGAGGACATTTGTCTACTGCTGCACATTAAAGTATTGTGTGTGTATCGATTTTACTCACCCTACAGTTACTTACTTCTTGGTAGGTATATATTAAACATTTTGAATTTTGGATTGTATTTAAAAATCTTGTTTTATTTCGTGTTTTACATTTCATATACTTTCCTTTTTCATAAAACAAGCGTTATATTCAAATTTTCATTTTGTTTCAATAATATATGGTTTTTTTTAAATTGTTGTAGCTTTTATTGCAGAAATACAAATTTTGATCCGCATATTAATTAATTAACTATTTGACATCAACATCGTTTGAATTTCATTAGTTGGAGGGAATAAACAGAAAATTTGCTCATTTAAAATGGTTAATTAGCAGAAAGACATCCAGAAAATACAGGACGATGACCACATAGAACTATTATTATAAGAAATGTAAACCCTCATCTAACGCGATAAAGAGTAGGATTGAATACCTTAACCTTAATACAATGATAGCATAAACAATCTAAATAGATGCAATATAAAAGGTTATTCACTGGTGAATAATAGGCTGTATTCACCACTGGTTGGTAAATTTTAGGGTTATTTGTCCTTCCTTGCATTTAAATGAAAATTAACTGAATTATTCCGCGTCACGTGATAACGTGTTACCCTATACAATTGATTATAATATATGTAATGTATGATAATATTGAAAGTAAATTATCAGGGCTTAATTGTAAAAGAAATTAAGTGTTCTCTTATTTATGAATCTCAGTTGATAATTGGTTGTATGATGAGATATTCATCGTCATATATCATTGAAAAGCTTATTATGTGTTGCAGTAAGATTTATTGTATCCATCATTTCAACACAAAGTAAATTATTTGAGAATGCATACCCTTTCACTTGAATAAACATGTACCTTTTCAAAATTATTTGAAGCTTTTAGAAAGGTAAGACGTTAAGACATTACTGTATCTTACTCTTTTTTACTCTTAGGCCGTGATGACTGCTCTTTGAACATCTCCGCATATATAATTTCAAGGAAAAAGAATAGATCTTGAAAATTAATTACTTGGTTCAGTACATGTCAAGTGACATGATATTTGCGTGTAATACACGCTTTTTCAACGGTTTACACGCGAGGATTTTGTCACATGGCGTGTACACGCTTTTCAACACTTTACACGCAATTACACGCTTTTTCGTTCTTTTCACTTTTTGGTCGTTAGTGATATCGCTATTCTCGGTTTTTTCCTTATTCGGCGATAAATACTGAAAAATTCGAAGTAATTGTTTGGCTGTCATATTGTTTATTTTTCTACTTGGACAAACAGAAAAAGGTAAGTAGTTTGTGATTAGTTTTAACGATTTTGTGACTTTCGTTCAAATTCACTTTATAGGGGAAATGTGCACAGAAAGAGGTCACTTTCAGGGCCTGTATCGTCGTCTAAAGTGCCGATTTTTAAGCCAAAACGATGTGTACGGCAAGATTCCAGATTTATAAATTATATTTTAGCGTTCGAGTTTATATGATCAAGTGACAAGTAACGCATAATTTGTGCATTCTATGTTGCAATGATAAAAAAAACAATACATGTTAGAGGAGAAATACAATGTAGCTATTTGAATAAGCATTTAACATGTTTATCTAATGGAAATCAAATTTATAAAACATTTTTCTTTTTCAATTTAAGTTTCAAATCTAGCCAACAGGGCAACAGATTTCTACAGTCCATGAGGATAAAAATATCACAGTACTGTTGGATCAGCTCTCATAGTACCAGCTTTCTTCTGATGAACTACCCAGTTTTAACCAGGCAATAGCAATGGGAGCAATGGCAGAGATAATAGATGACATTTTACATTGCCAAAAAAAAAACAAAAAAACGTTATGACATTCTCTCAAATCTTGATGAAGCTAATTCAGTCAAATATCAATTCCTACTGTGGGAGAGCCTTTTCAATTATAAAGAAATTGACACTGAATTCTGATCAGAACTTGACTATGTTACATTTGTATTGTGTGCTGTTATCAAATAAATTTAACTAAACTTGAAACTGGCAGTTGTTTTGAATATGTGCCTAGTGGTGGTGCTTTAAAAGCAACATAACACTGTATAATAAAATAAAAGTTCACAGTAGAATATATATTGTTTTTTTATATTCACAAATTTGTATGAAATTATGAACATTACCACATTCATATTAACAAGTCCGCATCTACGTCACGCGTTTTCACACGCTTTTTGACATATCATGTCATGTAATGACATGATTTCCCATTGTCAGAGGTTGACATGTAAGTTGAGTGAGTGAAGTTGGTTGTATGATTCGCCACATTAGATCTTTTATGTTAAAGTAACAATTAACGCTACCAATTTTACGACACGAGTGGATCATTTAATACTTCACAATTGTAGATCCAATGGAAAGGACAAAAAATATAGCACGACAAGATATCAGATATATGCATGAGGGAAAGGTATTTCTCTCTTTTAAAGGATTCCCCTAGTTTTAACTCGGAAAATAAATAATAAACAAGAATGTGTCCTCAGTACACGAATGCCCCACTCGCACTATCATTTTCCATGTTCAGTGGACCGTGAAATTGGGGTAAAAACTCTAATTTGGCATTAAAATTAGAAAGATCATATCATAGGGAACATGTGTACTAAGTTTGAAGTCGATTGGACTTCAACTTCATCAAAAACTACCTTGACCAAAAACTTTAACCTGGAGCGGGACAGACGGACGAACAGACAGACAGACGGACGGACGGACGGACGAACGGACGCACAGACCAGAAAACATAATGCCCCTCTACTATCGTAGGTGGGGCATAAAAATATTCCTAATTTCACAAAAACTGACTTTAAGCGCTAGTACATACCATATTAGACTAAAAGTCCATCAGCAGCTGTAAGAAAACAGTGGTAATAACTTTAAACGGTTCCCATACAAATAAACTAAAGGAACCAACATATATAAACGTAAAAACATTCTTGATGATAATACATTGACATTGTTGTCTATTACTAAATTGACACGTTTTAATATATATTTTCCTCTGACAACAATTTTTAAAATAACATTTGATTAAATGATACTTTGAAAGGTACTTTGAGGAGCTGTCAATATTATTGAAGATATTAGTCATACTATTTACAATTAAGTTTAGATTATGTGTAGAATTTAGACAATATTCCGTTATGTTGGCAGATTAATTGAAATATGTTTTATGGTTCAAGGCATGTATCATATGAAACAAAATGAAATATAAAGCAATCATTGTAATATCATGCAATATGATGGCGGTGACAGACCAAAATAAAAGATTGGAAAAAGAAAATAACACCCAATTACCAAGTTAACCGTATCTATATATTTTTTTTTTTTTTTTTTTTTTTAAATATATTGATCAGGTATATAAAAAAAGAAGCAAAATGGATTATAAAGCATACACGACTATACACTTATCTGTTTATGTTATCAATAGTCCACAAATCACTACAAAGAAAACTTAAGCTGGAGGAAAAACGTATCCCACCGAAATCTGACAGTGAACTCAAGCGCTTCAGCGGAATGAAAATTTCCCACCCCACACAATTACGGGTAATGATTGCATGCGCATAACAACAATAAGAAATTACTACAACTGTAGAATTACTCCGATGATATATTTAGCTTAGTAGTCAGTGTTTCGGTACCTTTAGTAATTTGAAACACACACTCACTTGGACATTCAACAAATAACCCAACGACAATTACCAATGAGGAAATCCTGGATAACCATATTAGCATTTGGAATTTTGATAAAAGACAATGAACTGGATCTTCCTTCATTGTATTCCTTCAATGTAGTCAGGAATATGACAGTTGTCCATTAGTTTGATGTGTTTGAGCTTTCGATTTTGCAATTTGATTAGGGACTTTCCATTTTTTTAATTTATTTTTGTGATTTTACTTTTTGGATGCCTATATTACATAAGTTTCCTTACAAAAACATTATATTACTAGGTCTTTCAAGTGCTCTGAGAAACCTCTTTCTTAAATATTAACATCAATTATATCAACAATTAAAGTCGGGCTTCAAGGTTTGTCTAGAGGTGGCGTTAATCAGATGTGGATACTTAACATTCCAATGATCTCTTAAAGTACATACAATATAAGACTTTAATATTGCAATAGTATTTTTAAAACATTTGACTTTTCTACAGTTTACACCAGTATTCCTCGTTTCATAGTAAACGACACATTAAAGAGTTTATCCAGCTTTGTTTCATAAAAAGTTGTGGCTAATTTAGATACAAGTATCTCGTCTTATTGAGGGACAAAAAAATCATCCTAATTTAAACAGAAAATTTTCTGAAACGGACATTATAAAGATACTGGATTTCTTGATTGACAACATATTTGTTACCTTTGGAGAACGTGGTTTTCACCAAATAATCAGCATTCCCATGAGAACCAACTGTGTTCCCCCACTTGCCCTCTTGTGACTTCAATCAAATGAATGAATCTTTATTGCAGAAGCATAGACATGCTATGGCAAAATTAACAACATATATTACATTATACAAAACATGAATAGACAGCAGAGAACAATAGTGTAATACAATGACATGACATATAAAGTTATGAAACTATATTTGATCGTATATTCCATGCAGCTTTTACATAATTACATAATTTAATCGCAATAGACTTACTAGAAGCTTGTAGTATATTTAATAGTTGTCGATCATTAGGCCAAGAACAATAATACTTTGGTAAAAAATGAGGCCCACTTCATACAGAATCTTAGGAAAAGTTGAAAGAAGCTAGCATTATCATATTACTTCACTTTCTACTATAAAGATGATGCCTTCTGACTAATTATTAAAAGTTTGTTGACTAGGTGTAACGCACCAATTCTATCAGACTTGAAATGCATGATGCATAAAAGCTTATTTCCTGTCAAATGAGACTGTAAACAATCGGGGACCCCTTAGTTGATTCCCTGGGCAATTTGGGGTGGATTTAATAAGTGATAATTAATAAAATATGTTTAAAATAAAAACAAAACATAAAAACAAAAATGAGTCATAAAGGCAACAGCTGTACACCGGTGTTGAAAGGTCATAAATCGATTGAGAGAAAACAAATCTGGGTTACAAAATAAAACCGAGGGAAACAAATAAACTTTTTAAAAGAGGAAATCAAACAGAAAACCACAGCCTACTTACATATATAGAAACGAACTATTTGATATCAACTGTCATATACCTGTCTTGGTAAGGACATTTTAAGAAAATGATGGGTTGAACCTGGCTAGCCAAGCATCCAATGTTATGCCAATGTTGAAAATGTCGTTTAAATGACAATACTGCGTAACAGAAATACAGCACAAACAAACACAAGAACATAAATTCCAGAGAAACGCACAAAACTATTAATATAATAGTGGATAAAACATGCAAACAGCAGAACAACAACGAACATAATACAACAGATACTGTAAATTTTGTCTCAAATCTTGATTAAAATCTAGAAATTGACAATGAGGGTCGGTTATGAACAAAACTTTGCGACAACATAAATGATTTCAGCTACACAATTGTGAACTTTCCATTTCTCTTTATGAACATTCCAGCAGCCCCTGTATCTATACCACTAAAATAACGAGGTCTGGTTTGTTAGATGGCATGAGATTAAAACGACGAATCAAAGAACTCAACTTTATATAAATCTAGTATAGGACCTAGTTGTTAGTTAAAACCTAAAATATTCCAGGCCCTTTTATATTCCACATAATAAATATTACCAATAATTAATAATTTCCGGTCGAATTTAAATAGTATAAAGTTACCATAAAAAATACAGAACTCCTAAGAAAATTCAAATCGGAAAATCCCTTATAAAATGGCAAAATCAAAACCTCAAACACATCAAACAAATGTAAAAACAAATTTCATATTCATGACATTAATAGTACAGGCATATGTCACATATTGATTCCGATTGTACTTCTATCCTGTATTAACATTATTTCATCGCTATCTTGAAGAACTGTTGAACACAACGCATTAAGTCCACTTATTTTCTTTAAATATAAATTGAAACAATCTCCAATTGTCCAGAGAGTAAACGGATATTCATTCCTAAAATGTAGTAGAAAGCAGTATGGGTTCACACAGAAAGAATTTGAAAGCAGAGAAAACTGTGCATCTTATAATCAGCAGGACTTTACAAGGTGATAATACAAATACAAAAAATCAAGGCTTTGGAAATTTCCAATTTGTTAGCCGGCATGACGTAAAAACAACGAAAAAAAAAAGAATTCAACTTAATATATAACTAATACTTATGTAGGTCAAGGGTGCTGGTTAAAAATTTCCAAATAATAAATATTACCAACAATTAGCAAGTTCCGAGTCGACGGGTTCAAACAGGAAAATTTTGGAAACAGAATAAACTATGCATCTGATTATCAGCATTACATTACCAGACAGACAATACGAATACTAAGAACCTATGCTAAAAATAAGGCGTAGATACTTTAGTTCAGTTATGTCGCAGGTGTGTTCTATGATAGAGTATTTCTCATTTGATATTCCAGAACTTGCGCTTCCTATCATGATTTCCTTGATAGAAGGTTGCTGCTCAAAAGGAAGCGATTAAACCAAGAGTTGCAAGAGTTTAAAAAAGCTATAACAAAAATACTCATTTAATGCAAATTCAAAATGTGGAAGTCCATAAAAACTGACGAAACAAAGTGCTTTCTTGTTAAAATCACCTTTGATGAATTGAAGAATTATGAAGAAACTAAAGTTCCATCAACTATAGGTAAAATAGAACAACGATTAATTAGGCTAATCTTTTTCTTTTTATGTAACTTTTGGTCATATAGCTGCAGATGTCTTATAGAAATTCCCCGAGGGTATCACTAGCCCAGTAGTCAGCACTTCTGTGTATCATTTATATGGTCATATTTTGGGGCCTTTTACAGTTGACTATGCGGTATGGGCTTTGCTCAATGTTGAAGGCCGTACGGTGACCTTTAGATGTTAATTTCTGTGTCATTTTTTAAATAATCATAAATTAACTATTACCAATACTATTTTTTTAAAATACTACTAAGGACTTACCTTAACTGTATTTGACAAAACTGTCAGAAATTTTTGGTCCTCAGTCCTCTTCAACTTCGTACTCTATTTGGCCTATTTAACCTTTTTGGGATTTTTCGAGTCACTGATGAGTCTTTTGTAGACAAAACGCGTGACTCGCGTAAATACAAAATTTAAACTCGGGTATCTTTATGAACTGTTCACTCCGGATGTTTTTTGAGTTTGTGTTGTTCAAATAAAGTTTTCTATATGTGCACTATTTATTTGACTTACAATTTGATTTAGAAAAAATAACGAAATAATTAGAGAATACAATTAATTATCTAATTACTAACACAAGTCTATATTAATATTTTTGTCATTCTTATAAAATACATCAAATGACATAGAAATAAACCTGAGCTTGAACAATTATCAAACTTTTTAGAAATTAACTTGTGGCGTCACTTTTGTGGCGTTGATCAAGTAGTGTGACAGACAATGCGTGGTTCTGTTGCGCTGTTTTGTGTGCTGTCCTATGTTGTTTTATATATTGTCGGAATGTACTGTTGTATTGTTTATTTATTTGTGTATTTCTCTGTCCTGAATGTGCTTGCATTTATTTGTACTGTGTTCCTGTCATGTAATGATGACATTTTAGTGTTATGTTTAGCATTGCGATAAAAGTACAAGGCCACAAAACCAGTTCAACCCACCATTTTTGTCATTAAATGTTGTGTACCAAGTCAGGAAAATGGCAGTTGTTATTTTGTAGTTCGTTTCTGTGTTTGTTGCATTGATGTTTGTTTTTTGTTCACTTCAGTGTCTCTGTTGTTTCGTTGTTTCCTCTTATAGTTGATGTGATTTCGTCGGTATTGGTTTGTAACCTTGATTTGTTATTGTCTCGATCGATTTATGACTTAGAACAGCGGTATACTACTGTTGCCTTTATTTATGAAATGAAATACATTTGAGGATTGTCAGATGGTTTTCTTCAAGAACTCTGATGTTCAACAAATTTCAGCATCCATCAATCATTAGAAAATGTTGACAATAAAAGACATTATTTGTCAACAGGAGAAGTTTTTGTTTGTTTCAGAGTGCTATAAAAAGTAGGATTTGTGCTCGCTTAAAAAAAATTCTACAATGGGAAGTTTTATAAAACAAAACTGAAGTGATCTTTTTAATTTGCCTTCACTTTAGGGAGATGATTTATTCTGTTAAGGGCGAAGGAGTCAAATATTTTCATTTAAGTGAGGATCTTCTAAAATATAAATGAATTGCTCTGTATCCACATCCCCAGTTATGTAGGTAGCATAATATTTTGAAATTGTAATTAAATATTTATATGCTGTTATTTTCGTTTTACTGAAAGTATATTTGTTGGCCGATTTGTATCAACAACGTTTCTGATCCATGACGCTCTCTCTTCTGATTAATTTTAACACTCAGTATCCCATATCCTGTCTATGTCTTTGATTCCATTCTCGTGAAAAACGTGTGTTTGAACACAATGATAGTTCTTATGAAAGTTAATTTTCTTTCAAAAAAGATCAGCAGATATTTCAAACAGCCAAAAACTTTAGCTGGTATACATCTTTTCGATTAATCAACAAAATCGTTAATATGAAACGGCAATTTCCGTAACAATGATACAAACTGAAAATCTAAAAAAAATCGTTTAAGAGGTATGTACAAAAAATTAATAATTCAATGATAATTTACAATTCGAAAATTTTAATAGAAAAAAAGTTAAAATAAAAAAAAATCGAACTCTAAGGAAAATTCAAATTGGAAGTTCACGGCAATATCATAGGCCAAGACACATCAAACGAATGAAAAACAGATGTCATATTCCTGTCCTTTTATCTTTTTTTTTTAAGTATTCATTTTTAATACTAAAAAAACCCGTGGTGGTTAGGGGTGGGGGCGGGACAAAACAGATTGCCTTAATCTCCTTCACCATTGCATTATTACTTATTCGGGACGTTGTTTTCCGTAGACATACATCTGACATCACAAAATTCAACAAATGCAATTGCAACTCATATTTATTAAATATAGATATTAAAAAGACTCATACGACAATCCCAAAGGTTATACAAATACCATTTATTCTATAATCTAAATAAAGTAATTACTGTGCGTACATGTAGTTTAACTGAAACCTAATAATCTATTTGTAAGATAGAAGTCTCAGTTTAATCTGTTTCCCGAAATATAAACTGTATTTGTAAAAGTATAACTTAATGACAAATGATAGACGTTATCTATAATAACTTCTTTATAACTGTGTCAATGATCTTAAACATATCATTTACGATAGCAATTGTGATTTTGTTCATAATTAGGATATTATTTTCCGATTGACATTCAGTTGGAATTGGAATAGATAGCAAGTTATTATCTTCGATTGAATATTTCCAATAGTATTTGTTTTTAAATATTTGCAAGTCGACATTTAAAGTAGGTCATGACATAATTTCTAGCTTTTAGTATTATTTTGAGTTTTGTTGTGTAAGCTGTATTTTTGAGTTTGTTAAGGTAGATTTTTCTAACTACAACCAACAGTCTTTAAAGATTAATTTCTCCAAAACTACTCAATGGATTTTTAAAATCTTTAACTCATTATAAAGCTGAAATGTTAAATCTTTTTAATCTGTAGATAAATTTATTTTTGGTATAATTAATCTCAAATTATAGCTCCTTAATTGCCAAAAAAGGTGTCTACCAACTTGGATTAAAATGGCACATTCAGGTCAAATGGTAGTAAAAATATGTTTTCATCACTTTAATCAACCATACACTCTATACTAAACCGTGTCTCAGATTTTTGATATATGCCTCCAGTAAGAAGATATATTGATTTAACTGCTGGGTGCCAAACCTCATTTCACCTTTCATCTTTGGACCTATAAATTCATTTAGAAACAAATTATCCAAAAACTAGGACACTGTTTCGTAGAAAATACTCCCTTAAATCACATACATCAAAGTCAAACCAAAAGGCGTACCCATGAAGTTTCTATTTTCATTTTTTACTAACAATTCTCATGAAAATTGTTCTGAGAAATGACCTAAAAACTGATTCTCCCCCTTAGAACCCCTATAAATGCATCATTAATACAAAAGGAGTGTTCTGACACCACTATTTTATCAATATAACCACACACTTTGTGTCTTTGATGCTCTAATACTGTAAATTTTGAATTATATGTGCACTGACCAACACTAACTTGGCATTTAGCGGGAGTTTGACGTCACAGATTTGACCAACATCTGTGATAACCCCGCCTCTATCCAGACAGTCTAAGATAATAGAATAACAGGATTGACCAGCTGCATATAATCAATATTTAACATCACTATTATCATTATAAAGAATGATTTTCATTTGTATTTAAAGGGATAGTAGCTACGATTTTGACAAAATTATGAACAAGTTTTAAAGCTGCTAAAATCAAAGATATGTACTAAATATAAGCAATAAGATCGCTAAAATGTTTTCATAAACTACAGAAGTGTTAATAATTGATAATTCATATCGTGTTGTGTGCATATTCATCTCATTAATTATGCATCGGGTTTACTTCCCGAACTTTGCCGACATAGCGAGTGAGCTAACCAAGATATATATATAGATACGAACACGTGCTTTTTGTTTTCTTACATATTTGATAATTACTCTTTATTAAACGTACATATTTGACGCCATTTATCAAATTATGTAAATAAAAAATATAACAAATACCGGCATATTATTCCAACCCAAGATTCTCCAACAATGGCGATATTATACACTTGTTATAACATTTGTATGACCAAACCATGCCGATAATGTATACACGTGTTTGTGTGTTAAATCGGGGCCTCCATGAAGGATACACTTGAAGAATAATACTTAAGTTTAGGAAGTTTATTTCTAATTTCTTCTAAGGTGGGAGATTACTGCCCGTAAATTTATAAACATATTTTTGACAATTATGAACACGTTGAGATTTTTTTTCATGTGATCTGGAAAATTTAAGAAATGTAAACATTACGCAAACCGTCGGCTACTTTTGTTCGACTTTGCCTGCGTCGCAGGTGTTTCGAGTGATTTTAATGACCGATCTCATCGACGTTTTTTTATTTTTAATTTACAATAACTTGTCTGCACCTCTTTTTTTGTTTCTTTTCTCGATAAAACTGTAAAATCGCGTACCATTCCGCGATAACATTCCCCTGTTCGACCATTTTCCCTTCGAGGCATAATGTGCGATTGCGCATTGGGAACTGACGAGTAAAGGTCATATGAATAAGGGTTGGGCTTAACATCGAATTATTATCTATAGATAATAAATAAATGTAGGTGTTAAACGTTAAAAAACTTCTAAATGCTTAATGGAACGTAACCAGTAATTGTTTTAATCATAATTATTTTACTTTTTGTACAAAATCCGGCATATAGATTAAAAAAGTATTTTTAACGAAAATCGTAGCTACTATCCGTAACAAATATATACTATGAAGTTATCTAGAACATTAAAATTATGAAATAAAAGACATGTTCCAAAAAAGATCAAGCCAATTCCCTTTCTGAAAAATAGACTGTTCCACATGATTTTTTAGTTTAATGGAATTGATAGTTTTCACATAAACTTAAAATTGGTTAAAGTGCCTAAAACTCCTAACAGAAGACAGATTCATAGCCATATTTTTCTTGTTTGTAGTAAGAACATTAAAAGTATAAGTTTGTCAGAGGCTTTCAAAGATACTTTCACACTCTTATCCTTATATATATAGTTTTGTTCATTTTGGTTAGTTTTTTTCCCTTTAGATTTTCGCCTTTTTAATAACTTTTCCCTTTTCTCTGTTTACTTCAAAGCTATATAAATTATTTTTGTTGCAATACACAGGATACAATGAGATATAAGACCACACTATTTATCTTGTGGTCAGTGATTAACAGCTGAACACTGGAATCAACAGATGATTGACATATTAGTCCCTTCTTAATGGCTATATATTTAGATAAATTACCATGTGCTTTTATTTAAATAAGTTCATTATCAATTTACTCCCTGTAGTGATATGATAATGATTTTTGGATTTTTACAAACTGTGCAGAATAATACTTACTTTAAAATTATGTGATAAAAATTACTGTTAGACTGTAGTGCTACCTTAAATTGATTGTTATACACGAAATTAAAAGTACAGCTTAAATAGATCTTCATGAATTTAAAAATAAACCAAAAAAACTGAATGGTGAAGAAATATAAGACATACACAATAAAACTCATCAAATATACAAGGCTTATAATTTTGTACGCCAGACATGTATTTTGTCTTGGTTGTACTCCGTTATGGCTTATTGTTTACAGTATTGAGTGTCATATTTTGGTTTTATCAGCCAGTCCGAACTCATTCTATCTATAGCATTAGGTCATACTATTGCATCGTTTTTTTTTTATATATCAGCAGGCTGCACTGTGGCATGGAAGTTTTCGACAGCAGTTGATAACAATAAAAAAACCTTCCTTAAATGCAAACTATCATCGTATTTGGACTATATATCAAAATAATCTGACTTTAGAGTCTACTATGTAT
Organism: Mytilus edulis; assembly: GCF_963676685.1. Classification (NCBI taxonomy): domain Eukaryota; kingdom Metazoa; phylum Mollusca; class Bivalvia; order Mytilida; family Mytilidae; genus Mytilus; species Mytilus edulis. The sequence goes on along the minus strand of NC_092345.1, from coordinate 101,412,348 downwards.
TCAGGCAATGTTTTTTTTTAGTGCAGACATATTTTGAACATCCACTATTTCAGAACCAAATTATCGCCATTTTGCTATTTCATGATAAAGATGAAATTCAAGGTCATATTTTACCAAAAGTTAACTTTTGTATATATCACGTAGTTGATGTGAGGAAGAAACTACTCACATATCTAGACGAAAATGTGTACATTCGTTACAAATGTTACAGGCAATGCCGTTTGTTTAGTATATATAATTTGTATTATATTACGCTATAGTTATTTTCTACCTTTCTTGGTATGACATCTTACACTCTTCTAGTTTATTTCCTGTGACATTTCAGCATTGATTAAAGCTTCCATATCACAGAAATTTCAAGCAACATTGGCAGATGCTAAGGTTGAAATATCAAACTTCAAGCAATATTTACCTGAGAGTTATTATTAAAAAAATATGAATACAGATGACTACTTAAATCACATATATTTTCACGTCTATTCAAAAGAAAGTAACCTGATCAAAGACTTTATGATGCACAGTTTGATTCATTTGCTAATTTTCTTTCTGTCCATATACCACCTGGACTTTATTCATCATTAACTTTCAATAGAACAAAAGTAAAAACCAGGTGAATTAGATTGACGTAGTGAGCATCGCAGAAAAGGTAAAGACAATGTAATGACGGATTGACAAGGTGGACATGAACAAAACATTTCAGATTTGCGTGTTGGAAAAATTGCAGAAAAATGGGCAAGATTATGACATGACAGAAAATGCAGAAATTTTTACTACTCTTTAACGGATTATAAATAAAGGCAACAGTAGTAATCCACTGTTTAAAACACATATTTTTTTTAATTCGAGTAAAGTTTATTATAACAAAACGATAAAAGTCAACAAAATTAAAAACAGATTGTAGCGTTTAAACAGTTTTAACAGTCATAGGTCTGTTCTATGTTCCTTTGGAATTTCAACCAAAGATGAAGAACTGGATCTTCCATCACTGTATTGGATACCTAAACTACATAAGTGTCCTTACAAACAACGGTATATTGCTGGGTCTTCCAAGTGCTCCACGAAACCTCTTTCTAAATTATTAACATCTATTTTATCAGCAATCAAAGACGGGCTTCAAAGCTATTGTGAAACTGCCTATTCTAGAGGTGGCGTGAATCAGATGTGGATACTTAAAAATTCAAAAGATCTTTTAGAGTACATACAATCTAACTCTCTTTCATCTTGTAACAGTATTAAAACATTTGACTTTTCTACTCTGTACACAAGTATTCCACATTCCAAACTAAAAGACAAATTGAAAGAGTTGGTATTACTTTGCTTCATAAAAAAGAATGGCCAACGTAGATACAAGTATCTTGTCTTAGGGAGGGATAAATCCTACTTTGTAAAGAATCACTCTGATTCAAACAAAAAATTCTCTGAAACTGATATTATCAAGATGCTTGATTTCTTGATTGACAATATATTTGTTACGTTCGGAGGACGTGTTTTTCAACAGACTGTCGGCATTCCAATGGGAACAAACTGTGCCCCTCTACTCGCCGACTTGTTTCTTTATTATTATGAGGCTGACTTCATGCAGGAACTTCTCAGGAAGAAAGACAAGAAGTTAGCAATATCCTTTAACTCTACTTTCCGCTATATAGATGATGTTCTTTCACTAAACAATTCAAAATTTGGTGACTATGTGGAACGCATCTATCCAATCGAACTAGAGATAAAGGATACTACAGATACAATTAAGTCGGCTTCATATCTTGACTTACATCTAGAAATTGACAATGAGGGTCGGTTGAAAACAAAACTTTACGACAAAAGAGATGATTTCAGCTTTCCAATTGTGAACTTTCCATTTCTAAGTAGCAACATTCCAGCAGCACCTGCATACGGGGTATATATCTCCCAATTGATACGATATTCCCGTGCTTGCATTTCCTATCATGATTTTCTTGATAGAGGTTTGCTGCTCACAAGGAAGCTATTAAACCAAGAGTTCCAAATAGTGAAGTTGAAATCATCCCTTCGTAAATTTTACGGACGCCATCACGAGTTGGTTGACCGTTATGGAATAACCGTTTCACAAATGATATCGGATATGTTCCTTACGTCGTAACTACAATCCCCTTCCCTTTCATGAATATGACCTACCGAATTAGACTATTTACCGGATTTGTAATCACATAAGCAACACGACGGGTGCCACATGTGGAGCAGGATCTGCTTACCCTTCCGGAGCACCTGAGATCACCCCTAGTTTTTGGTGGGGTTCGTGTTGTTTATCTTTAGTTTTCTATGTTGTGTCGTGTGTACTATTGTTTTTCTGTTTGTCTTTTTCATTTTTAGCCATGGAGTTGTCAGTTTGTTTTAGATTTATGAGTTTGACTGTCCCTTTGGTATCTTTCGTCCCTCTTTTAAAACCAGTAAAAAAGTATTTACTATGTTCAAATGATCCCAAAAGACAGTGTGTAAAATAAATGTCATTCAAAATCTCACTAAGTTATATTATTTGGAAAAAAGGGTGTAAGACAAGTTCTCTTATAGACGAATTATCCCATTTCTGGAACAGTCATCGGATACACTTGAGGAGCATAATGATTTTTTTTGAAAAAAATATATACATAATTATGTTGTCCTAATGAAAAGGAAGGAATATGGTACATAAACATGAAATCAAGGTTTCAAAAAAAGAGAAATTTAGTACTACCCCAACAGAAGAAAAAAAGAAGGGAAACCATAGGTAAAAGCACAGACGAATTTTAAGTTTACATAAATATTTATTGCTCTGCTAATCCTCAAGTTTTATTTCAAGTTCTATTCAAGAACAGCAATGTGCTGCAGTGGAAGTCGTAAAATGAGATATATATCTTCAAATTATCATAGGAGAAAACTGGTTCCTAAGACTATTGAAAACAAAAAACGATGAATATTTTATGCATAAGGATCAAAGACGACCTTACAATTTCTTTAGTTTTGGTATTGAATCTTTACTTATGTTTGTACAAATTTCGGAAACCAAGTTAAGTAATTGTTGATATTCTTACATGGTTGTCGTAAAAAGATAAAATTCACATGTTTTCAGGAATCACAGTCAATTATAGTGCTTTTGTATTTTTTATTATTTTTTATGTCTTCAAAAATGGCTTCGAATAGAGGATTTTTTGATGATATTTCACAACTCAAGGATGTTTCTTTGTTCATATGAGGCTGATTTTATACAAAAACATCTAAGGTAGAATAAAAAGAAGCTAGCATTATTCTTTATCTTCACTGACCGATATATAGATGATGTACTCTCACTTAGTAATTCAAAGTGATTATATTTAACTCATAGATCCCATCGAACTTTCAATAAAGGATACAACAGATACAATAAAGTCTGTATCAATACTTGACTCGAAGAAGGAATTGACAATGAGTGTCTGTTGAAAGATTTTTACGACAAAAGAGATGATTTCAGCTTCCTAATTATGAACTTTTCATTTCTATGTAGCAACAGTCCGATAACGCCTACATACGGAGTATTTGTTCACTTTGGATACAATATTCTAACTAATTATCAAAGGTACCAGGATTATAATTTAGTACGCCAGACGCGCGTTTCGTTTACATAAGACTCATCAGTGACGCTTATATGAAATATTTATAAAGCCAAACAAGTAAAAAATTGAAGAGCATTGAGGATCCAAAATTCCTAAAAGTCTAAGGCTTGCATTTTCTATCAATTTTGATAGAGGATAGCTGCTCACAAGAAAGATATTAAACCTAGAGTTCAAATGATGATGTTGGAATCATCTTTTTGAAAAGTTTACGGATTTCATTACGTTTGTGTTGACCGTTATGGGATATCTGGAAATGTTCCAATTGTCGTAACCACATTTCCGTCCCCCTTTGTTTTCAAAATGTGACCTTCCAAATTAGTCTAATCACTGGATTTTTACTAACATGACCAGCACTACGGGCGCCAGATGTAGAGCAAGATATGATAAGTAATTGATCATACCATTTTTGGTTGGGTCTAAGTTCTCAGTCTTCAGTTTTCTATGTTGTGTTTTGTATACTGTTGTTTGCCTTTTAAATTGGTCTCCTTAATTCACAAACAAGAACATTTCATTAAGAATATGTAATCATCCATATATTTTAACAATCAACATCAATATCGAAGTACGTTATGCAGTTAATTCTTCATCTAGTATTGTTATTGTTGATCAAATATACTAGTAATCAGGTAGGAGCGGTGCATATTCTAGGTGTCAATAATAAAATTGAAGACCCTTGTTCTAGTTTACAGGTAATTTGTTTCCGTATATTTGCCCGATCACAAATTGAACTCAACGATACATTTCTGTGGAGTTAAACTTCAAGTCTGAAGCAGAATTTCTCATAAACATTTCGGTGGTTCCTTGTACATCAAACTTGTTAACAACAACAACAACAACAACAACAACAACAACAACAACAACAACAACAACAACAACAACAACAACAACAACAATACTTTATTTTAAGAGGGTTACACAGTTAGCTATATAACTAATCTTCCCTGAGGCCCTCGTTAACCAAAGATTTACGAATGTTTTAGATATTTTGGTCTTGCTTAAGTGTTTGCCTTCGACCTTACATGATATCATTATTGTCTATATTACAAATAATAAATTGGGATATGTACGTGTAACAACTAATTCATGATACACAGTCATTTCTTAAATACATCTTATATCTTACTGTTCTCTGTCATAAAGATCCATTACAATGTTTTACTGTTGTCTATCATAAGATACATTACAATTTCTTACTTTCATCGGACATAAAGATACATTAAAATTACTTACTATTCTCAGTCAAAAACAATACCTACTACTTAATGGTAGATTAATGTCAATGTCTTTATATACTATCGTCCATTAAGATAAATCACAATGTCTTACTATTGCCGGTCATAAAGGTACATAGAAAGTCCAAATTTAGTATTCTTGGTATTTAGACATATTTTCTGTTATTTACTGTAGATTAAAGTATTACAGGCTTTAAAATACCTATTCTGTGCTGTATTCCCTAAGCAGGAAGTACGTAGATCAGATTTCTACATGGTATTATGTACTCAGTTTTATCAACCTTAATTGATTGGGATAATAAATTAAATGTAAAATGTCATTAGTAGACTGTGATAAGGCGGGTAAATTATCGATGCAACCCTGAAACTTAATGATCAGGAATATTTCAATTTAGCAATAAACAGTTTGTAAAAAGATAGCTATTGAATAAATACAGTTGCTTGTAATTGTAGACAATGGGTTCAAATGATTTAGTCTTAGATGCATGATTATAAGTTGTTAAAAGGCTTTGAACAAGCTGGCAGTAACTGTGAGTACTCTAATTTCTGCAATTAGTGTCTTTTTGATGTTGGGGTGTTCAAGTACCGAGTCACGTCTACTCTGTGTTTTTGTTATATGTTTGTCTATTTGTATCAGTCTGATGAATTACTATAAATAAGACGATGTCGTATGATAGCCAATGATACTACTCTCCAGAAGAGACCAAAATGACACTGACATTAACAACTATAGGTCACCGTAATGCCTTCAACAATGAACAAAGCCCATACCGCATAGTCAGCTATAAAAGGCCCCGAAATGACAAAGTCAAACTATGCAAACGAGAAAACTAACGGCCTAATTTATGAACAAAAAATTAACGAAAAACAAATATGTGACATATAATCAAACGACAACCACTGAATTACAGGCTCCTGACTTGGTACAGACACATACATAGAGAATGAGGCGGTGTTAAACATGATAGCTGGGTCCAAACTCTCCAGATGGATAAAAATACAAATATCACAAATAAAAGTGGACGTGGTCGGGTACTTGTACATCTTAACAACTAAAAGACACTAAGTACAGATCTGAGAGTACTCGTAGTTACTGACAGCTAGTTCAAAGCCACTAACAACTAATTAAAAAATCATGCATCTAAGACTAGATTATCAATCAGAACACAACCAACATCCAATGGATTTAGTGTAAAGACATCATAAACAGTCAGAGAAAAAAACATGAACTTGTTCATTGCCAAGATACAGGTATCGACAAATTATAGATCCATGCATGTGTATATATGTATATAACAATAATATTTAGTTTCCTTTTATTTCCTGAGAACAAAATCAATAGTAATACCAATAAAAACATTATTCAGTGATTTAATTTAAGCCTTTATCAACTGATTTTTATAGTTCGTTCTGATGTTGGACTGTTACACCACTGTCCCAATGTAGGGGATGGTTGATATCCCGGTCACATGTTTAATCCCGACACATTATGTATGTATGGGCCTGTCACCAGTAAGGAGCCTGTAATTCAGTGGTTCAGTACATTACTTCAACATTTCTAGTTTGAATTGTTTTGCATTTGTGATATCGGGGCCTTTCATAGCTTAGTATGCGATTTTGAATTAGCTCATTGTTGAAGGTCGTACCATGATCTATAGCTGTTTATTTATGTGTTGTTTGGTATTTTGTGGTGAGTTATCACAGTGGCAATCTTCTTTGTATATGATCATCAATACCAGGATTGAAAATGTATAAAAGACTCATCAGTGACGCTTGAGTAAAAAAATATTGAAAGGCCACACAAAATGCGAAGTTGAAAAGCATTGAGAACCAACTAGTACCAGAAGTTTTGGCAAATAAAACTAAGGTAATCTATTCATGTAGTAAAACGTTGTTCATTGTTTAATCATACGTTTTTTGATTGAGTTAAGTCTGCCAATTGATATTTTATCGTATGTTTTTCTTTGTTGTGATGTTATGCTATTGTTTCAGAAAAAGGGAGAAGGTTTGGATCCATTAAAACGTTTAATCCCGCTGCAAATGTTTGCACCTGTCCTAAGTCAGGAATCTGATGTACAGTAGTTGTCGTTTGTTTATGTAATATATACGTGTTTCTCGTTTCTCGTTTTGTTTATATAGATTAGACCGTTGGTTTTCCCGTTTGAATGGTTTTACACTAGTAATTTTGGGGCCCTTTATAGCTTGTTGTTCGGTGTGAGCCAAGGCTCCGTGTTGAAGGCCGTACTTTAACCTATAATGGTTTACTTTTTAAATTGTTATTTGTATGGAGAGTTGTCTCATTGGCACTCACACCACATCTTCCTATATCTATTTGTATTTGGAAAAATTCCTCTGAATTTTATACCATAAATCATATTCTTCCGAATCAAACATACAATGTATTCTAGATTTGTAATATTCATTATATACTACAATATCATTAATTTATAAACAGACTAGAAACAATTGGGATAATTAGTTTTTCAAATTATTATTCTTATATTGTCGTCCATATCAAAAAATAAAAGTAAAAGCCAAATTAAGGTTCATGTGAGTATCTAATGTTATTATCTTTTTGAACTTTTCTCCGTCGATCAGGGAGTTACATCTACTTAAGTCCTATTCACAATCTTTTCCCCCTTTTTTGACGTCATTTATATTATTTATTTTCTTTAGCTTTCTTTGTTTGTAAATAAGAAAACCTTATTACTGTCGGTTATTTACTTTCCTTAATTTTCTGTTTTGAATGGCAATTAGATTTACAATGGCAATGAATAAAGAACAAATTGAACTTTGAGACACTCATATCAGAAAGATTACTTTTCAATAGAAACTATTAATCATAAAGAAACTAACATGGTCGCGACATGATGAGGCTTTCAGAGGAGAATGGATTTGATTGGTTTATATTCTTCTTAGGAGACTAATATGTATATATCTTTTGACAAAGGCATGCATTATACTATAAATCTGTTTATAGCACTTAACCGTATTTTTGTAGCGATTAAAAAAAATCCAGTTATACATACATCATTCATATATCTTTCTAAATACAAATAATTATACTTTATTTTCTAATAATATCTTGATTGTGCTATAATAATGAAATGTTTCCTTAAAGAGCCTTCGATATGATCTGTGTATAGCTGAGTAGGTAATTAGATTTGGCTGTTGATAATAGGACTCATTCCGCTTCACAATCAAAACATTTGTCTACACAATCAAAACATTTGTCTACACAATCAAATATTGTCCGCTACATCAGTCTCATATCGTATTGTTTAAAATAATGACATATCTCCTTAAACGAGCTTTAACTCTCTATGACATCTCTAATGTAACATCTTTGACAATCTTATTGGAAGCAAAGTCAGAGATATAATAAAACCTGCCAGATAAGATAATAATAAGGCAGACGTAATGTACATCCAGTCATTGTATAATTGAAAAACGTAAAATTTGTTGACTTTTTTTCACAATCTAAAGCACTGCTAATTATTCATGATATTTCTTTTTTCGCTGTGACTTTTCCTTTTTGAGTCATGTGCCGCTGTTTTTGAATGAGAAAATCAACTGAGTCACTAAGGTTAATCTTTGAAGTGTGTGCTCCGGATATTGAGTACTATGATTAAATTTGCTATTTTCTTTGAATTTCTGTTATTTTGTAGATATCATAAGGTAAACAAATATTGTGTTTGCAAAAAAGAAAATTGATAGCCAAGTATAGGTTTGTTTTTCATTGAATTTGCTTATCGTTTTGTACTAACGTTGTGACAGCAAGATGAATAATAGTCTAAATCAATCTATCATATTAAACTGTGTCAGAACATTGATTAAGTCTAAGCTACAATGTAATATTCTTCTGCATATAAAACATTTGAAAGTGTGACTTAGTGCACACGTATTTTGTCGTTTTAGCAGTCATACTAAAGTCTAATGTCTGTTTGGAACCTAGTAATAATCATGTTGGCAAAATTGAAAGAAAAGTATGTATCGTCAAAGATGTTATTTTACATATATTTCCCGTGCATCGGGAAGATATGAAGATTTGTTCACTTAAAAAATCTTATTTCAAGAGGGTGAACAAATCTTCATATATCCCTAAACCAAGGGAAATGAATGTTCAATGGTATTGCCTATATTTATTTTTACTTCTGAACATAAGATATAAGTTTACATAATTGTGTTCTTATCCGTTTCTTTTAAAACTAAACACAACATACACCATGATAATCAGTACCGATGAAAAGTAACTTATTCATGTATTCTGTTTCTTTTAAGGTCTGAAATAATTTTTGAAAGCGAAATTACTATATACTGTCTTTTAAAAAACCGACCAAAACGTTTAAAAACAATTTTTTAAACCTAATGCCTTTTAAACCTGATGCCTTTTGTTATCTATTAATCATGTGTTTCTTTGTCTAATACGTTTTCCTATTTATTTGTATTGTAGTCCTGTAATATTATGTTGTCATTTCAATGTTATATTTAACCTTGCCATTAAAGTGCGAGGTTTGGCATGCCACAAAACCAGGTTCAACCCACCATTTTTATGTTTAAATATGTCCTGTACCAAGTCAGGAAAATGGCAATTGTTATATTATAGTTCGTTTCTCTGTGTGTAACATTTTAACGTTGTGTTTCCGTTTTCTCTTATATTTGAGTGTGAATTTACATTACTATAAGACGTGTCACGGTACTTTTCTATCCCAAATTCATGTATTTTGTTTTGATGTTATATTTGTTATTCTCATCGGATTTTGTCTAATGCTTAGTCCGTTTCTGTGTATGTTTAATGTTGTGTCGTTGTTCTCCTCTTATATTTTTATACGTTTCCCTAGGTTTTAGTTTGTTACCCCAATTTTGTTTTTTGTCCATAGATTTACGAGTTTTGAACAGCGGTATGCTACTGTTGCCTTTATTTAACCGCGGGAAACGTCACACAAGGTAATCCCGACGTTCAGAAAAGAATATGATACCCAGAACAGAGTATGAAGAGTTGTTTGAAGTCACGTGGAATAATTATACATTATAATTATTCAAGACGTGTATGACAAATAATTTAATCTTGAGAAACCAAAGAAAATCTGTAAGCTATAGACATTTTGGCAAATCAGTGTTTACTTGCTTTCATAAAAAGAGTTTGCTTATAACTTTAAGAAAATGTGAATTGAAAGAAAAAGTTGTGTCACTCTGTCAAAATAACGAAGTCACATAAAACATGTTCAGCTGAAAAAGTTTTACGGACGCCACCACAAGTTGGTTGATCGTTATGGAATATCCACTTATATATAAGATGATAGCGGATATGTTCCTAATATCATAACTACAACCTGCTTCCCCTTTAGCCGAATGTGACTCACCGAATGAGACTATTAACCGGATATGCTTACTTTCAGGAGCACATAAGACTACTCGTGTTGATTAGTCTTTGATTTTCTATGTTGTATTTTGAGTACTTAAGTTTGTCTTTGTGTTTCTTTCTTTTTTAGCCATGGCGTTATCAGTTTTTTTTTCGACTTATGAGTTTGAATGTCCCCCTGGTATCTTCTGTGTCTCTTTTAATTAACATTTAAGTATATAAGACTTATATTTATGTGATAGAAGGGTAGACATATATGACATAAAATTAATATAAAATGAACATGATGAAGTGAGCATTTGCTTAAAAAATACTAATCATATGGCAAGTATCCGTTTTGTCCATTGACACACAACACATTAATGATTTTAAAAAAAAACCAATCGGCATTCCCAATGGAAACATATGTGCCCCTCTTTTTGTTTCTTTATTCATATAAGGCGGACTTCATACAGAAACATCTCTGCATCATTCTTTAACTTCAGTTTACGCTATATAGATAATGTTCTCTTACTACATAATCTAAAATTTAGGGACTGTTGCACGCATCTATCCCATCGAACGTTAGGTAAAGAATACAGCAGATACAGTTAAGTCTTCCTCATATCTTGACTTCCATTTAAAATTGTCGTTGGAAACAAAACTTTACGACATAAGATGAATTAATTTTCCCAATTGCAAACTAACAATTTCTACAGCGCCATCATACGAATAAAATTGAGATTGGAAATGGGGAACCCGACCATAGAACAGACAACATGTATCCCAGTTGATATGATATTCCTATCATGAGGGCCTTGATAGAGTGTTCCTGCTCACAAGATAGTTAATAAACTTAGAGATCCAAGGGATGAAGTTGAAATCAGCCCTTCGTTAATTTTACGAACGCCATCATCACTTGGTTGACCGTTTTGGAATATCTGTATCACAGATGATGACGGGATATGTTCTTATGTTCTACAGTCTTTAATTTCCTACGTTGAGTTTTGTGTACTGTTGTTTCTCTTTTCGTGTTGGTTTGTCGGGTGTGAATTTTGACATAAGCGAAATACATTGAGATAGCTATTATTTGAAATTGAACGGAGTTTATTGAAGATTTTATTCTTCAACCCAATCACAAACTTAACAGTCCTTGAAATTAATTGAGTTTTGGACCGAGTTGGCCGAGTTGATACATCACTGTGTTTCGAAAGAATAACCTTTATTGTTTTTATAAGCGATACGTATATATAACCGGTAGGAATACTGTAAACAACTTTTGATACATGGTTATGCATTTTTTTCTATTTTTTTCTATAAATTTGTACTTGTGTAGTTTTGAATTGAAAGTTTTATATAATCTTAAAGGGGCACTAGTTATGAGATATATAAAACAGTAATATATTGTTTTTGGCTCAATCATTAATTTAATGCAAATAGTGAAATAATAATTCGCTTTTAGCAGCCATTATGGTTCAATTTTGTCAAAATAAACTAAAAAACATTGATTATGAATTATTCACTTGCAAGTGAATAATTCGACCTCATTGAATCCGTATTCATGTGATCTTCAATTTAACCCCTTAGCCTGAGATGGATAACTCGTGAATTGTATGTGTAAAGTTATTTAAAGGAAAAAATGTCAAAATTGAAAGTGAAACAAAGGTAAATCATTTGATTGACTGATTCGATCCACAAAATATCATTCTTATACAGGTAAAAACGATGATAAACATTTATTTTGTATCTATAATATGAAATTAAATAGAATAATTCAACAGCACGAGTTTGCTTAATCTATTTATATCTATATTTATGTTTACATCGCTTAGGTCAACTCGATAACTAATTAGATGCACGGTGTAGAATGGTAACGGACTTATCGGGTTTTTATCGGCGTTTCCGCACAAATTGGGTTCGCCAACGGACCTATCGCGTTTTGTTTTCAGATAGTGTGACACAAAATGAGCCAAATAGACGAAAAGAAGTCGTAAGTGTTTATGTTTATATGATCACGGAAGGCACCGATGATCTAACTTTGCATATTTTTTTTCATTTTGCTTTGGTACCACTCTTGTCTTTTTCAAAAAGCTCAACACTAAACAGGACAACAGGCCAAACACAGCTACTAATGGTGCGTTTTCCGTTTAAATACACAGTATATTAGAATGTGGACTTTTTGTGCTCCTTTATTTCATACAAAATACATATTAGAACCACTTGTGTGCATTCAAAAACTTAAAATATCGTAAATTAAAGCTTTATCAAAATTGCTTGGCAGCGGACTACTCGGGTTTCCCTAAAATGACGAGTTTTTTTTAGCACCGAACTGTTGAGGTTTATTTAGCACAGGACTTATTGTGTTTTTAATGTTTTACCAGGGTAAAAAATGATGTTTTTGTAATTTTTGTTTTTTTGAGAAATGAAAAATAAAAGATTTTAATAACCCCATGTATTTGACATCGTGTGATAGAATATACAAGTCTGAAACTTCTCACGGACAAGTGTTTTTCCGCAATCTTAATTTTTTTTTCTTTGAGTAAAATAAAAGTACATCGGTATGGGGCAATATCACATGCAATGCCAAACAAAACACAAATGGTATATTTCTGCTTTATCCCAGATTAACATGTGAAGGTCTTTTGACGGATGTTTCGAAAAGACACGTTCATTCCGGCGTAATAGAAATATTCATAATGATGCATGTATGAGTGAAGCTTTATGTGTCAGTCCTGAAAAACGATTGTTGATGGAGCCGGTGAATAACTATGACAACCTTAATTATGAACCCATTTAGTGCATGTTAGATGCATGATTTTGTAATAGTTGCAAGTGACTTTAAACGAGCTGTAAGTTAACTGCGAGTACTCGCAGATCTGTTCCTTGTGTCTTTTTGTTGTTGGGAGGTACAAGTACCCAGCCACGTCCACTTGTATTTGTGTCCATCTGGTGAGTTAAGCCCTTTTCAACTGAGTTTTGTAGTTCATTTTTAGGTGTACTATTATACCACTGTCCCAACTAACATGTTTAACCCCGCCACATTATGTATGTATGTCACACGGCCTGTCCCAAGTCAGGAGCCTGTAATTCAGTTGTTGTCGTTTGTTTATGTGTTACACATTTGTTTTTCGTTCATTTTTGTTTTATATAAACAAGGCCGTTTGTTTTCTCGTTTGAATTGTTTTACATTGTCATTTCGGGGCCTTTTATAGCTGACTATGCGGTATGGGCCTTGCTCATTTTTTGAAGGCCGTACGGTGACCTATAATTGATAATTACTGCACATGTCATGTTGGTCTCTTGTGAAGAGTTGTCTTATTGGCAATCATACCACATTTTTTTTATACCTACTAGTTCAAATAACTATCACGTCTTGAAAGGCTTTCTTTGACGTCTTACATCTTCGCAGAAGGGCGTCAAAGCAAACATGTAGAATAGCCTTCCCAGACGTCATAATTAGAACCCTCCCTGCTATGAGGACGAGATACTGATAGAATCCCACACACATTTGCTTATGGATTAATAAAGTATATCATTGTGTGATGTGTGATAATTGATAAAGAAAAAAGTGTTGAACAACCATGCAGGCGGAGTAAACACATAGACTGACTTAGAAGAGATAACTTTTCATATTCATTTGCGCACAAAAATTCCGGTGCCACAAACTTTCCAAATTAACCATCATCTAAGACCTTAATAGTGCATGAAACAGTACCGAAAGGGAAAATGTGTACATTTAATGAATAACCAAATATTTACTTGGAGAAGAAAACAACAAGCTTAAAACACGCTTCAATTGGACATCTTTCCATGAAAAATGCTTGTTTTCAAGTTAGTGTACCACATTTGTGGAAACAATTTAAAATAAATCACAGCTTCCCATGAATATACGACTAGATATCCATGAAAATAAATAATTCCCCCATTCCGTGACATCAAGCTTATTTGGAAATATCCATTCTGCTTTAATAGAAAATGAAAGAAATAACCACTAACGCCAAATGTTGTCACCTGAAAACACGATAAGTCCGTTGCTGAACCCGATTTAATAGTGCGGAAACGCCGAAATAAACCCGATAAGTCCGTTACCATTCTACACCGTGAGATGGTGTTTAGACTAAAAAAAACACACGAAACGAAGCTACGTATTTTCATGGCCGTGCCTTGTTAAGTGTTTATTTTAAACTTTTAAAAGTTTGGATAAATGTTTTACATTGTTATAAATCAAATATGAGAATTTGATTGAAATCGGTGAACATCTATCAGACAGCTATTGCCCCTTTATGTTATGATATGATAAGGTGGTTATATACGAACTAGGTGTAATAAAGTTTTATATACAAATATAACAGCTCAACAAATCCCGATTGGTGGTCAAGGTTTTTATTGTATGTAATACAATAGGTGTTTATCTGTAAAATATTCTGAATCATACAATATAAAAAAGAAGATGTGGTAGGATTGCCAATGAGAAAACTGTCCACAAGAAACCAAAATGACACAGACATTAACAACTTCTTTTAAGTATATTTTAAACTATTGATTTAATCTTAAATCTTGAATCTGATAACCTATCATTCCAATATTGACGAAACTGCTCATTCATATATATATAAGAAAAATGTCAAAATGTACATATACTGTGGATTCATATATTGTCGTGGGTACCAATTTTCGTGGATTGAGCAAAATCTGCATGTTTGTGGATATCTAATTTCGTGGTTTTGCCAAATTCTCCATTCAAGCCTAAAGAATGTTTGTTATTCATTGGACATTTAATTTCGTGGTTAACCAGTACCCTCGAAATCCACGAAAATTGGTATCCAACGAATAATAAGGAACCAACAGTAGTAGTGAAGTAAATTGTGGGAAATAATTGTGGAATTCTTCAATTACCGAAAACTGCTGTACTTGTTGATGCAGTTTCGATCACACGCATTTTGTATTCAGAAATTTACCGATATCTTTCGGAGCATCATTCCAGTAAATGTTTGTTCTTTCACGAGAACTCTTATGCGGTATAAATAGTCAAGGTCGGCAGGAAATTGTTTTAAATTTTGAACTTGGATGCATGTTATTTTCGGGAGCGAGAAATATGTCCAATTCCTCATATATCAGATATGTATATATTATATAATAACATAAGAGGTACTTTTTTGATGCGCATTTCGACATTCAATGTCTCTTCAGTGATGGTCGAGGCCATCATATTAGAGTTATTAGAATATCTACAAGATTGGAAGCTATAAACCAAAAAGGACAACAAAGTATAACAAAATCCGGGCAGAGAACCAGAGCTTTACATGAGGGAGATACATTCCTCAATTTAAAGTAATTTCCAAATTTTGTAACAGCAAATTTTGATAACAAATAATACCTGTTGTCATGCCAGTATTGAAGTAATTGCTACTGGGCTGGTGAAACCCTCAAGGACTATCAGTCTACCAGCAGACTAGAGACATTGTTCCAATAATACCTTTTTTTACCATACAAAAGAAACAAAGAGATATTGAAAAATATCTTTAAATCAAACTATAAACAAATAATAAAATATCTTGTATGAGTATTGCCAAAGAAGGGATTTTGGAGCTTACAACTTTTGCCTGCCAATTTGCTTTATGTTAACAGACAGACATAAATAGCTAACAATATAAAAAAGCAATCAGTGTCTTTTTCAGGAACTAATCACTTATATTTGATATAACAGACATGGATATAATACTTTGATTCTATAATAAGATGTAAATAAAGATATAGGAGTGGATTTTTCTGATAAGAAATGGAATATAATCTGTTGACATTGAGCGATGAGTTATGGTGTTTGTCTATTTACAATAAAGAATAAACAACATTTCAGTCATACTATGTCATTAATATTGTTTACAAAGCTTTAAATTGTCTGAGCAATCCATGTCATTGTTGAGTGTTTAAAAAATGTTCGACTGACAGTTTAAAAAACATAAAAAAATTGAGCTGTGGTGCGTTTTATAAGATGAAAGAAATCGTTATTATGCAATCATTTAATTGTTTTACTTCACTTGAATTATTTGCCTGTTACAGGCTCCCTATATTGATATAGATACATGTCATACTAAATAATGTGTCGGACCTATAATCCTGAAAAACATATATCGATACAGGTGTATGTCGGATTATAGTGTCCGTCTCCACAACAGTCCTTTAAACGTGCTTAGGCAATATATAATATACAACACATACACAAAATTCAAAAATAAGAAAGCAATGAAGTTGTTACAATTGATATATGTCTTTTTGTGCATCTTTGTTAAATATATGATTATTTTAATTGGTATTAAGATACTTGTGGTACTTGTACATTCTGTCATTATTGTTTATGATATTATCGTATTCTTGTCTTTCGCTTTGCTAATGTGCTTTGTCTATATGCCTTTTGATGTTACTTCGAAAACTTGTTTGTTGATCGTCTTTAATTTTTGCTATGAGCTTTGTTGTTTTGCCTTTTTAGCTCACCTGGCCCGAAGGGCCAAGTGAGCTTTTCTCACCACTTGGCGTCCGTCGTCCGTCGTCGTCGTCCGTCGTCGTCGTCGTTAACAATTTACATTTTTAACTTCTTCTAGAGAACCACTGAATGGAATGGAACCAAACATGGCATGAATGTTCCTTATGAGGTGCTGACCAAGTGTTGTTACTTTGTAGCTGATCCATCATCCAAGATGGCCGCCAGCGGGGGACTTAGTTTAACATAGGACGCTATGGGAAATGCATACAAATGACTTCTTTTAGAGAACCACTGAATGGAATGAATCCAAACATGGCATGAATGTTCCTTATGAGGTGCTGACCAAGTGTTGTTACTTTGTTGCCGATCCATCATCCAAGATGGCCGCCAGCCGGGGACTTAGTTTAACATAGGACTCTATGGGAAATGCATACAAATGACTTCTTTTAGAGAACCACTGAATGGAATAAAACCAAACATAGCATGAATTATCCTTATGGGGTGCTGACCAAGTGTTGTTACTTTGTAGCCGATCCATCATCCAAGATGGCCGCCAGCCGGGGACTTAGTTTAACATAGGACCCTATGGGAAATGCATACAAATGACTTCTTCTAGAGAACCACTAAATGGAATGAAACCAAACATTGCATGAATGTTCCTTATGGAGTGCTGACCAATTGTTGTTACTTTGTAGCAGATCCATTATCCAAGATGGCCGCCAGCGGGGACTTAGTTTAACATAGGACCCTATTGGAAATGCATACAAATGACTTCTTCTAGTGAACCACTGAATGGAATGAAACCAAACATGGCATGAATGTTCCTTATGTGGTGCTGACCAAGTGTTGTTACTTTGTAGCCGATCCATCATCAAAGATGGCCCCCAGCAGGGGACTTAGTTTAACATAGGACCCTATGGGAAATGCATACAAATGACTTCTTTTAGAGAACCACTGAATGGAATAAAACCAAACATAGCATGAATGTTCCTTATGGGGTGCTGACCAAGTGTTGTTACTTTGTAGCCGATCCATCATCCAAGATGGTCGTCAGCGGGGGACTTAGTTTAACATAGGACCCTATGGGAAATGCATACAAATGACTTCTTTTAGAGAACCACTGAATGGAATGAAACCAAACATGGCATGAATGTTCCTTATGAGGTGCTGACCAAGTGTTGTTACTTTGTTGCTGATCCATCATCCAAGATGGCCACCAGCCGGGGACTTAGTTTAACATAGGACCCTATGGGAAATGCATACAAATGACTTCTTTTAGAGAACCACTGAATGGAATAAAACCAAACATAGCATGAATGTTCCTTATGGGGTGCTGACCAAGTGTTGTTACTTTGTAGCCGATCCATCATCCAAGATGGCCGCCAGCGGGGGACTTAGTTTAACATAGGACCCTATGGGAAATGCATACAAATGACTTCTTCTAGAGAACCACTAAATGGAATTAAACCAAACATAGCATGAATGTTCCTTATGGAGTGTTGACCAAGTGTTGTTACTTTGTAGCTGATCCATTATCCAAGATGGCCGCCAGCGGGGGACTTAGTTTAACATAGGACCCTATTGGAAATGCATACAAATCACTTCTTCTAGTGAACCACTGAATGGAATGAAACCAAACATGGCATGCATGTTCCTTATGTGGTGCTGACCAAGTGTTGTTACTTTGTAGCCGATCCATCATCCAAGATTGCCGCCAGCGGGGGACTAAGTTTAACATAGGACCCTATGGGAAATGCATACAAATGACTTCTTTTAGAGAACCACTGAATGGAATAAAACCAAACATTGCATGAATGTTCCTTATGAGGTGCTGACCAAGTGTTGTTACTTTGTAGCCGATCCATCATCCAAGATGGCCGCCAGCAGGGGACTTAGCTAACATAGGACCCTATGGGAAATGCATACAAATGACTTCTTTTAGAGAACCACTGAATGGAATAAAACCAAACATGGCATGAATGTTCCTTATGAGGTGCTGACGAAGTGTTGTTACTTTGTAGCCGATCCGTCATCC
Organism: Mytilus edulis; assembly: GCF_963676685.1. Lineage (NCBI taxonomy): Eukaryota > Metazoa > Mollusca > Bivalvia > Mytilida > Mytilidae > Mytilus > Mytilus edulis. The sequence goes on along the minus strand of NC_092345.1, from coordinate 101,393,660 downwards.
AAGATGGCCGCCAGTGGGGGACTTTTGAATGAAATTAAACATGTTCCTTTCCTTATAAATGAGGTTGTGTTGTCACTTTTAGCCAAATTTTATATTTTTTTTATATGATTTCAAAAACCCAAGTAGAATCAGGTGAGCGATACAGGCTCTTGAGAGCCTCTAGTTATGTTTCTTCGTTACATATATGACGTGGCTCTGTATTTATACATCTCGTCATTGTGTTATTGTAATATGGTACATTTGTAAAATTGAGAATGGAAATGGGGAATGTGTCAAAGAGACAACAACAGTATTCTTGTCTTTAATTTGTACTAATATGCTAGGTCGGTATGCCATTTTGTACTTCTTTGTTACATGTTTGAATCGTTTGTTTTGTGATTAAGATTATATAACAATATTTACTGCTATATTTTTGACATTTTTACCTATTACATCTGTTTGTTTTGTTCACGCATCGTTGTCAATATAATAGAATTTGATGCGAATGTCATACAAACGAGAGGTTTAGCTAGCTAGAAAACCAGGTTCAATCCACCATTTGCTACAGCATAGGAAAATGCCTGTACCAATTCAGGAATATGAAAGTTGTTATCCATTTGTTTGATGTGTTTGAGCTTTTGATTTTCAAATTTGATTAGGATCTTTCCGTTTTGAATTTTCCTCGGAGTTCAGTATTTTAGTGATTTTACTTTTTTTTTTATACATATTTAATGTTTTTGGTCAAACGATTTTTAACAGTTTCGGTTATATTACATCTTTGACTTTAAAATATGTGACTTTGAACATTCCCGATGAAGATAAATCGTGAAGACCACTTCGGATGCATGCGTATGTAAAAAGTGTTACTTTCATTTTTAACAATTTAGGGTCGATAAATTTTCTGGTGGACTCTCAGTCCAAGTGTGTCACCAGCTCAGTAGTCAGTAGTAAGGTTCTTTAATACTTTATTACAAACCTTTGTTAAATTATAAGCTTATAGATTTATAAATTGTTAAAATATTAAAGTTTTAATACCCTCGTGCAATGTTGACCTAATATTGATTGTATTGGGCTTTTATATCTAGATCCTTTTTGGTAAAATAGCTCATGAACTATTATGGTTCAACTTCCAGTCGCTTTTTAATATTCATTCTGCTTTGAGCAGTAAAGAACATCGGACGCATGTGATATTTAATCTTTTGTTTCTATTTTTACAGACTGTTTGTCTCCCGTATAATATACTATTAGTTTATAAACCTGGAATGAAACTATATGTATAAATTGGATTGAGTTGCATTTTGTGATAGACAAACACAAAGAAATGAGAACGACCATTACAACAAACGAACAACACCATGGTAATAGAACTAAATTTAGAAGACATTTCCTTTTTTAATAAGTAAGATTTTCTAAAACGTACCAAAATCAGTTATCCATCAGAAGTTTCACTGACTATATCAAACATATTGACATTTCTTTTAGACCTTGATATCAAATCTTATGTCAAATATGACACGAGGTGTGGAGTGATCTGTTGGCTCGATATGTATATGTTTGCAGTTGCATATCAGAATTCAATAAGCGTTTTGATGAGTTAAAGCATTAACCAAAGAGATTTTGTTTCATATGTTAAAACCTTGATTTCCATAAAAATGAAAGGTTTATATTACATGAAAGAACATATATGATTATATTTTCACAAATTAAAAAAAACCAATTGGTATTTCTAGCATATTTAAATAGTAAAAAACTATAAAAATAAATCGAACCGTTAGTTTTAGCTTAAATACGTATTGATAAAGGTTAAAATTTTCCCTTTGTAAACTTTTTGTATTTTTTAGTTGTATTGTTTTTATCTTTTTTTATTCTAAAAAATGACGAACGTTCTTTTCTTTTCTGCTTTCGGATTTTAAAGTTTTTATAGTAGTTTTCTAAACATATGAACAAAGTTTTTTATATGGTCAAAGATGTTGCTTTTTGAAATGATCATTCGAGTAAAGCATTCAATATTAAGATATAAGGTCGCATGGTCAATTTGACTAGGTACGGTTTAGTATTCTTTTATTTGTACCTGTGCATTTGTCATTTCTAAAGATAAAGCGCTCAGTGTGACATAAGTGAGTGCTATTATACATTCTTTCTATGTATAGTTTTTTACTCAATTTATTGAGGTAAGAATGTGAGGGTAGATAACCAAGCAGCATTTTATTGTGCATGTTCATTGTCAATGCCAGTATATCTGGCTCAGGTAGCATTTTGTTGTGCTTGTCAGACTCGTTGTTAATACCTTTATCGGTAGAAATCTCTTTTTAGATCTGTGGATTTGCTGTTTAGTGCAGATCTTTTGTAGTTTCTGTTAATATACATACTAATATAAAATCAAGACTATGTCAAGCTAAACATGTTGCATAGGTACTGTTCTATTGTCAAAAATACACATTGAACTTTTTAGGTTTGAAATTGTAGCTGGATTTAAAACAAAATTTACACATTGACCTCTTATTGTCCAGTTTGATACTTTTTCTGCTGGAGTGTTGACTGAATTGAAATATACACCACATCCCATCCTTTTCTTTCTGTCAGATCTAGCTGAACGTTGCCAAAAGGTAAATCAATGTAAATATTAACGATAAAAAAGGAAAACAAATCAAGAATTTTTTTATTTCACTTACTAAATGCCTCCATAAAACCCACAAACAATAATGTATAAAAGCTGTAAATCAATTCATGTATTCGTGTAAATCATTGCTTAAAGGGAAAATGGAGAAATGGTTGGAGGAAAATATTAGAATATGACAACATCGATATCTATATAACGTTTCATAATCAAGTTAAAAACGTCTAATATAAAACGAAATGTTGATTAATCTCTCGAAAAATGTCAATGCTACGTATCTGAGGACAGCTTTTTCAAAATGGTACGTTTAACTCTTGTGCATATATCTGAATTCTGTTCTTATTTTCTTTGGCAACACACACACTAAATTCAATCATTAATAACATTGAGAAGGGAAATGGGGAATGTGCCAAAGAGACAACAGCCCGACCATAGAAAAAAACAACAGCAGAAGGTCACCAACATGTCTTCAATGTAGCGAGAAATTCCAGCACCCGGAGGCGTCCTTCAGCTGGCCCCTAAACAAATATATACTAGTTCAGTGATAATGAACGCCATACTAATTACAACATTTGTAAATAACAATAAATTCTTTCTTATAATCATTTGTGGGAACTTGTTTACGATTGACCAATGCTTGGTGATAAATGAAAGACGTCATTGTTATCATTATTAACAACCCTATGTAGATCCATACATGAAGGCCTAATGGCATAAATACTTGCCCTTTGGATTGCTGTGTCCTTGGCAATCTTACCACATCTCCACATGTTTTAACAGCTTAGTCTATAAGACATTTAACACTACAGTAGTAACAACATAAAAAAATAAAGTATTCCTCTAATTAATAATCGTCTTTGTTTTGATGACAGTTATCACTACTTTGGTTTGTGAATGTCAAACGATTAAAGTTCAAACTGTTGATTCAAAGTTATACGTTGATAATATACTACTAACATTTTAAAATGTCAACAAAATAAGAAATGACGAACAATACTTGTGAACAACACATACAAACATGCATCTTCCTACAGGAATTCATTGTCAACTAATTGTTTCCAATGAGATTTTAAAGTAAGAATATTATCAATATTAGTAATGAATAAATAGGTTAAAAACTACATTCACTTAGTATCATGAAAAAATGGAATATGGAGATGCTAATTTGTTGAAACAATTTAATATATTCTATTAACACATTTTTGGACCCTTTTTGTCTTGAATTCCATACATAATGGAAAAATTGACAATACTTGCCATCTGACATAAGGCTTACCAATTTATAAATATAAAAAAGGCCTTTTTGGCAAATTGATCTTCCTTAAAAGATTCACAAGGTTTATGCTTATAATGTATATGTTATGAAACTGTTATCACACCTACACCTGTGCAATAGCTATTTCTATATGATAGGTAGTAAAATCAATAACATATTGTGTGGCGTAGGCATTTAGATTGAGCTTACGCCTAAGCAATTGTTTTTGAAATGCGTCAAAGGTCAATCAATTAAGATGCTACAAATCAAGGTTACAAACAAAGGTAGGGAGTTACCTAAATTCACGGGTAGAGACCGGGTTTGTAAACAGTAAGTGCTCTGCATCAACGCTCAATGAAATGGTCATATTTCAGCTTCCAAATTGTGAACTTTTCATTTCTATGTTGCAACATACCAGCAGCGCCTGCATACGGAGTATAATATATCTCCCAATTGACACGACATTCCCGTGCCTGTATTTTCTATCATGATTTCCTTGATAGAGAGTTGCTGCTCACAAGGAAAGTATTAAACCAAGAGTGTCAAATGGTGAAGTTGAAATCAAACCTTCGTACATTTTACGGACGCTATCACTAATTGGTTGTCCGTTATGGAAAATTCTATGTTAAGGGGATCTTAAAATCTTCCGACAGCTTCCAAAGTGCTAATTTGTAACCCTTATCAGCTGGACCAAATCACTATTTTACTTTAAAACTTATAGTAGTATTCTAAACATATGAACAGAGTTTTTTATATGGTCAAAGATGTTGCTTTCTGAAATGATCATTCGAGTAAAGCATTCAATATTAAGATATAAGGTCGCATGGTCAATTTGACTAGGTACGGTTTAGTATTCTTTTATTTGTACCTGTGCATTTGTCATTTCTAAAGATAAAGCGCTCAGTGTGACATAAGTGAGTGCTATTATACATTCTTTCTATGTATAGTTTTTTACTCAATTTATTGAGGTAAGAATGTGAGGGTAGATAACCAAGCAACATTTTATGGCGCATGTTCATTGTCAATGCCAGTATATCTGGCTCAGGTAGCATTTTGTTGTGCTTGTCAGACTCGTTGTTAATACCTTTATCGGTAGAAATCTCTTTTTAGATCTGTGGATTTGCTGTTTAGTGCAGATCTTTTGTAGTTTCTGTTAATATACATACTAATATAAAATCAAGACTATGTCAAGCTAAACATGTTGCATAGGTACTGTTCTATTGTCAAAAATACACATTGAACTTTTTAGGTTTGAAATTGTAGCTGGATTTAAAACAAAATTTACACATTGACCTCTTATTGTCCAGTTTGATACTTTTTCTGCTGGAGTGTTGACTGAATTGAAATATACACCACATCCCATCCTTTTCTTTCTGTCAGATCTAGCTGAACGTTGCCAAAAGGTAAATCAATGTAAATATTAACCATAAAAAAGGAAAACAAATCAAGAATTGTTTTATTTCACTTACTAAATGCCTCCATAAAACCCACAAACAATAATGTATAAAAGCTGTAAATCAATTCATGTATTCGTGTAAATCATTGCTTAAAGGGAAAATGGAGAAATGGTTGGAGGAAAATATTAGAATATGACAACATCGATATCTATATAACGTTTCATAATCAAGTTAAAAACGTCTAATATAAAACGAAATGTTGATTAATCTCTCGAAAAATGTCAATGCTACGTATTTGAGGACAGCTTTTTCAAAATGGTACGTTTAACTCTTGTGCATATATCTGAATTCTGTTCTTATTTTCTTTGGCAACCCACACACTAAATTCAATCATTAATAACATTGAGAAGGGAAATGGGGAATGTGCCAAAGAGACAACAGCCCGACCATAGAAAAAAACAACAGCAGAAGGTCACCAACAGGTCTTCAATGTAGCGAGAAATTCCAGCACCCGGAGGCGTCCTTCAGCTGGCCCCTAAACAAATATATACTAGTTCAGTGATAATGAACGCCATACTAATTACAACATTTGTAAATAACAATAAATTCTTTCTTATAATCATTTGTGGGAACTTGTTTACGATTGACCAATGCTTGGTGATAAATGAAAGACGTCATTGTTATCATTATTAACAACCCTATGTAGATCCATACATGAAGGCCTAGTTGCATAAATACTTGCCCTTTGGATTGCTGTGTCCTTGGCAATCTTACCACATCTCCACATGTTTTAACAGCTTAGTCTATAAGACATTTAACACTACAGTAGTAACAACATAAAAAAATAAAGTATTCCTCTAATTAATAATCGTCTTTGTTTTGATGACATTTATCACTACTTTGGTTTGTGAATGTCAAACGATAAAAGTTCAAACTGTTGATTCAAAGTTATACGTTGATAATATACTACTAACATTTTAAAATGTCAACAAAATAAGAAATGACGAACAATACTTGTGAACAACACATACAAACATGCATCTTCCTACAGGAATTCATTGTCAACTAATTGTTTCCAATGAGATTTTAAAGTAAGAATATTATCAATATTAGTAATGAATAAATAGGTTAAAAACTACATTCACTTAGTATCATGAAAAAATGGAATATGGAGATGCTAATTTGTTGAAACAATTTAATATATTCTATTAACACATTTCTGGTCCTTTTTATCTTGAATTCCATACATAATGGAAAAATTGACAATACTTGCCATCTGACATAAGGCTTACCAATTTATAAATATAAAAAAAGGCCTTTTTGGCAAATTGATCTTCCTTAAAAGATTCACAAGGTTTATGCTTATAATGTATATGTTATGAAACTGTTATCACACCTACACCTGTGCAATAGCTATTTCTATATGATAGGTAGTAAAATCAATAACATATTGTGTGGCGTAGGCATTTAGATTGAGCTTACGCCTAAGCAATTGTTTTTGAAATGCGTCAAAGGTCAATCAATTAAGATGCTACAAATCAAGGTTACAAACAAAGGTAGGGAGTTACCTAAATTCACGGGTAGAGACCGGGTTTGTAAACAGTAAGTGCTCTGCATCAACGCTCAATGAAATGGTCATATTTCAGCTTCCAAATTGTGAACTTTTCATTTCTATGTTGTAACATACCAGCAGCGCCTGCATACGGAGTATAATATATCTCCCAATTGATACGACATTCCCGTGCCTGTATTTTCTATCATTATTTCCTTGATAGAGAGTTGCTGCTCACAAGGAAAGTATTAAACCAAGAGTGTCAAATGGTGAAGTTGAAATCAAACCTTCGTACATTTTACGAACGCTATCACTAATTGGTTGTCCGTTATGGAAAATTCTATGTTAAGGGGATCTTGAAATCTTCCGACAGCTTCCAAAGTGCTAATTTGTAACCCTTATCAGCTGGACCAAATCACTATTTTACTTTAAAACTTATGATTCAAATATTTTTAGAGTGTCATTTTACCTCCCCCTTCTTGTTATGTGAGGCATAAACCATTGAGAAATGAATCTGAAAGGTGTTAAAATAAAATTGGCATACTAGGGGCTATATTCGTGGACAACGAAAATCATTGGACGATAGCTGTGTTATCATCAATATTATGTGTTGTTGTTTATGTGTCAGGAGAATACATGCTTTATGAAGCCGTTACATCTATACTACTAAGATTAAGATGTCCAATTATTTAGACGACGAATACAAATTTATTAAAAATCTCGGTTATTATTCTGCGTTATAATAATGCAATTAGTGTGTTGCGTTTGAATTGTTCTACATTTGTCATTTCTGGGTCATCTATATCTACTATGCGCTATGAGTTTTGCACACTGTTGAAGGCCGTACGTAGACCTATAGTTGTTCACCTATATTTCATTGAGTTTCTGTCTGGATAAGAATCGTCTCATTTGTACTCATACAACATATTCCTATTTTTATATTTGTGATGTTAACTCTATAATTTCCATGTAGTATTTCGTGGAATTGTTTTTCTTGGCGTCGTCTTTCGTTTTTGATGTTTCTCTCCTGCTTGTGATTTTTTGATGAAAAATATTTTTTTCTCTGTCATGTTTTTAAATTTTCGTTGACTGTTTAAGATTCTCATCGAATTGGTTATTATAAGGTAGTTCTGGTTAAAACAAAAATATAAACTGGAAATAAATCTCATTGTATGTTTCGTGTAAAGGAACGAGTTTTTAAGTAAAGGCATCAGTAGTTGAAATCAATATAAAATTTAGTAGCTTTGAAAACTTCGGAAAGTTCGGATGAGTTTTGCCACATCTATTAATGTTACACTGTCAGTTTTAAAATAAGAAAAAAACGGGTGCGGGATTTTCTCAATGCGTTGAAGATCAGTTGGTGGCCTTTGACAGTTTCAGGAATAAATTACATAAGCCGTATTTGCAAAAACGTTTCGGAATTTTGGGTCCTCAATGCTCTTCAACATTTTACTGTTTGGCTTTATAACAATTTTGATTTGAGGGTCACTGTTGAGTCTTATGTAGACGAAACGCGCGTCTGGCATATTAAATTATAATTCTCGAACCTTCGGTAACTATTTACACCACTGGGTCGATATCACTTCTGGTGGTCGTTTCGTCCCCGAGGTTATCACCAGCATAGTAGTCAGCACTTCGGTGTTGACATGAATATCAATTATTTGATGTTTTTTTTTTTTTATAAATTTCTGTTTACAACATTTTTTCGAAAAAAAACTAAGGTTTTTCTTATCCCAGGAATAGATTACCTTAGTCGTATTTAGCACAACTTTTTTCAATGTTGGGTCCTCAATGCTCTTCAATTTTTTACTTGTTTGGCTTTATAACTATTTTGATCTGAGCATCACTGATGAGTCATATGTAGACGAAACGCGCGTTTGGCGTACTACATTATAATCCTGTAACCTTTGATAACTAATTATGCTCTTTGATCGGGTTGTTATCTCTTTTTATACATACTCCCTATTTCCAATCAAAATTTCATATTCTGTAAGAAAAAGTAAGATCACTGTGTACTAAAATAAGACAAAGTTACATTAAATAAACTGAATTCGAACAAACATTTCTGAAATGCATTAATCATGACTATCAAATTAATGATAAATAAAGGCAACAGTAAAATACTGCAGATCGAAATACATAAATCGATTGAGAAAAAAAACAAATCCGGGTTACAAAATTAATTAAGGGAAACGCATCAAATACAACAGGAGACCTATGACACAACAGAAACACAACATTAAAATGTAACACATACAGAAGCGAACTATATTATAACAATGGCCATTTTCCTTACTTGGTACAGGACATTTTAAGAAAAAAACAGTGGGTTGAACCTGGTTTTGTGACATGTCAAACCTCCCGCTTGTATGGCAATGTTAAATATAACATTAAAATGACAACATTACATAACAGGACTACAAAAAAAAAATAAAAAATGGGAGAACATATAGTAAGAACACGAATAATAGCGACCAGGTTTAATACGCCAGACGTGATGCTCAGATGAAAAAAGTTCGAAAGCCAAAACAATACAAAGTAAAACGTACGTACCGATACATAAAATAAAAATCGGTTGCGGAAATTTTTGTTTTAATCTTTATGAAAATTACCAAAAGGAAAGTGACTTTAAATAAGAAAAAGCCTGTACCAAGATAGGAATATGACAGTTGTTATACATTTGTTTGATGTGTATGAGCTTTGGATTTTGATTTTAGATTAAGGACTTTCCGTTTTGAATTTTCCTCGGCGTTCGGTATTTTTGTGATTTTACCTTTCAATTTACAATGCCCAAAATAAACTGAAAATGTATCAAACTGATGAGTATGTCCTTAGGGAGTAAAGACAACAGTAGTATACCGCTGTTCAAAAGTCAAACATCGATTGAGAGAAAACAAATCCGGGTTACAAACTAAAACCGAGAACACTGAAATTATCTATGCTAGCTCGCTTTATAAACAATATAAGAATATATTTCAGATTCCAGGGACAAGAAAAATACTACGGAGATTCCAGGGACAAGATAAATACTACGGAGATTCCAGGGACAAGATAAATACTACGGAGATTCCAGGTACAAGATAAATACTACGGAGATTCCAGGGACAAGATAAATACTACGGAGATTCCAGGGACAAGATAAATACTACGGAGATTCCAGGGACAAGATAAATACTACGGAGATTCCAGGGACAAGATAAATACTACGGAGATTCCAGGGACAAGATAAATACTACGGAGATTCCAGGTACAAGATAAATACTACGGAGATTCCAGGGACAAGATAAATACTACGGAGATTCCAGGGACAAGATAAATACTACGGAGATTCCAGGGACAAGATATATACTACGGAGATTTCAGGGACAAGATAAATTCTACGGCTATTATGAATCAGTGACCAATGTTTATATCATCAATGTGTTTGTACCTAACTCGCACTACGTCAAATAAATTACTTTTAACTATCTGACCTACTGAATCAACGAAGATTCTATGTATGAGGTATATCTTAATGTCAAGCTGTGACTTTTCAAATTAAGTGACAAAATTTAATTAAGCTGCCTTGGTATACGGAGAAGTCAATCCCATAATGTCGACATTTGAATGTCTGTTTTGGTAATAAAATTCTTCAATCCTTTCGGTTCTTATGCATCCTGGCTTTCAAATAATCGACGTTGAGTGTTCCTTGCGCTTTGAACATTCTCAATTTACAAAGTGTTGTTTTAATTTTATCTCATATGAAGAGGTTTATCTATACTATTAAACGAGAAGACCTCATTTTGTGTGTCGCTTCTCTCCCTTCCACAAAAAATCAATCATCATTCCTCTGTGTCCTATATGTAACATGCATAGTCGCATTAGTCATCCATTCTTATGATTATTCAGATTGAGTTATTTTGGGAGAAAAACGACAAAAGGAGTCCGGATATGATTCCGTCATCAGACTGACTTTTAGTCGTAGATAAGACTTCCGGTTTGAAACATGCACAAATACAACCAATCGTATGATAGATAACAAAAATGAAAAATAAATAAGCCAATCAGAGCATTCTCCATATCATGGTGTTTAGATCGCAAGAACCACAACTATTATACCTCCTTAGAGAGGACAATTATTTTTCGCGTTTATCTACATGTAAACAACGAGTGTACTACTTTAATAGATACAGACTCTCTGTATTCTGTCTACTGTTTTCTTTGAAATGTTTACTATTTAAGGGGTCATACCAGTTGCACGTCAACAAACTGAACATCGTTAAACAGAGCAGGGAGAGAGTGTCATTATAATCATAGAAATAAGACTTAATACAAATTACAGTGAACCCGATTTTGTTGATAAAACGTAAAATGATACTATCCATAAATATTATGGCGGAAACCACCTACTAAAATTATGTTTGGAGTACAACATCCACCTTGGAAAAAACCCATAATATCCGTAGACTTACACTCCTTAGTTCAGAAAAACATATAATCAAAAGGAAATTTATATATTTTTCACGACGAAAAGAGCAATAGTATTGAGAACTTATATCTCATGTTTTCTTCTGAAGTGGATTGTTTTTGAAAAACCTTTAGATACTACAACCTTATTGTTAGTGAAAAAAATTGATCAATTTTTAGTTTTCATATATTTAGCTTCCATTCTTCAATATCACCATTCCCTTTCACAATTATTAATATTATATACTTTGTCATAAACACATGAGAAATTTAATCCAACAGTGTTAAACTTCTGTAGCAAATAACCATTATTCCTACTGTTGGGTTTGAAACTTATATACTTCTGAGACCTCGAGGTAATTGCGCCTGCACTGTCTACTAGACTCCTCGGCCAAGTAAGATATATGTAATAATAGTTTACCCATTCGGGTGATGTTTTTACTCGTCGGCCTAACCCGGTGTTGAAAAAATATATTTATGGTGGCATGTAGATAAGATATTTTGCAGAAATTAATTTTCGTCAATATTTAGGGTTGATAATACTTGCAATATACTGATATCAACTTTTTTTTATTATACATTGTATTATATATTAACTTATATATATATTTGACAACTACATTTTATATGGCACATCCGCGATCAGATATTGAAGACGTATTCAGAACTTACATCATCAATTACTGTTACCCCGTTTGAAATGCAGTCCAATAATGTAAGCTGCAAGTTTGTGGTAAGAAAGTGTTGTCCTTCCCTTAGCTTGAAATTAACCCATGCCTCTGTGACACTATTGCTACGTTACAATGCAGTCAAATCAACATTTAATCATTTAAGATAAACATGTATAATGGAATTGGAACATCTTGGTAATTTGTTCATAATAATTCAGCTAAAGGTATATTAGATGAATCTAAGTCGAGGTGAATGTCAGACGTTGCTGGTTTATAATTAAAGCACATCGAACATTATGTCATAAACTGCAGGATGAAAAATTACCTAATTTAATTGATTGATGCATGAAGTTGAGGGGTATTCTTTTTTGCACGATTAGTATTTAGAGTATTTTAAGAAAAGTTTGAAAAAAGTTTATGAGAAATGGTAGTTAACGACACAGTGGTAAAACAGTCCACTATTTTATGGATAACCTGTGATTAATTTCTACTTCTTTTTCAATCCATTTCAATTAATGGTTGACAATTGCTTTGAATCTTTATCATGTGTATCAGGTTTATTTTATTTTCATATATTATAAAAGACGGTTCAAATGTTGGCAAGTTATGTTGTTTTACACTTTTAGATGAAATAAACAGATAGAGTGTATTTTAAGAACAAAAAATCCAAAAAAGTATATATATAAAAAAAAGAAGAAAAGACCAAATGAAAACATAGCTCTATAAAGCAGTTGAGCTTACTAAATTTTGGCAAAATAAAATATTAACTTTTATTATATTGAAAAGAGTTGTTTAGTAAAATCACTCAATCCATCAACGTCAGAAATTAGACAGACCATATTATTGACTCCTGTAAGTACTGACTTTTATTTAGCAGTCGTTTTATTCGATAATCCTCCCCTCCCCTAAAAAAGCTCTATGAAAATATAACGTTGTAACCATGACATAAAAAAGTGGTTATGACATATTCTAAGAAAATGATATTACACTGTCGTTCTAGTATATTTGACGAAAATGTATCAAATGTTTTAGTCAAAGTTTTAACTTTTGATTATCTGGTTGTACAGACTTCCCCTTGTTTCGGATATACTTTTGTAGCTCGTATATTTTTGGTAATTCATATTTTATAGATATTAAGGAAACGTGTCATTTTCTCTGTAGTGATGTATGCACGAAAACAGAGAAACTTTTACTATGTGAAATAAGACTAATACAGTCTAGTTTGCTGTTACAATTTGCCATGGACATTTTGATTTGTTTTAGTTAAGAAAGTTATTAAAAATATGACATTTGTTTAGCGATCGTTCCGTTTATTGATTACATTTGGTTTTGTTAGTTTATACGGACTGCCTACTTTGAATTTACCTTTGATATATATGTAAGTCTTTTAACTGACCATTTAGTCATATTTTTTTTAAATTTAAATAAGTATTTGACCCTGCCATTTAATGCTAGCAAGTATATTGCCACTTGGTCACTTAATTATATCATTATGACTTAGAAGATTACCTATTTTATAGTGGTGCAGTCAAAACCATTAGGAAATATAATGAGGCATGTAAAATATTATATGTATTTGAATTGTTTTCTAGACCAATGTTTTTTTTCATTGTAACGGATTTTAATATTCTTAAAGCTACTTTTTCACCCCAAGTTTTTGGTGGGGTTCGTTTTGCTTAGTCTTTAGTTTTCTATGGTGTGTCTTCTGTACTATTATTTTCTGTTTGTCTTTTTATTTTTAGCCATGGCGTTGTCAGTTTATTTTCTATCTATGAGTTTGACTCTAACTCTGGTATCTTTCGTCCCTCTCTTTCCGAAATCAAGAGTTTGGGTGATGTCATTTAACAGATCTTTCTAGACTTAAACAAACGAAAAACGAAGTCGTGGCATATAAAATAATTATAAAAAATTATTAATTATTAAAAAGAAGATGTGGTATGATTGCCAATGAGACAACTGTCCACAAGAGACCAACATGACACAGAAATTAACAACTATAGGTCACCGTACGACCTTCAACAATGAGCAAAGCCCATACCGCATAGTCAGCTATAATATGCCCCGAATTGACAATGTAAAACAATTCAATCGAAAAAAATAACAACCCGATACTAGTGTAAGAATATTGAAAAATCAGAAATGTCACACTGGTCCATGTTCTTATAGATTCGACGTTGACATGTACAAATTCTGGTGGTAACTTATTGTGTCTCCTATCGATAAAAGGGGAGAAACATTAGAATCTCATCTTTCTATTTTTGCTAGAAACAAATCAATTCACTATTTTACAAAATTAAAAAAAAAAACATTCAAGAGACTAAATATTATCATAGACAATAGAGAAAATGTTTATAAATAAGGTCACAATTGAAAATAAATGGAGACAACGTTTAGTGGTTGACAATCGTTAAATTTGATTTGAGGTCAAGTATAACTAACATTTGATATTAGGTTCGATATATCCGAAAAATTAAGACGATTATGTTATCAAATTTTGAACAATAGAATATATGGCTGATTTGTTAACATTTTGATAATTGTATACTTAACTATTAAATGTAGTAAGTCTTGAGTAAGATAATGCATGTTATGAATATAAACAATATCATGATTTTCTTACAATAGTTAGTTCGTGATCTGAATGCCTGTTGTGCAAAATGTCATTTACATTTTAAGCAAGTATTATTGTTTCATTGTTGCTGAAAAAATTGAGATCTTCAAAGAGACTACCTCTGGTATAAAATTTGATCCGATTGATTTTTTTATTTTTTTTATTTTTTGCAGATGAACATTTTATAGCTAGTTTAAAACTAGTAAATGATCTCCTTAAAGACGGCTTGAAGAGAAATAATCAGCTTACTCAGTATTTTCCAGGAAATTGTTGTGAATAAACCATACTAGTCAGCATGCTGTAATATATTTTAGAAGTCGTCATGACATAATATACTGTCTTACTAAGCACGTCAACGTTAAGAATTTGGTGAGGTTGCGTCATTTTTGCTGCATGGTTATCTCTCTATGAGAAAATGATTTCATTAGATCACTTTAAAGATGCAAAACTCCAGAATGATTATTCAATAACATAAAAAAGGAGATTACATTAGGAACAAGAATGCATTACACAGAATATTTATAAACAGTTTGATATGACCACAAATAAGATGCTCCTCAACTAAATATTAAACATAAAAGATAAAACGTGTAACGACATTTCAGGGCAATTGTTTACACCGTATTTGAGATAATATTCCAAATGTCTATATCGAAACTTTTGACTCAATATTTAATATTCAATATCACTCTACATTCAAATCAATTCGAAATTCTAAACTCAATATCTAAAAAAAAATAAAACTAAGTTATGAAACTATTACGGGCAATGGAATATCATGCCTAAACAATTAACACATGATACCAAGGATGAACTGATAACGAATAAAGTTGCATTGATTTTGAATTTACTTCTGTCTGATCATATCGGATTTTAAACTTGATCAGGTACGCTCGTTTTCCAATGATGAATAAATACATGAAAAAAACATTTACATTCAATACAAACAATCGTATCATATTTAAACTACTCAATATGTATATGTCTGTCATGCGGATGAATATTTTTATTTTAAACATAGCTGTATCGGGTGGGAAAAAATAGTTTACTTACTTACATACTCACATATTAATAGAAAAAGTCAAACATCATTTTTGAGTGAAGCCCCCCCCCCCCCCCCCCCCCCATTTTTTTTAGTATTTCACACTAAGGAGAAAACTTATTCATTATCTTTATGTTTTATACAATGGCGAATTTGTATTTTTATTAATTTCAAGACTAAACGTGTTTGCTAGTGTAAACCATTTACACATTATCATGACAATTCTCAAGGGTACCGTTATGTTTGTATTCTATCAAGATTTTAGTTACGTCCTTTAATGCATGTTTATAAGTCTAGAATTTCTTGAAATTCAGAGAAGTATATTAGATTATGAAGAACTGTCCTTGTGACAGTAATATTGACTTTAACATTTATAATGACCTAGCCTTCATCTCGGGTATTATCAATACTTCTGTCAATATTATTGTCCCTTGGGCAGTCATAATGTCATGTTCATTAAAAATATTGCATATATGATAATATTGTTGACGTGTTCACATTTTCACTGTGACGTAGATGTCGTCACATTAAACATATATGTTGTAATTCTTTTTTTTTTGTGAATCTACATTATGTATTTGTTGAAAAAACTACTGAAAATGACACATGCAACAGAATGGGTGTCACCTGTTGAGAAGGATCTGCTTACCCTTTCACAAAAAATACTGAACTCCGAGGAAAAGTCAAACAGTAAGTTCCTAATCAAATGGCAAAATCAAAAACTCAAACACATCAAACGAATCGATAACAACTGTCATATTCCTGACATGGTACAGGCATTTTCTTATGTAGAAAATGGTGGATTGAACCTGGATTTATAGCTAGCTAAACCTCTAACTTGTATAACAGTCGCATCAAATTTCATTATATTGACAACGATGCGTGAACAAAACAAACAGACATAATAGATAAAAATTTCTAAAAAGGTGTACAGCAGTCAACATTGTGTTATAATCTTAATCACTAAAAAAACAAAAAAATATGTAACAAAGAAGCCCAAAAAGGTTAATTTCATGTATTAAAAATAAAAACATAAGTTAGTCGTGTTCAAAATATCTAATCATTCTTAAGTTTCATTGCTTTCGTAGTTTAAAGATACCTTTATAATTTCCTTTTTCATCATCTTATGTTTTATTTCAGAAAATCAAATCTTGATTATATGTGTGCTTAATTAAAAATTGATAACCATATAATTTGATAATCAAGTGACAACAGATGTCTATAGTTAATCATTCACTGAAAATATAACAGACTAACAGTACAATAATTGTATCTTTCGTGTTGATAAATAAATTTTAAAGCATTGGTGTTTCCTCTATATTTCTTTAAATATTTAAACACACACACATAAGCTATCAACTTAAATATATGAATGTATTCTTCTTAGATATACTATAGATACATTGGAAGCAGAGGAATTCAGATTCATTTACCGCTGTTTTATAGTCATAATTCGATTAAGTGGAAACGTCTTTTGATAAGTAATTAAATTTGTTATATATTAGTGACCTCTAAATTCAAGTATTATATTTCGTACCCTTTAATATCAATATATATTAAATCTGAATTATGTCTTTCAAGTTTTGCACTTGCATGTATAAAAAATGTGGAAACTATGTTGGCCGGTTAAGGCCATTTCGCGTTTTCGACTTTTCGCAATTTTGCGTTTTCGCGTTTTCGCCCTATAGAATATGAAAGGCGAAAACACGAAATGGCCTTAACTGGCCACCATAGGAAACTGAAATTTCATTCCAAACTTGACAATGGCAGACAATGTTTCATTTAAAGCATTTGAATTACTGTAGGTTCACTTGCATGCATAATAAATGAATCCGGTATCAAAAAACATTTACCTATAAATGCAGATATAAATGATTTAGTTCGCGATGACATTTGGAAAGCTTTGGACATATGTTGCATTGTTTATAACGTCCAATTCAATATCTTCGTTGTTTATCTGAACGTATGTTCGAACATTTACATTTTTTTCAATCATAGAACTGTTCAACGACAAATATAAAAAGAGGATGTGGTATGATTGCAAATGAGACAAAATTCACGCTGTCACCGTAGTTGAGCATCAACGAGGTCAAATGTTACGAATTCAAAACTTTAACGACTGCATCATAAAAAACAAAATAGTACATTCACAAAATTTGTAAAATGCGATACTATAATAATACCACGTAAATTGAACAGATTGAAAAGTCGATTTATAATGTATTACTTTAAATGTACCAGCTGAAGGACGCCTCGGGTGCGGGAGTTTCTCGCTGCATTTAAGACCTATTGGTGACCTTCTGCTGTTGTCTGTTCTATGGTCGGGTTGTTGTCTCTTTGACACATTCCCCATTTCCATTCTCAATTTTATAGCTTAACATATAGAAAATAACATATATGAAAACTGTTTCAGGACCTAAAATTGCAGAAAAATCAATAAATAACATATTAAAAAGTAGTCCAAATGTTACAAAACAAAACGTGCAGACACTTTTTATGTATGTTTAACGCCACACGAAAAGCTTGTTTAATATTAGAAAATGCACAAAAGCTTTTTATCCTAATTGATGTTGGTACTTATAACTGATATAAAGGGTAACAATCACATGTGGAGAAGGGATTGTGGTAAAGGGTCAGAATCACGTGTGGAGAAGGGATTGTGGTAAAGGGTCACAATCACGTGTGGAGAAGGGATTATGGTTAAGGGTAAGAATCCCGTGTCGAGAAGGGATGTTGGTAAAGGGTCACAATCACGTGTGGAGAAGGGATAGTGGTAAGTCATTACATTTATATGGACATTCGTTTAAAAAAAGCATACATTACAAAATATTGAAGAAAAATATAATGATATTGACAAAAATATATAAATGAGTTAACACGTCGAGATAAATTACGATCAAAGAATGTGTACATACATTAAAGACACACGTTTATATGTTTGAAATGATAATTGTTTTGATACTGTTAATTTGCGAGTTTAAATTATTGCGATGTTTTTTATAATTGCGAAAAATCCGACAGGGTTATAATCGCAATAATTTAAACTCGCATTTTGATTATTTTCTAATATAAATTAAACAAGATTTCTTCTCATTCTTGCATAAATTAAAATCGCATCTTAGTCTAAAATGACAAAATCGCAATAATAAATGCACACAATAATTTCTGAGTTTACAGAAGAATCATCCAGAAAAGCGCTTCGGACGTATTGGGTTTACACTGTGTTGTTTTCATTTTCAAAAGTGGATGTTTACCATCAGCAGTGAGACGACTGGCCAATACAGCATTAAATTGGTTGGAAAAGCAATATTGAATGGAAAATTAATTGGAAGATGAAATAAATTTGAGTATCATGTTGAAAATTTGATTCAGTTTCAAGATACTTTGACAGATAAACAAGGTGATTTTTTTCTGAGTATTTTATCATTCTTGTAAAGTAAAGTATATTTCTGTAAGATAACATGTAGAATATTTATGTAATGTATGAATAAAGTGTATAAAATGTCGAATTTAGCTGAATACCAATACTTTAGTTGACATATCTATTAAAGCAAGAACCATGTTTTATTTGATATTTTGTGAAATATTTGTCCTGTAAGTTTAATGGTTTTTATTGATATTTAAGACTTAGTCTTTACGAGTATTATAACATATTCTTACTTCATACGTGCCTGTATTTAAATTGGGAAAATATCTTTAAAAGTATAGAATTAATCTTACAATGATCAAACAATATATAGTTTTAACTTTTGTTATTAAGTAGTACGTCAATTGAAAATGTCTAAATACATAATTTGTCCATCTGATAATACCATGTAAAGAAATTTGTAACGATAATTCACAAAAAATATCAATAATCAAACCTTTTCTATTGCATTATCGGTTTACCTTTCACAGAGACAAAAGCATGATTATGATATTTGACGATAAAAACAAATGTGTGAATGCCCACACAATCATGTGTTTCGCCTGCAATTGCTAAATTTAGTGTTAAAATGTAATGATGAATGCAAAAAGCTCATTTAGCAGTGAATATAAAAGTTTACAAAAAAAAAAAACTAAACTCCAAGGCAAATTAAAAAAGCGAAAGTCCATAAAAACTGAAAAAAAAAATCAAACACTACCAATCAACGGAACAAGTGCAGAACACCGGCCATATTCATAAATTTTTATTTGATTTCACAGATAAGCGTCTGGACCTCGAGGTCTGGGCAGTTTCATAAAAATCCATGAAGGTTTACGAAAATGTTCATATAAATGAATGTAAACTGTCTGTAAATGGTAAGCGCAGTTCTTTGTTTCAGAAAATATGTCTGAAATCCATAAAGCCTTCTGCAAAAATGTACATAGGATTTTATGAAGGTTGGACAAATTAATTGATGTATACCAAACTTTAATCAAAGACGTTATATATTTGTTAACTGCAATATAGAAGAAACTCCCCCCCCCCTCAAAAAAAAAACCAACAAAAAACAGTAAAATACTGAAAAACAGAAATTAATATTTTCAAAATTTTACTAGATATGTTCTTTTGTTTATAAAAAAAGTATGTAAAAAATTCATAATACTAAAAAAGGTTTGACAGAGTTATTGAGCTGAGTTTAAATATTGATGCTGTCGTCGAATCTAGAATCTCTATATCTCGCTTTTGTGGTCGACATAAATTAACGCAAGCTCAAAAACAAACAAATTGTCGTACCAGTAATAAGTGACATTTTTAGAACTGAGGTCACTCCAAGGTTCATAAAAAATAGAAGACGTGATTTCAATGAGACACCTCTTTAGAAGAGACGAATTGACACAGATTTCGATTTAAGTTTGGTTTGTGTTACTCAATTCAAAGTTTCTGTGGATTGTTTGTTGTCTTTAATTGCCTGTACCAAGTCAGGAATATTACAGTTGTTTTTCATTCGTTTGATGGGTTTGACCTTTTAATTTTGCCATTTGATTAGGGACTTTCCGATTTGAATTTTGGAGTTTAGTATTTTTGTTATTTTGCCTTTTCCTCGTTTTTCATTGAAACATGGTATATATTGTATCTTCAACACATTTTTTGATTGTTCCCGTAACTAGTATCTTCTCTCCCCGTTGCATACAACCAGCATGAACAGATTTTTTTAATCGAGGATTGAGATTGAGATTGAACAGTTAAAAGAAGGTTTTTTTTTATAAGAAAACATGTTATTACAACGTTCATAATGGTCAAATAGTAACTTGACTATAGAAAATTTACTACTGACAAACTGTTAACCAGTATACAATTACAGAATACTACTTCCTTTTTGTGAAAAGAAACTTAACAAATGGAACACAAGGGTTGCTCATATTTCTTGGTTTATTTTTTTAAAGCTGATTCAACGTAGTAAACTATTATTTTGAGTTATACAAATATCAAAAAATAAACCTATTTGACACTTGAAACTACACAATCTAATAATGCGACTATTTCGACTACCATGAATTCAAACCAAAATAATAATAAGAAGAAACTGTACCAGAGAATTCATCATTATAAATGGATATCACTAACACAGTTCCGATTTTCTATGGAACCCACTGATGACTATGAGTACATGTAAATGTTATATATATAACTCGAGCGCTCTTGAAATGTTAAATCTGTCCAAGATTGGTGATGTCCGCTGATGTCAATCTGACATTATCACCGGAATGCCACGTGTTCCTGACGTCAATACTTGTAACATTATTGTGTATCATGTGACGGGTAATTGGCCATACCATTTTTCATATTTGAGAATATGGGGGGATGGTTATCTTGTCAAATAAAAAAACTAAGAAAATTTTCAGGCAAATTACAATTCCTCTAGTGCTTTGTTTTAAAACGTCCTGGTCCCGAAATTGTGCTATCAACTCCTCAATTTTATACATTAAGACAAGAGACAAATATATTTTGAGCAAATCGCTACATTAGTGCTCCCTAAGAAATAACTTTTGATACCCCTCAGAAAAAGCAATCCACCCCTTTTTCAGATATTAAAACACCACTCCAGCCATCCGACAGTTATATCTGCCATTTTATTTTATATTAAACCTGTAGATATCAAATGCACATTGGTGGTGCATGTATAAAATAAACTAGAGATTTAAATGTTGAAGTTATTTTATTCAACTAAACATCAGAATTATACAATTTCCAATATAACGTTGATAATGGCATAGCAGTAGCACAACGGTATGTAAATATATACACCCAATGTTAACACATATATATAAAAATAAAACAATTTGTATCGAACAATAATAAATATGCCACATTCTTCAATGATCGTAGTATGAGGAGGACCTACCTTGATATAGTTACATGGAAGCATATCAAAAGATTCTGTACTCAGTTGCTATGAAGAGAAGAATTATGTGATAGAAACTTGCGGCTCTAGAGAGGCGTTCGGTTTTAAAATTAAAGAATAGAATATAAATAATGACTAAGATAATTAAAAAATAATTTTGTTTTGAATTAATTGTATTTTTTTCAGTTGCTCTCTTTCTACTGTAGATTTTGCCAAAAAAAAATTTAATTTATAGATTTGACCAACACATAAGAATAGGTAGAGTACATCATTCTAGGAAAATAAATGATATAAAGAGTTAACTTCATTTTGAAATGTTGACTTTGTTGTATATCTGATTTAGTGAACATTACTGTTACAGTTTACATATTTCTTGATATACTATATTTATTTTGTAAAACATGCTTAAAACAGGTAAGAATTATCATTTGAGCGCAATAACTCTTATGGTGAACGGAATGAGAAGTTCGGCATTGTATATACAAATCGTATCTTGATGATCATTTTTACTGAATATAAAGGTAATCTTTATCTACTACAGGCATGTTCAAAAATGCAAAACCTATGTAAAAAGTCATTTTGGAACAACAAGTCCTATCAGGAGTTAATTGACTTTTTCGGCTATTTCAATAAATTTGTAGACCTTGTCTTATTACTCGTTTTTGTTTTTGTTATTGTAATTTTTTCTTTATCTATTGTTTAAAAATTACATGCCTTTTAAAATTATTAATCAAAAATGCAAAAGCAAAAAGTTTATAAAATGACCATCGTGGGGCAATATTTTCTGTAAAGAGTTGACTGACGATTTCGGAGATGTTGATTTGTCTTGCTGATTAATTTTGCTATTATATCTTAACTCGGTCTATGATAGTCTTAAGGGTTAAAAGGCAAAACAAAATCCAAAAAGGTTTAAACTAGTCAATTAATGGCAATATCTTCTATAATGAGTTATCCGAGTTTAAGTTGTAAAAGACAAAGATACAGCGACGATAGACGGACGGACGCCAAGAAATGAAAAATATCTATGGACTATTTGGGTTTGGTCAGCTGAAAAATGAAATAAATATTTCAGAGTCACTGTTGTTTCAACATTAGGTTTTATTCAAGGATTCCTTGGATAACGATCCTCGATTGTGCACTTGAAAAACTGCCGATAAAACAAGTCAGCACTATGGTAAATATTTGATTACCATAACGAAATACCAATATTCATAGGAAATCAAATTTTGTTTCTCTGAACCGATGATTGTTTTCACAAAATTTCGCAGGGACACATTCTGACTTTAAAAGTGTGTTGAAGTTTAATGAAATCAAATTGTTTAATTAAATTTTGATCCACTATTTTTAAATATGAGAAAAAAATATCAGTTTCATCTTTATTTAAATCACTATCATGCAGACTCTTATTAGACTTGCTGATTTAAGATTCAAGTATTTTTTTTATAAAATAAGATTATAGAATAATATTCACTACCTTTTTTATATTAAAAATGGGAAATCCTGACAATTTTTAGGATACAATAATGCAAGATCTACTTCTGGGTTTCGTATGAAGATTCCTTACAGCACGCTTTATATCTTCGTAACTTTCGTGTAAGAGATGTTGGATATTTGTCAAAAAATATATTCATTGTATTTTTACCACAAAATAACCCGATTTCGCCTAGCCGTTTCAGATGATACACTTATTGTTAGTTATACGAGGGTCATGGAATTTGTAGGCTACATATTGCAACGATGCTTGTCTTTTCCACGTCTACAAAATTTCCTTCCATGCTTACTTCATGTGGTACTTTACATGTATTTCCTATCACGAACAATTCACTTAAGTTACATATACAAGTATTATTATAAGTAACTTGTAAACAGCAATTTCGCATCGTCATTTAGTTTCATTCTATCAGTACTGTTTCTTATAAATTCTCTCGGTAATTAACTTGTAATTGAAAAATTGATAAATTGATTTAAATGTGTATATGTGACCGTCTGCTGTCGTATGTTTATCGATAAATATTACTTTAATAAATTAGTTTTTTCTGTTGATCAATTGTAATGGCAATAGGCAGATAGGTATTGTCGTTGCTTGTTTATATAATATAACTTCAGGTAATTTGTATATGAAATATTTTTAATCTTTTAACTTCGAAAGGAGTTTGAAATATAAAGTACCACATGACGAAAGTCTATACATAAACATGAATGCAAAATGTGCAAATATGCAATCTATAAATTTGATATATCCTTTTTGGGAAAGGTATAAATTTCGTATGGCATTCTAGACTCAAATATTTGCCAGAAATCGAATAACGTTCAAAAACAAATCCTTCAACATTTTTAGAAATTTTGAGGATTGTTGTGATAATGAGTAAACAGAACTAATGATGTAAATAATTTTAAAATGGTAACAAGAAAGGTAATAAATATTCACTCTGTAAAAATATGTTTATATTATGTAAAAACTAAAAAGGTATGTTTTTTCTTCCTAAATTACTAAATGCTAGTTATGATAATATACTGCCAGTTACTAGTTATTATAATAAGCTGCCAATTACTAGTAATCATAATATATTGCCCATTACTAGTAATTATAAAATACTGCCAATTACTAGTAAAAATAAAATACTGCCATTACTAGTAATTGGAATAGTTTCCTCCAAGAACGGGATGCAGTTGGATAGTGTAGATTTTACGAAAAACAAAATATCACATACACGTATTATATACAAGTCGGTAAGCTCATCTGTCCAATGGAATAGCCTTCAGAAAATAAAATGTTTACATACTAAAAACTTAAAAAACAGACAAGGAATATTAAAACGGGTATAAAATTTTATGCTCTATGGTTTGAATGACTTGACATTTGATGACAGATTGGTACAAAATATGCCAGAGAGAAGATACGAAACCAAATATGAAAAGGTCGTAAAAAGTGACGACACAGGTGTTTGGACCAATCAAAACTGATGTTTAAAAACAGTGTCTATATAAAGTAAAAGCCATATAAGTTCACTTAAACATGATACAATTAATCGGCTGTTCCCACACCCTGCTACAAATGTTTTCAATGTAAGTAAACGTTTATATATATGTATATATATATATATATATATATAACGAGGTGGGGGGTCCTTAAATTTAACTTCTGAAGATAATTGCATTTGTGTTAGAACTATGTATGAAAAAAGCAGATGGCGGGTAGGTGATCCAAAACAGAATAAAACAATTAAATGCAACAAATTTTGGTCAATAATAGACAAGATTCTTTTATCTTTATCATTTATGAAGATCTTAATCAGTACAATCTTATTTTGAATGTTTGATTTAGTGCATTTAAAAAAGACGAATATGGAACACTGTTTAAAATGGAAAATATCTGTGCGAAGTCGGGAGTGTGACAGTTGTTAATTTATACGTTTGATGTGTTTGAGCCTTAGATTTTGCCATTTGATTACGGACTTTCCTTTTTGAATTTTCCTCGGAGTTCATTTTTTTTTCGTGATTTACTTTTTGTTTTTATAGAACATGGTCGCACGGTATGTTCACGGTGAGATATAGTTTCAGCTTATTCGGAATCGTTTAACTGGTCAGAAACTAAACGTATACTGTTCAAAAATTTTGGGCCATGGCAATAACTTTTATTCTGTTTAATGTTTTGTTGTTAAAGTTTGAAATTCCTTTAGGTTTTCAACCAATGAGAAGGAAGTGCCGTTTTACAATAATTGCAAACAAATACCCTACGTCACAGGTAAAAACAAATACTAGTACCCTACGTTAAAAGGTAAAAAAAAGTCTAAATACCCTACGTAACAGTAAAACACAGTTTGTTTGAAATTTAAAGTTTTCCATCGTCCAGTATTCTGCTTCATTTGTAAAAAACAAAATTAAATGGTTCATGTAAAGAATAAAGCTATTGGATTGATATACTTCTATTGTATCGTTATCCGTATTTTCAAAATATGGGAACAGAATTCCAAAATCCCAAAATGTCGAGCATGATGTCTCTTTGAACTGAGGTTTAATGCAATTGCAGATATTCTGGCTAAATAATAGGCACAACTGTGAAACCCTGAAAATACTGGACATACAATTCACGAAACACCATAAATAGAATATGAAGGAAACAGATATTTAGAAAAAATGGTTCAAGATTTCAGGGTTCTAAAAAGCTTACATATAAGTTGGTGATTAAACATTGACTCCCCGTTATTATATAATTATGTACCTTCTGATTTCTTATAATAAAAATCAAGATCAAGGCGCCAAAAATTAAATATTCAGATACCAAAATGTGTCAGTTTCGCAAAAGGAAAGATACAAGAATGCACATGAGCTAAAAGTACAACGATCATTTTCAAAACAATTTATACAATATGGACCAAAAAGATATTATGGAAAAGAGAAAGACGCAATGAACGAATTAGTTTATGGCGAACGTTCTGATGTAACTGGATCAGTGGGATTAAGGGGGATTGTCCTTTCACAAAAATCTATATGAATGCATACAATGTTAATCAATAACGACAAACAACATTAATTTGATGCCTCCGTGATGAAAAACAATATTTTATGAATATATGGCATGTGGAATATACATGCGGACTTTATGAAGTATTTGTTATGTATATATTTCTTGATCTTAGCAGGTTATTTGATTTCATAAAAGTCAATTATGCATATTGGAAATAGAAAGCTCTGTAGAAATGGCATATATTTTGATCAATTTATCGTTAAATCAGAATTATTCATAAATACATTACATTAAAATCATCAAAATAAGAAATAAAATGTATAACAATAAATAAATAATGCGAAAGTTTGCTATACTGTTCATACATTTATTTTAGATTAAATTAAATGATGTGAATTTTATCTCTGCGATTTTTGTGAGTATTTGCCAAACAATATTTTATGAAAAGCGTGTCGAAACTCGGGACTAAAAATTGTGTAAATTATAGGATTCAGCAAACTATTAAAATAGCCCAACCAAAGCACTATCGAATGTAAAGTAGGCGGAAATTCATATTGTCCTAAAGGTCCAATTAAAGCTATCAGAAAAAATGGCAACCAGCAAACAATGTATGCACCTGTGATTATTCCAAGAGTCCGAGCTGCTTTCCTCTCACGTTTCATTTCTAATTTTTCCTTTGCGCGTTTAGCCTTAGCAGCAATAGAATCACCCTTTGGTGTTGGAACTTCTTCTACCAAAGCATTTGAATGAACTTTTGAGTTGTCGTTCTTGTCTGAACTTCCGTTAACCATTCCATTGCACGAAGTTTCGTTTATCAACGTTATGTCTGTTGAACACGTATGACCATTAATAGGTGATGGCGGTGCTTTTAAAAGACTACTTTTTGCAAGATCGTCAACATTCTTGTTAGCCGCGTATTGTTTTTTATGAAAGTTTTTCCGCCGAATTCGAGATCTTGCTACTTGAAAAATTTTAACATAAATAATTAACATTACAACTGTCGGCAAGTAAAAGGCACCAATTGTTGAAAACACGGTGTAACTGTCTATTTGGCTAATGATACATTTTCCCGTGAATTCAGGCGCAGGTGCATCGTCCTTCCAACCAAACAAAGGCGGAATAGAAATAAACATTCCAACTGTCCATGCCATGGCGATCATCAGCAGAATTCGCCTTGCAGTTCGATTTCTGATATAGTCAATGTTTGTAACAGCCCAATATCGGTCTACAGATATTGCAACAAGATGTAAAATAGAAGATGTACAACACAAGACATCAAAGGATATCCACATATCACAGACTTCACCTCCTAAAAACCACACTTCACTAACCTCGTACACTACACTTAACGGCATCACTAAGGTGGCTACCATCAGGTCCGCTACAGCCAAAGATAATATCAAATAGTTCGCAACATTATGCAAGTTTTTCTCCAGAATAATAGCGGCTATCACAAAGACATTTCCGATTATGGTGGCTAATATCATTAGTCCTAATACAACGGAAGTTCCGACTAAATGTGCCAAGCTTTTGATTTGTGGACCACCAATTTTATGTGGTGTTTCCGTGATATTTTCTTGGAAAGTTGTATTGTAAAATGTTGTTAATTCCATGCCTGACTAAAAACTGTAGAATATGATAAATTGTCTGTCACTTTTTGATATAATATTTCCCTATTTTAATTTTTCATTCTCCATTTGAAATGCCAAGCTGTATGATATTCCTATTGTAAAGCATTAAGTCTCTTCATATTTGCATAGAATATTTGTCTGTAATACTATTCATAATTCTGAAGTTTATTTACGACATATTTCTGTAATATCTACAGAATCTTCTTGTTATATCAACTGACGACTCCTCCACTTAATAAAACCAAGCATGATCATTTTCATTTTAAATAATCATTTGTAAATAACGTTGATGTCTAGTAATAATATTTACATTTGTATCTCCAAAGGTCATTGGACGATTGCGTTAACCAATCAATTGACAAGTTACATATCTATTCGAAGATCACTGGTTGTTATATTTCATTCAATCTACTCAGTAATCCTTTGACAGATCAATAATACCCGAGTGATTCTGTTCATATGCTAAGAAATATAACAATGCAGTGTTTATTTGGCAATTATTGACGACTTTTGTCGTTTATTGTTGATCGTTATATCCACTAATAGCTAGCTGTGTTCATTCCAATGTTAAACATAATCCGGAAATGAATATTGTTGCACCACCATGACTTCGTGTTTTACATAAAACGAATACTTTCAATGTAATTCAACATTTCCGCCTTTCAAGCACACTGATATTTTATTCATACTTACATCTTGTTTGAATGTTATTTCAGTCAGATTTACAGTGCTTATAATTATTAACCGAGACCTTTTCCATTTTGTTCTTATTGATTCTAACTGTCGTTCTATGTACAGCTTGTTTTAACTGAAAATAAAATAAACACATTGTTCATTTTAGTCATAAACCCAACAAGTGTAAATTGGAGATTTCGCAGCTTTATGAATAAATTGATAATAACAAATTGGAGTAAACTTCTACAGGAGTGTAATTCAACACATAAATTTCTCCGCCATAATAGCTTGTTTAATTAATATACAGCTAAACCCACTTAATTCTATTACCTAAATGCCACTTTTTATTGGCAGTTCGGTTATTATAAAAGCGCTGATACATTACTGAACAAAAGTGACATGTCCATAATATAAACTTATCATTAACCATTATGTAAACGTTGCTTACATTGTATTTTATGAAAATTGAGACATGTTGAGGATAAATACAGTTATACGAATAACAATAATTGCTTCCGACAAAATGTTGCGTAACACTGTTGTAGAAGCTTAAATTATAGATAACCTTTCTGTAAAATAAATTTCTGTGAAGTGATAAGAATATGATCGATTTCCAGCATCCTTCCCCACAGGTATATGTTTGGTATCATTCGATGTAAGATCTTTCCTAAAAGTTGATGGGCAAAACGTTATCTATCGCCAGTGTAAAAGTAATAGCATTAAAACGTAATATAACATTTCTCAGTAATGGAAAAATGAGTGTGAAAATTTTAGTTGCTATTATCATTAGAATATTATCTGTGATACAGCATGCTCTCACTTTGTAATTATTTATATATTATAAGTTTTGTATTTAAGAGAAAGTTCAGACGTAATTAATACTCATTTAAAAAAAATGAAATAATTGTTTAGAAAAAGTCCTGATCACAATAATTAATATCTGAATATCTTCATTAAAAGTTCGCGGTTAATATTGCACTCGACGACTGAGCAAGTGGGTTGGAATATTGCAGTGTATCACCCTAAGCTATTGTTTTATAGTATACAAACATAAAGCATTTGTATAAGGTATATATATAAATATTTTCAAAGAAAAGACTTTGATTTTACTTTTGTGAACTTTCCATTTGTAACAACACACAAGTATTTACTGCATGTGTAAGTGAAAGGTGTATACATGTATCAGTACCCGCATAAAATATTGTCCGATGGACAAAACTACATATAAAATATTGTCGGTAGTTCTTATGTTGTCCTGTTACACCATGGTCCAAGTTTGTGGAGGGTTGGGATCCCGCTAGCATGTTTACCCCAACACATTATGTATGTATGTGCCTGTCCCAAGTCAGGAGCCTGTGTTACATTGACATTCTGTCCATGATAATTTTACACTGTGAAATAATGTCTAATAAAATATTTCTTAATCTAATTATATCTTCCTTGTAAAATTGTTTCTGGAACTTTTTCAATACATTTTATGAGAATCATGTGCATCGCCATGATCTTATTGATGACTGCATAAATTTATAATGCAGGTTTGTTTGTTATATTCAATCAAATAAAACAATTGAATAATATTATCAATTAAAAAAAATAGTTGTGTGTGACCCCCATTTCATGAGATAAATTACAAGGCAATCCATTTTAACATGAAATATTGTCTCAATATACACAATGTTTTACCTTGAAAAGATTCGCTTTCACAAGACACATATTCACCAATGAAATAATGTCTAAATAGGGACAACATTTTAAATGGAAACTTGTCCTTCTCTGGTTATTTTTCATATATGGAGACACAATTTGGTGTCTTTGGGACATGGTTATATTATCTTGGCTTGGAACAATCATTTATAGGACAACATCTTGCCTTACATAATAAATAAATATATATGCTTAGAAATACGCCTTCGGGTGCGGGAATTTCTCGCTGCATTGAAGACCTGTTGCTGACCTTTCGCTGTTGTCTGTTTTATGGTCGGCTTGTTGTTTCTTTGACACATTCCCCATTTCCATTCTCAATTTTGTGCTTTAATTTAAGGCCTGTATAACCTTTCGTTTTTGTTCATAGTGGGGTTGCTACAAACCATCTTCGCGTAACCCTTGGCTAGCGAAGATGGCTACAAACAATAAAAAACTCAAACAACATTTCCTGAAGGTAAATGTGTAATAATCTCGTGGAAAGTTTAACAGATCTTATTATCCTTCGGTTGAAGGTTATGAAATATATGTGTCACGACACACTCCTCTGTTATGACTTGTCACCAGATTTAAATTATCATGAGAAACAATATGGATAACGCTAGCAGAGAATTATCTGCTTGACCTTTCGGAGCACTTGAATTCAACCTTGTGGGGTTAATATTAGACACAGACGTTACGCACGGTATTGCGTCGCAAGACGTAACATGTATAATTGACAAATGTGACGCCATATACCTACTTTGACATTTTGTTATCAAGAGCGGAGAACCTACTCAATCGACTTTTATCAAATAAATACAATAAGCTGACGAAATGTTTCAAAATTTATCATGTATACATGTAAGGCAATTAAGTAAGGATCGCTTTTATTTTCTGATCTGTAATGAGATGAAAACAAATGCAAATTTTTCCAATTTTATTTTGGATAGGATACATAGCAACCTTTAAAAAAAATCTTGCTGCCGGAGGGACACATGAAAACAAAAATATAGCTGAACATTTTTTGACAAATTGATCATAACCACTTATGGTATTTATTTCATAAAAATCGGTCATATAATAATTCAGCAATGTTTCTTTTTATAAGGATTTTAGTTGAAATGGTTTTTTTATAGATTGAACTCACTTTTGTCCAATATTTGTATGTGTCTGTGCGAGTTTTCAGACTATTTCTCTATCTTTTTTGGAACTGATGGTTTTATTTTACAAATACGTATTTATTTAATTCTTTAAAAATTATAAGACCCTTGTACCTCGGATTCAAATCGGTTTCTTATCTATAAAGGTGTTTTAGATTTGCGTGAAAACTTTTGTCCATAAGAAATTATCCCTCGGCCTATCACCCCTTTCCCTTATGTCTATGAAAGGGTTTATTCTTTATGTTTGTGTGTTTTTCTAATCTGAGTGTTATTATGATTCTGCAGACCATTTTGGAATGAACATTTCCCGGCATCATTTTAACTGCCTAAACAGTTTGTAAATAGTGTGTATTTGTAAAAAAGACGCCACTGTGCAAAGACGTCAAAATGACGCCCTTGGACATAATGGCTAGACATGTAGGGAATGCTTTCCGAAAAAAAAAATGTAAGGTCATCATTAGCCATTTGTATGAAGTTATAGTTTTTATCTTATAAATATTTTAGTTTTGTATTATAAATGCACATTTAGTATTTGTACAACATGTTTCACCTAAGGAATGGACAAAAATTACGTTTGGACATAGTGGCTAGACATTCAATTTTAAAAATTCTGCTTCAAGAAAAAGTTTTTTTTTACATTTGAAACTTTGGAAATGTTTATCTTTTTCAGAACTTTCTATTGAGTATAGTTTTAATATGATTATATTACTTTATAGGGATAATAATTGTCTTGTTGACTTTTATATCTTTTAGCCAGCCATGATCTAATAGAGGAGAAAAGGTTTTACGTCTTTCGCCAAGAAACAGTGTTGTGTTTCATCAAATGCCAAAATGATTAAAACACAACGGCTTTTCTTACCCAGGTATATTGCATCAACCATTAACACATTGGGCATTTTGGAGGTTTTTTTTACCACTGCCTTGATTTGCTTGCAGCTGTTTATCGTAATGAAGTCGAAATGCTCATACATTTTCAAACTTTCATTATTTTTCATAGTGGGGTTGCTACGAACAAGAAAAACTGAAAGAAATTTTCTTGAAGGGAAATGTGTTATAATCTCTTGGAAAGTTTAACAGATCTTATCATTTGGTTGAAGGTCATGGAATTTGGTTGAAGGTTATGGAATATATGTGTCACGACACACTCCTTCTAAAATACAAAAGTTGTTAAATATCATCAAATTATAGAATTGAATAACATCTGATAAATACTGTCATCTTTACAATATTCCGAAAAATAAAAATATTTTATAGAACGATGTGTGTATGTTCAGATAACAAAATTTATTTTATCAGATATAAAAATCGAAGTAAAAATTAACATATAACAATATTTACACGCACGTGTATATGACTTTTTAAAACGCTTTATTTATTGAAAAAAAATCCAGATTATTAATGAGACAGCAAATATAGAGCCCGAAGGGCGAGGATGTAAGCAATTATAGAGTATTTAGATATAAGAAGATGTGGTACGAGTGCCAATGAGCCAACTCTCCATCGAAGTCAAAATATGTAAAAGTGAACAACGTTTTATCAGGCGCCAACCTTCACCCTAACCTGAAATAATAGTGTTACATCTCATCATAGAAAGACAAACTATACAATATCAGTTGAGGTTCCTTCTTCTACAACGAGAACAACCAAAACTGTAAAGTTGGCCTTAAAAGTTCCTGACATGATAAAACGGTAAAACAATTCAAAACGGTATTTTCATGCAGTGATAAAAAATATGAAAGGGTACGAAAACTGTCTGTTTAATTAAATGAATTTTGTAATTATTTAAAAACTAAGGTTTCAAATACTCGGGCAAATTGGCCTTGGATTGATTAACTATTTTTTATGTCCTTTTTGATAGGGTATTTTGGTTCTTATACATCCTTAGCTTTCTAATATTTGGCATTGAACGTTCCTGATTTTAAAGAAAAATCCAGAAAACCGCTTCAGACGTATGAAATTTATAACGCGTTGTTTTTTAAAAAAAAAAAGGTTAACCAACCAAAACCTTGAGCGAACTGAACAAAGAGATAAAAATAGAAATATGCCCAATATTTTGAAAAGAATTATCTTATGAGGTTTAGTAAAACTTTATGTTTTTATTAAGACAGTATGTCAACTGACGAATTGTTCTGTTGTTTCATCATACTATAACAGATGTATTATATATATAGTACCACCATTTGTAGGTGAGACAATTAACGATTTGTTCTAATTTATACCATGTTGTTAGCTACTATTGAACATAAGATAAATTTCATCATTTCCAGACAACGATCAAACAATGAAATAATCATCAGATATTGACAAACCAATTAGACTTCATCAAATCATTTACACGTTACTTTAATTTAATATATTTTCATGTCTGTATAATGATCTCCCTTGCTGAAAATACATACCCGTGTATTTAATCATCACAGAGGGGGAAAATAAAAATAAAATAAACAAATTATAATGAAAAAACTAATTACAAACTTAATACACGTAACAAGGATGCAGTCTGTCATTCCCCTCGTTAAATTTTAGAAATAAATTCTAAACCTAAAATTTTCCGGAATTATGTAAGCAGTGTGTCAGTTTGTTACCAGACCGATACCTTTTGTTTAGTCTTTTAATATTTTTTTATTAACATAGATTTACGCGTTGATTTATTTTTATCATCACACAGAAGAAACGACAATGTTTATAAAAAAGCAATGAAATATGAGAAAGGAATTAAGTTCTTAACGACGAGAGCAGTTAGTCGAATATGTTATTAAGCAGTTGACTATCTTGACAGTTACAGAAAAACAGCCAGAGTTATTCCGCTTTACAGCAAGACTGTCAACAAATGTGGTCAAGTATTGGAAAAATGTATAAATGATTAAGAAACTAAGGTATCAACTCCCTCAAGGAAAGTTGTGCTTAGAAGTATTTGGATATTGTTTTATGTCCTTTTCTTTAAAATCATTGGCTTTCAAATATTCGGCTTTGAGGGCTCAAGATATTTAAAAGGTAATCCAGAAAAACGCCTCAGACACATGCAATGTATTAAGTGCTGTTTGCATTTTTCAAACCTTTTGTATCTGTCATATGACCGCAGGCCCCCATAGAAATATGTCACTTTTTGCTTTCTTTCGACTGGCAATAAAACCCTTGCCAAAGTTGGGCGTTCGTTAAACTGTTCGGGATGTACAAGTACGCAGTCACGTGCGGTCGTTAATGACTTAATGCAAGGTTAAATGTCTGCCCCTGTCCGATATACCCTCATTTTTATGTCTTGCTATTATAGTAAAATATATTTAAAATTTTACAACTTTACAGATTTCAGATATCTGCTATAGTAATTATACTATTTATGTATTTGTTTCCTAAGATTAGGGAAAACTACACAAGGTCATTTTTTTCTCTGACCGTATATGACGTCTTTCAACTAAATCCATAGGATGTTGGATGTGCACTGATTGATAATTTAGTCTTAGACTCATGATTTTTTTTTATTAGTTGTCAGTGGCTTTGAATTGTCTGTCAGTAACTGCGAGTACTCTCAGTGTCTTTTAGTTGTTGTTGTCGACGTTCACTTGTATTTGTAATATTTGTCTTTTTATCCATCTGATGATTTAAGCCTTTTTCAATTGATTTTTTTAGTTTTTTTTTGTTTGTTGTACTGTTACACCACTGTCCCAGGTTAGAGGAGGGTTGGGACCCCACTAACAGGTTTAACCCTGCCACATTATTTATGTATGTGCCTGTCCCAAGTCAGGAGCCTGTAATTCAGTGGTTGTCGTTTGTTTTAATGTTACATATTTGTTTTTCGTTCATTTTTTGTAATTTGGCCGTTAGATTTCTCGTTTGATTTTTTCACATTGTCATTTCGGACCTATAGTTGTTAATTTCTGTGTCATGTTGGTATCATGTGGAGAGTTGTCTCATTGGCAATCATACCACATCTTCTTTTTTAATATTAGATAGATCTAGATAATTTATAATTTTAATAATCAACTTTTTTCTTTATCATTAATAATAATAATGAAAATTTATAGAGCGCCCTATATAAAAAATAAAAATTACTCTAAGGCGCTGTACATTCAGCATGGTAATTAAAACAAATCAAAGACAAAAACATAAAACATACACTGTGTTAGATTCAAGTACTAACATACAATAAAAAACAAAAATGCCTACCATAATATAAAAGGTCGATACCCAAAAAAGATGAATACTATTAAATGGATAAAATAATTGTGTGAAGTTTCCTTCACAATTGTTTATTAATCTGCATGTTAATTAACCCACATGAGACATACCGTTCACAGCATTACATTAAGTGACATTAATTGTGGAGCCATATCTAAATGTTTTCATTTTTTATCAAACTTTTTTCAAAAATAACTCGCTGAAAACCAAGCTAGAAAACTGAGAAAGCATTGTTAGCCCTTTGAATTGGTTACCATCAAACAAAAAAGACATGCATATGTTTGACAATATAATACTTCCATGGTTTAACTAATACAATTTAACTTGTTCTTATTCCAGCTTTCAGAGTTTATGCACGCGACTTCATTCATACAACAATGGAAGTATTATATTGTCAATATAATACTTCCATGATACAACCGAACGACTAAGCCAAAGTTTTATACGCGATATTGTCAATATAATACTTCCATGATACAACCGAACGACTAACCCAAAGTTTTATACGCGATATTGTCAATATAATACTTCCATGATACAACCGAACGACTAACACAAAGTTTTATACGCGATATTGTCAATATAATACTTCCATGATACAACCGAACGACTAACCCAAAGTTTATATACTTCCATGATATATTCATCCGAACGACTTACCCAAAGTTTTATACCATGATACAACCGAACGACTTACCCAAAGTTTTATACACGTAAAAATAGTTTGACTCACTATTGCATTTTACTTCATATTCTCAACAACGAAAACAGACAATTTTCATCAGCTCGAAAATAACAGCTCGCACTAGCGGGCTCGCTTGATATTCTTGCTGATAAGTCAGTATCAAAAACAAAAATGCCATTATTCTATATATAGTTACCATTTCAGAGAAAAACAAAAATATATTATTTTGTTAAATTTTCGTCCGCCTGTCACCACTTCCTTATTGTTTATGGATACGTGACTACTCTGATACAATACAACCATTATGTGTTTTCCTGACATTGTGCAGGTTTAATACCATTTCCCTTTTCCCACTTGTTACATAAAACTTTCCTCTTTCACTTTCGATGTCATTACAGGAAAGAACAACCCATAAATATCAATAGAATAAGGCCAACAATTGTACATCTTATAATTTTGATACAATACGTTTTTTTTTAACCTATCGCGGACTATTCGATCGCTTATATTTGCCTCTAAATGGAGTTTTAACTCGTTTTGTACGTTTTTGCATCGGAGGACCTTGCTTCCCAGTTTGTAATGATATTTTTGGATAAACCCCAATTAAAAAAAAAAGATCAAACATGGTGTGTTAAGATATCTTTTAGCGTTTTAAAACGTGCTCATCTGTTTAGAAAAAAACCCATAATTGTTAGATTATCAAAGATCACAAAATGAGCTTTGATACTTAAAATTTAAAGTAAACACCGAAAGACTTGAAGATAGCCTTGCTGTGAAATAAATATAAGGCAAATTGACAAAAGGTCGAAATAGCAAGTAAAACGATGAAATTAAAAGTGTTAAGGCATGGATAGCGATGGTTCAGTATAAATGGGGTTAACAATTAGTACGTCTGATCTGTTGTTATTCCATCTTGAGTAACCATATCAATATAGATCAATATAATATTGATAGCCAAAAGCTTTTTACGTACCTAATGATTCACAGTGTAAATATTAATTATTGTTTTTTAATTGATGGAATTAATATTTAATGAGAAGCTATTAACAGTAATATTGAAGGATTGTATGTGTTGCAGACAAAAACTTAAGTAAATTCAATATCATAAAAACTTGAATGGATGTTTGAAAACAAAGCTTTTTTGTATAATTGATTATTGTAAATCAAAAATATGAAATATAATATTACTATGGTAGTAATACAATAGTTTACCCCTGAATATTTTTCTACTTTTTAAAAAAATTTGATATTATACTGATAAACAACTGTGCTTTTTAGCCTGCTGTTCGGTGTGAGCTAAGGCTCCGTGCTGAAGACCGTACTTTGACCTATAGTGGTTTACTTTTACAAATTGTGACTTGGATGGAGAGTTGATTCATTGGCACTCATACCACATCTTCTTACATCTATTTTGATAAGGTTCACGGTATTTCATGACTAATTTCCATGAATGAGTTTCTGAATACCTCCATACCAAGCGATATATTTCCTGAACTTGAAGTTAAAAGTTATATTGATGATTGTGACTATAATAAATATTGCAGTCGCTTATTTCTACCTAGTTCTTGAATAAAGTTCTAAGTGTTTTCTAAAAAAGGTATTTTAAGATTATTTTTAGAACTCACAAATATTTTCAATTGTATCTTTGACAATATGACGAGTACTGCTGGCATGTCGCTGATAGAAAAGCTACTGCTTACTCTTCCGGAGAATGTTTATATCAGCCCCAGTTTTTTGGTGAAGTTCTTTTTGCGTAGCATTTTCTGTGTAATGTTTGTAGATTGTTGTTTGCTTTTTTATGCTCGTTTTTTTTTTTGCCTCAGTATACATAAATGGAAATACAACTTGAGGAATAAGGAAATAAAAAACATCATGTATATTAGTATAATGATTACTGTACAATAACTGACAATGATTAAGTCGTCAAGATACATGTCGTCCAAATAAATCATACCCTAATAGGAAATAAATACGAGTCAGTAATTTATTAAAGGGTCAAACATTTCCAATTCCAAGAAAATGAACGAGTAATTGTTCTCTTTATTATGTTTTAATTCGTGTTTCTTGGTATAATCCTTGTATTCTACATGATACAAATACAATGGGGTTGATTTAATGTGCACTTTTAACCTTGTATTGATGTCTGTTTCAATTATCATGTTTTGTTTCCAATACTTTCAATGTATTATTTAAACATAGTTTTTACTATATGGATAGAATAAATATTTAAATATCAAGATACATGTTGATGTTACACGGATTTTATCTATTTCAATGACAGTATCCAAAAGACACTATTTAAATAAAAAGTACAATTAATATCATTCAAAACCTTTAATAGAACTATTTGGCTCAGTCGTTCATCAAACCAGGTCCGTTTAATTACAATGAATAAAAATGCAAGATTTCAACAAAGTAACAAACAATCAAACTAAAAAGTTATTAAGATGTTGAAGGCCTTTACATCTGACTGTCAGTCAGCAGGGGCCTCGTCAGGGGGTTCTGCAGCTTATTTTCTATGTGATCGCAGTGGATACACAGTTTTGTGATACGCTCACGTAGTTGGTTATGTCTCTGAGTATCCTTTAATACACAGGTGTATGCAGACGTACGTGCTGCAGGTTTGGGCCACTCTTTTGACATGTCAAATATATCAATTGGGTACTATTTCACGAATATATACTATAACATTGGTGTATGTATGTCAATAATTTATATACAACTCGTGTCAATGATTTATATATATTCATCTTCAGTTAAGCTGTCTGTAAAAACTATGTACTGATCTTTAAATCTGATTCTTAAGAATGATTCATGTCGTTAACATCTAATTAAGATGTCAATTGTATGTCTGATAGCTAGGAAATGTATAAATAAGTCATCGTTTTCAAATGAAATTGATGTATTGGTAGGTATCTTTGAATACATCAATGTAAATTCGGTTGGTTTTTAAAGGCCTAGTCAGACGTCTGTACCAACTTTACTCACC
The DNA here is from genome assembly GCF_963676685.1 of Mytilus edulis. Classification (NCBI taxonomy): domain Eukaryota; kingdom Metazoa; phylum Mollusca; class Bivalvia; order Mytilida; family Mytilidae; genus Mytilus; species Mytilus edulis. The sequence continues at coordinate 101,354,315 of NC_092345.1, read as the reverse complement.
GTAAAACTAGTACATTAAACACAACAAAACGAGCGTAATTTTGATACGGATACTGCTAAGCATTCTGTGACTGATTAAAAAAAAATTGCAGACCCAGCGATCGTTGTTTCGATAGAGATGTTTGGACAATGTGTATCTAACTGTATAAATGGCGGGATACATTGTAACTAAGTATAAAAGAATATTACAAATTTTGCATTTGTAATGGAAAACCGTAAAATCATTTATTTTTGCCAGAAAATGTTACAAAAACATTTAAATTGTAACATTCACAGATGAAGTCATCATACTCCATGGCTGTTTATTCAATTTGTAAAGACAGGAGATTGACATGGTTGGTTGAAGGAAATATACAAAAAAGCAACAAAATATGTCATGTACATAATTATGCCCGCGTCACACTGTCCCGATTTTTATATACGATGGACACCCGAATGCGAAAATTGTAAGTTCGTACGAAGTTGGTCCCGATCTCGTTAAAATACCAAAAAGTGACCGAAGCAAGTACGATGAATAACGAAGTTTATACGATGGTGCCGAAATTATATACGATAGCAAAAGATGGACATACGAAGGTTAACCGAAGACGGGTATTTAGCTTCATATCTCAGCCGAAGCGTACACGATGGATCACGAAAGCTACACGATGGATTACGAAGGCTACACGATGGATTACGATGATGGCGCGATGGCCATACGATGTCTAAAAGACGTCGTGTACAGCTTACGATGCATTTAAGTTATATGCCGAAGGCATCACGCGTTTTGTGATACGAACAGAATTTCGACAACATATATAGTTTCTGTACAAGTCTGCCATACATGGCGGGAAATCGATCTTTTTGTCTAATTCTATTAAAACTTAGTTTATTATCTCCTCGCCAACTACATGTAAGTTGCGTGTAGATAAAATTGTTATGGACACTCTAGAACCAAAATGCTCAAAACTTGGTATGGTGTTACTCGTTAAGAATATCTTAAGCGCTATTGACTTAAAAGTTCAACGGTCAAGGTCACAGTGGCAATTGTAATACAAGTCAATATCACCCTTGTGGACACTCTAAAACCAATATGCTTCAAAACAATTTAACCACATTTGGTATATTGTTCCTCCTTGTAATGATCTGACATTTTTTACGTTCAAGGCCAAAGGTCAAGGTCATGTATATGGACTTGTTTTTTCTCCTTGAAATGGCATAATACACAGGAAATTGGTTGCTCATTTTTTTACCTGCTGGTTCTAAAGACAATATTAAAGGTATTTCCAGTTACTGAATGTTTGGTTTGATTTCTAAAAAAAATATTTTATGTATCAAATATGCATATTCAATTTACCATTTTCTGCATGGGTTATATACAAATATAGTGTCCATATTTGTCCCCAATATGTTACATACGAGGGGATGCCACGCTCGGCATTGCCTTGTTTGAACTGTAAAATGTGTGCACTAGTCTGAATAATCACCCCTAATTATGCCCATGTTTACTGATCTATCTTAAAGGTAAGGTAATGGGTTCGTTGATCCCTTTTATTCAAAAGGAGCTCTTTCCAGGAGAATATCATAATAATATAGACAAAAGAAAGGATGTGGAGAAAGCAACAAATGCGGCAAAATATGACATATAGAAAAACAAAATGGTTATGGAGTAAACATTCGTGTGACAACAACACAGACGATACATAAAAGATTAGAACATTGAAGAAAAGTTGGTTTCCCTATATACGTGTACCTGCAGTATTGGTGTACGAGGCGCGTTTATGATTTTCATTATGTTACTTGATATGGAAAATTGACAAAAAATAATATTTTACTTGTAAAAGTAAATCCTGAGCCTGTAATAGCTGCTCTTCTTGTTCCATTTGAATTAATAGAAAAAACGCTGTCGCCTTTCTTGTTCTCATAGAATCATATGATATGAGCTCCATGTTTTGTGAACGTCTTTCTTAACTGTCGCATTAGACTGACCAGTGAATATCGCGCATAGTACTTTAAATGTATTTTAGCGCGAAAATTAACTTACATTTAGCTGGATTTATTGCCGTCGTAGTTCCATCTTGTCGCCTTCGTACTTTTATTCGATGGCAACACGACGGGATTACGAGGTCTTCATGAAGTCGTGTTGCCATCGTAAGACCTTCGGGTAGCTTCGTGATTCATTCGTGTAGACATCGTAATGTCAAAACTGTCCGATGGAAACGATGGAAACACGAATGCAATACGATGTTCAAAGATGCATTCCCGGTAACATTACGATGGTGAGGATGGTGATACGAACTCAATACGAACCCTCAACATCGGACGCACCTTCGGGGATTTTTTAACATGTTAAAAAATTTAGAACCCTTCCCGAAGTTTTCCCCGAAGGCTAGAAAAAGTGGCCGATGGTTCAACGATGGTTAAAGATGACACTACGAATAGCCCGATCTTGATACGATCAGTCCCGATTTTGAAAATTTCCATTATCGTGTTGCCATCGGCGTAAAAATCGGGACAGTGTGACGCGGGCATTACAAAATCAGTTTTTTATTCAATGCATTTGCATTGCAACTGCCATGAAAATTCGTTATATCGGCGGATAATGCATTGAATAAAAAACTGATTTTGTAATTATGTACATGACATATTTTGTTGCTTTTTTGTATATTTCCTTCAACCAACCATGGGTATTAAGGATTTTTTTTTTCTAATATAGGATTTCGCTATATTTTTTCATAAATGAACTTTATCATATACTTAAAAGAAAAATGAAATAAAAAAATGGGGTCACCGTTCATTTTAGCTAAAATCTGCCTCTGGAAGAAGCATACATTTTTGTTAATGTCCTTTTTTTCTGTTGAACTAATAGGAGAAAAAGAGGAAATATCGATATAAAAAAATAACCTAATATAAGAAATCACTTAAATTTTACAATTATTTAGTTTATGTACAGCTTATTTGAAAATAATAATAAAAAATATAGGTCACCGATGAGTTAAAAAAGATATTTCAAATTTAAGGCCAAAAAATGGCATGTATGCACCAAAGGGAGATAATTTGGAGCTTTTTCAATTTTTAAATTCATTTGGGGCCAAACCAAATCAATTTTTTGGGTTATTTTTTGTACCATATCATAAAGTTACAACTAATAGTGTAATAAATAAAATTTGTAATGAAAAAATAAAGGTTTAATTTTTTGCTAAAATTTTTGTACCCATGAGCCACCTTAAAAAAATAATACGCAAGTTTCTCTTAAAGTTAGTATGTAAATATTTCAAACAAATGAATATAACAGAACCTTTATTTGTAAGAAAAAAATAACACCCCTATTACAATCGGCAATGTGAATGACAAATTTACCTTAAAAAAATAATACGTAATTGTTAACATCTTTTCAATGATTGAAAACAAAATGTCAGCCATGTAGTTGAGAGGAAAAATAAAGAACTGAAGAAGGCCAATGGCCGAAACGTCTTGATAAATTGGTTTATTTATACAATTATAAAAAGTATGTTCCCTATTGGAATTTTGAAAACAAAGAAAAAAATAAATAAAAAATAGCTGAATTATTCACGTGTAAAAAAAGCCCACATTTTATGTTACATGATACGTGTTACATTTCAACGAAAAGGTCCTCGTCAATCTTCTTCTCAGTAGTTACTGCTGTTGCATTTTATGCTGTTTATTTTTGTAAATCAGTTCAATGAAATCTTTTTTAAGGAAGTTCGCTCCTCTTGTTTTCGAATTTTTGCCAGATATTCGGAATCCTCGGGTTTTATCCATGTAATGCAATTCAAAATTTTTGCCCGGTAACCCATACTTTTCCTTTCATGATTTTATAACATGTAATTTCAAAAGTCATATTTGAAAATATTATAAAACCCTAGTAATGTTTTCGTTATTTTTGGAAGAAAAAGGTGCCAGTGTTAAATGTGAGAAAAATCTAGAGAGAATTATTTCCCGCCAAATTTTAAATCATTTATATATCAAAAACAAGCACACTGACCCTTCAATTTTTTCCTGCTTATCTAGATCAGTTTATCAAAATCATTTAAAAAGGTTGTTATACAATAAGCTTTAGACGAAGATTTTTTGGCGTTCTAAATTTTAAGCCTGGTACCTTTAATTCAAAGATATTCTTGAAACAAATGTTCAAGATTTATGTAATGGCCGCATTCAAATATAAATTTTGTTTATGTTTTGTATGAAAAATCATAACGCTTGACATTTCAAATGCCAAGGTTTCATTTTAATATTTCTTTTTTGTTTCATTATTATTTTTTTCCATTAATAAAACTAACCTTGAGAAGACTTTTAATTGTTAACACGTTTGAACAAAAACTACTTTTGCGTCTGCGACATATAATTAAACATCACAAAACTGTGAAAAACAATTTTCTTCTGGGGTTCAATTTTGGCTAAGGCGCTGTGATGGTTTTTTCGTGCTTTATGTATTTGATACTGAAAATGTACATATTTCAACGCCTTTATCCACTATAAAACTAAGCTACGAAGCATTATTTCTCATGATGAAAATTGAATGTTTAAACAATGAACGTATGAACTTAGTAAGATTTTCGTTTGTTGAATTCAATTTCATAAGATGGGGTCTAGATTCAAATAACACGATATATCATCGAGTCCATGCATTGCCAAATATTTATTTTAGACTTTTTTGAAAATTCTTATATACGTATATATTTAGTTTGTTATAAATCAAATATGAAAATGTGAGTCAAGTTGGTGAAAATAAATTTGACAGCTAAAACCCTCTATTTGTATAATCCGATAAAACACAGATATAAATATAAATGCACAGAAAAGCACACCCTCTCGTTGAACATCGCTTTTTAAATTTTTGTATGTCTCTATGATTTTTTGGTCGTAGATTAAAAGAAAGAAGGAAATAACGTTTTTGTTCTCATAGGTTTGTGTATGAATGATTTTGTGTTGGTCTTAACAGTCAACGATATTGTTCTTCCCCCTGGCTCCATTGTTTCACAGTTTCAAACCGCGTTGTTGATAGTCTGTTCTTTTTACAACTGAACATGCTCAGTACATACGTAAGGCATATCAGGCCAGTAAATGGTTGACTGACTAAATGTCGCATGAATACGGATTCAAATGATCTTGAATAATTGACTGGCAATCCAATGAAACATTTGCGATATGTCTAGATTATTTTTGAAAAAATACAACCAAATTGACTGCTTTTAGTAATGTTTGAAACAAAAAGAATCATATTTTATGTTTTTGTTCGAATCGTATCGAATGCTCACGCGATTTATGTCTGACATCCAAACCGATGGGATTCCAAATAGTATGAATTATATATAATATTACCCATACCTTCTTGTGTGTTAAATGCTTGCTACAAATGTGAAGAACATTTCACTATGGCGTTCAAAGTAATTTAGTATCTGCAAACGTAATTATTTTAAATAATAAATAAACTAATCGGCAAAACCCAAATCGAGAAAAAAGGAGATAGTCAAATAAAAGGGAATTGAAATATTCAACAAAACATTTTATCAGTCTTCTGGGAACTGATATAAATATATATATATAAATCTTTATCATAACATACTGATGGTAATAGAAATAGTAAAACGTGAGTAATGAAAGAGAAAGTGGGCTAATAGTGTCCTGGAAATCAATATTTAAGTACACTTGTAACTCGGAGGAAAACTGTTATTAGTTGAACGATTGGCGAATAAACTTCATATTTTGACTTGATAAGGGAACCAATTATAGTGAACAGAATAGTTCACATGACTGACAGACAGTTTAAGCTGCATATACTATAAACAACACAAAATGGTTACATTTTTTTGTTGTTGTTTAAGCGACAGCCTGACATTCTGAACTTAATACAATTAATACGTTAAACATTATGAAATTAAAAATAATTGGATTTAAACCAATTTAAAAAAAAAATGAAAGATTTTCGACGTTGTTTATAAACGACAACTTTACCCCACCTAAAATTTAATTTAAGTTAGTCTTACAACTAAGTAGGGTCTTGGATTTTGAACATTTTTAAAAGTCATTCTTAATGTGACGTTTGGTTGCGAGGTTGGCAGCACCCTCCTCCGGACCAACCGCCCTGCCACCTGGTCACAAGCCGGATTTATCTATATTGGAGTCACCTCTGGATGAGAACATGAATTGAATGCAGTTTAGATAAACGTCAGTATTATTAGAGATTGTCACCATTCTGAATACAGCATTCTAATTTAAGTGTCAGGAGAGAACAAACGTTCTAATGTCGCATTTTCAGTTCATTTACCAATCACCATTGCAATCATTTTTTGTTTAGAAAGGTTCCAGAATTAAGGATATAATCCTTTTTTTAATGGTAAATCGTTCAATTAAAAGACCTCACAAAAATCCAGCACGAATATACACTGAGTATTCAGTGAATAAGAGTTGTCATCCTTTCCCTGATTTAAACTGATCGGAACAAACATGTGGTACATCGATTGATTGATTTAAAGTTGTTGGTTGCTAAAAAAAAATACGTTAAGTGGCAAATGGGTGGACCTTCAACTCAAATACTTCAACATATGTATTTTGATTACAATTCGAATGTATATCATTTCTATGTTGACTATTATGTAAGGTTGCCAGTTCTTATTTGCCTTAATTTCCCAAACAAACAAAAATTATGGTAACATCTGAAAAATAATGCATAGAGGCAACTGTTAAATGACTTTCTATTATAGCGTAATATGATTTCTAATCTCGTTGACGGTCACACAGTGCCCTTGAGTTGTTGACATCGTAGTCTGTTGTTCCCTGGTGGATAGTTATCATTTCGGCAAACATACCACATCTGCTCATTTTAATATTCCAATAAATAGTTATGGCACCCTCAACGGAGTTGGGGTGACGTATTGTTATTCTACGTTTCTTTTTTTTCTTATTTTTATTATTCTTCCACACATTTTGTCCATCGTGTTTCTAAGAATTGAGTGATCCAATAATGTTGGAACTATAACATAATGAGGACCCCCATGTGAAGTTGTGCATCTGACTCTGGAATTTTTTTAAATGGCCGCCGTTTCCATGGAAACTGCAAAAAAGTGAAAAATTTTCAAAATTCTAAATCTTTCATTATAAGACCTAGCTGGATGAAACTTTATGGAAATGTTCCTTGGTATGCCTAGATGTCAAGACAATATTTAAAAATTCCAAAATGGCCGCCATTGTCATGGAAACAGGGCAAATGTTTAACATTGAGCCTATGGACAAATACATATAAAGCTGCATTTTCTTTAAGAATATTGCATAGAGATCAATGAAACTGTATTGATATATAACATGACATATGGCAATGAGATGCCTGCTTTTAGAATTTTGGAATTATCTACTGTAACCATGGAAACAGTAGAAATATCAAAAATTTCAAAAAATTCAAAATGCTGCAAACTAGATGAAACTTTACAGAAATGATAACTGGCAAGGGCTGAATTGCATTTTGGAGTTAGAAATTTCAAAATGGCCGCCGTAACCATGGAAATGACTAAAATGTCAAAAATTTCAAAATGCTCCAAACTTAATAAAACTTTACAAAAATCATAATTTCCATGTGTAGATACGTTCTTTGACTTTGGAAATTTCAAAATTACTGCCTTTATCCTGGCAATGGGGGGACGAGGGTGCCATCCGTTATTGCTAGCAATTACAAATCTAGTTTGATTCTGGGATTGTTGTTTCTCAAATTTTGGTTTGGGTTTTATGTTTTATGGATGTGTGTATGTCTTTTCTGTTCCTATTGTTTCTTTTTGAAATTTAAACGGAAGGTCTAAAACAATATTTACCCAGATTCAATTTAAACAAAACATTATAAATTTGCCCTTTCATCCACTGGATGCATTGAGTTACTGAATATGTTATGTCCGTTCAACAACTCATACAGTTTGGAAGTTAGTCATAATTTGTATATTTAAAGAATTTGTCAAATTGTTTCCCCCCCTCAAATTCTCTGACGGTTTTAGCAACCTTTTAAATTTGTGTTCGTAACATGTATTCATATATTGACTAGTGCATTTTGTCATGATTTTGAAATATAATAAACAAAGTAATTGTAAGTGGAATAAAAAAAATAAGTACAAATGCATATTCTATACATTCAAAATTAAAAGAATATTTTTAGTTTTTGTCTCTGAACGAATAAATACAGGGAATTGTAGCAAGTCGAAATTTGATGCATAATACTTGTGAAAATGATCTGATAATGAGTCATTGCAAGAAGTGGCACCTACGACCTTTGCATGGTTTTCGCAAGTTTTTATTATCCATTTTAATAGTATTATATAAATAATAGCGGCTATACTGCTTCAGCAAAAACATGGTTAAAGCTAGATACTAAGAATTTTGATTTCAATTATCTTGCTGAGAAAAAATGTTGAAATATATAATGGACAAAGAGAGTAACTATATAAAAAACTATCAATGCAAATTCCTGGCAATAAAAGTCAAGGTTGTTAAAAGACAATAATGTTCTGTTATGAAGTTAAATTGAGGGTACTTACATGTTTCTACACTTTTAGTACTTATTATATTCATTCTTAGCATGCGAATCGGGTTGTATGTTCTTAACATGAAAAACATATACATAAAATATATATAATTAGCAAAAAAACAGGTGATCACCCTTGTACAAAATTATAACTTATATTTTTTTGTAACTCCAATCTTGTTATATAGCAGTTTAGAACAACAACAAAAATTTCCGCCTTCAACATGACGAAAGAGGTTATTGACTTAGATAATTTAACGCTTTAACATGTATTATCTTCAATGCGCATTCAATTTGAACTCCAATCAGAAAACATATAGGAAGTCAATTGTATCATCGGAATTCAAATACGATTATATAATCAGTAAAATTAAAAAATACCACACTTCTGTGATGCTTGAAAGTTTATTGTTCTTCAATGGTTTTCATTTATAAGATTACTATCATGATATTTATATCGAGTTGCAATACCAGAGCCAAACAATACACTAGGTTTTAACATTCGTCCTTTAACATCATTGTTAAATATATATTGCCATTGTGATTTAGAATTGTATTAATGTACAATTTCTAAACCGATGCAGAACGGTAATGAAGAAATAAAATGCTTTTGTAAATTAGTTGAAAGTTATTAATTTTGCAATTTATGTTTTCCAATGTTGCATCAATCACGAATCAATATGGTTTTTGTTCTACATGTATCAAAACATCAAATGTAAAGCATTTGCAATGTTTATCTTGGGAATTTTCAAATTTGATAAAATCCGTTCATGAATAAACAACAAGTCAATCAAGTTATTGTTCAGAAATTTTATAAGACCCTAGATTCACTTCAAAAACTTAAAAATAAAAAAGATTCATTTGATCTCATTGAATAAATGCAATGTGATTCCATTACAGTTGAAAAATTATCAGCATATTTCACAAAAGGAGGTTGATTTACAACACCATCAACAGCCAAACAAAGCATTTAATTCAGAAACCTTTGAAATAAATTATTTTTTATTGAAAATTCAAAAGGAATATTCGAAATTTGGCGAAGTTCAAAGCATTTTTATTATGTCCTCTACGGAGTAGTTATAAAAGAAGTCTGGAACGCAGAAGATAATACTCATGTTCAGACGATTATCACATCAAATAGGAAGTGTACCAGTTTCAAGGTGATACCATCGCAATGTCAAGTAATACTACCTTGACAAACACATAATGATACACGGCGGACGAACGAACGTGAGGACTTATACATATCGTATACAATGTTGTGAATGAAATAATCACAAACTTTCAACTAATTATTTTGCTTGTACTCGTTATCTTGAATCACGTTTTTCCTAAATTGGTTTTCATTTGTAAGTGCACTGGACGGGATCAAAAATTAAACCAAATAAAAGCCACGAGTTTAATTCCGCCACATCTTCAAGTTTCTGTACCATGGCCAGTATTTGTTTCGCCTTATACCTTATTATTTTTATTTTGAAAATTTGGTGCTGATTACAAATATTTGAGAGTTTCTAATAAATCTATTCACAATGTTTTTAGACTCGGAACGATTAAGAGCTTGGCATATTGTAAAGACACCGACTCGCTGATCGTTGAATTACAACAAAACAGTTTCGGTTTTATACTTATATAATAGTTCTTGAAAAACTGGTCATTATCGTGATATATGGACTGCCCACAGGACAGTGGTATTGACTAAGATAGTGATAATGACTGAGCCGAAGGCGAGGTCATTATCGCTGTCGCAGTCAATACCACTGTCCTACGGGCAGTCCATGTATCACGATAATGACCAGTTTTTCAAGAACTATTATGTTTATTTCATTGAGAAACCATGTTTTGGAAAATTCTCATAAATTCAAAACGCCTAAAGCGAACTCGAGTAGTTGTACGATTTCTATAGTAAAGAGTGAAGACCAGTCGCAGTAATACTGCCATTCATTTTAGTGCGATTTTTCAGTATATAAATTCTTAATTAAGTTCTCTTTAATTTTACAATTAACGAAAAAATATAATTAACAATTCAACAACTTAAATGTTATATTAAAAGCAGTAACATGTTTTATAAAAGGTACATCTTTTTAATCAGAGAAACCACGCCCCATCGGTCATTAACAGAGAAACCACGCCCCAACAGTCAATATCAAACGGAAACCACGCCCCAACGGTCATTATCAGACGTAAACCACGCCCCACCGGTCCATATCATGTAAAAGTTCATTAACAACCGGTTTTCTGGTCCGTTTTGTTCTGTTAATGACCGATGGAATTTATTACTGAAGATTAATGAATGTCATGTGACCCCTTTTTATCCAATAAGAAAATCTTATTCTCAACCGATATGAAATAAATGTATTTTGTGCATTTTTAGTAAATCACGGCACAGAAATCCATTTGGGAATTGGACAAGATTATGTTATACAATCTTTTTGGGAGTGCAGGCGCCGTTTTAAGACTGTAAGGAGACATCAGTAGATAAGTACTTTGAACTAGCTTTCAGTAAATGTTGGACATATTTAGACGGTATTATAAGACCTTTGTTGATCTTTGGTTATATATGTATCTTGTCTAGACTGGATCACACATTAGCGCTTCACATATGCTTAAAGCAATTGTCCACATTCCCTCTAGATATCGCTTCTGCTTTAATAGGTGTCTTTGAGGGTTATAATCTATATATCGCTTCTGCTTCAATCGATGTCTTTTAGGGTTATCCTCTAGATATCTTTTCGGCTTTAATCGGTGTCTTTGAGGGTTGTCCTCTAGATATCGATTCGGTTTTAATCGGTGTCTTTGAGGGTTGTCCTCTAGATATCGATTCGGTTTTAATTGGTGTCTTTGAGGGTTGTTCATGAAGACACTTCCACGTATGCACTGCAAAACTTTGTATATTCACATTAGTCCATGTGCATGTGCAGTTTTTACTAATGAATATCGAAACTTCAAAGATGCCGTGATCGGGAATTTTCTGTCAAGTCTACTTAGACACATGTATTAATGTATTTATAATCGGGATAATCACCTTTATTGGTTCCTGTTTTAATAACATTTTCAACGATATCTCATTATTGATAATTTCATAAATTTATAACAATTTAATTGTTTCTGTTGGCGATGCAACACTGATTCGTATTAAAGATAAATGCTGTAAAGTTTCATAATTGGTTTTTACACAAATGACAAAATCAGTTATTGGACTGCTTCCTTTAGTACCTTAGAATATATATCGCTTTAAAATTCACAGTTCGTTGACCATGAGCATACCCAATATTCTCAAAAATTACATGCACTTTATTCATAAATTCCCATTACCAAAGAAATGTGGGTATACGTCAATGAACCCGTACCCCAATGGCATAAAAAGGAGGGATTTAGAGGTTATCATATGGTTTTCTACAATGGAGAAATATGTATATTATAGGTATTGTATTATAAACGATACTGAAGAATCAAATTATTAATGTTTGTTGTTCATTTCAATTTTAAAATCTCTCAATTTTATCACGTTGTCTGTTTATCGAAACTCTTTTGAAATTCAATGTTATAATTTATTAAAATGCCTTGATATGATTCTGTTTCTACAGCCCAGTGTGAAAAGCATCAACACATGGGGTAATGAGTTTTCTTATACTTCATAATATATGCTTTAACATCTCTGACTACTAACACAAAGGTTCCTGGTTCGATTCCCGTTCTGGGATGAAAATTTCAGGAACTGAATTTTAGGCTCTCCCTTGACACCATTTGCGAGTATGGTCTTGAGGAAACGATGATAGTCCGTCGGAAGGGGACGATAAATGACTGACCCGTGTTAAGAGAGAGCCATATCTCTTGCACGTTAAAGACACCCTTGTAGATTTCGAAAAAGAACAGGCTAATGTCGCTACAAGGCAGCACTCGCACCCGCAAAGTGGAAAGGGATTAATATAAGTTGCAAAACTTGTTTCCCAATCCACTATAAATAATATGTTTAAACTAATCTTAAACAATATTTCTTTTACTCCGTTGGAAAAAATATAATTTGAAAGAATCAATATTTTGTTTTCAGTGACATCAATGTCCTTATTGACAAGGTTGCACTTTATTGTAAATTGTACCGAACAAAGACAAATCGATGAACTATTTGGTTGGAATATTCATGATATGTAATATTATTGTAGAATGGATTATAGCTTTGCATGACAAAATTTGGGTTATGAATACAATTAAAGAGTGATTTCTCAATGAGAAACCTATGACTGAGATAAAAAAAACCAAAAAAAAAACCCACACACAACAAAAAACGAATATGGTTGAAATCGAACAATTTTAGTTTGAATGTTGATTTAAACTTAAGTATCATTCTAGAAATGTCAACTGTTTTATACCAACCATTGTCATACGAATTGCATTCATTTTGACATTGCTTATTTATACATACACTATTTTATCCAAATATACTCACCATAGATACCGGGATTGGAATTTTGTATTAACGCCAAACGCGCATTTCTTCTACAAAAGACTCACCAGTGACGCTCGAATAAAAAAAAGTAAAATCGGCCATATAAAGTAAAAAGAAGAAGAGCATTGAGGACCCAATTTTACAAATAAAAAAATGCCAATTACGGCTATGGTGATCCATAATTCCTGAGGTAGAAATGCCATATTGTTTCAAGAATTCACAGTTTTGTTAACTGTTAATTTACGTAAAAAAATGACCATATCAGTGATAATTCATGTCAATACAGAAGTGCTGACTACAGTCTGGTGATACCCTCAGGGAATGAAAACCCTACCAGCAGTGGCATCATATTTGCCAGGATTGGAATTCTGTCTTTACGCCAGACACACGCTTCGTCTACAAAAAAAACCCCTCATCAGTGACGCTCGAATTAAAATAGTTAAAGCGGCTAAATATAGTGCGAAGTAGTTATTTGATGTATCGAAATTTTTTTAAGCGAAATGCAAATGATAAAACTGATAGACCTATGTCTTACCTAGTAATACAACAGACAATACATTACAGTGTCCCATTACCTTCCAGAACACAACAGATAACAAATATGAGGTCAGTACAACAGACAATACATTACAGTGTCCAATTACCTTCCAGAACACAACAGATAACAAATATGAGGTCAGTACAACAGACAATAAATTACAGTGTCCAATTACCTTCCAGAACACAACAGATAACAAATATGAGGTCAGTACAACAGACAATAAATTACAGTGTCCAATTACCTTCCAGAACACAACAGATAACAAATATGAGGTCAGTACAACAGACAATAAATTACAGTGTCCAATTACCTTCCAGAACACAACAGATAACAAATATGAGGTCAGTACAACAGACAATAAATTACAGTGTCCAATTACCTTCCAGAACACAACAGATAACAAATATGAGGTCAGTACAACAGACAATACATTACAGTGTCCAATTACCTTCCAGAACACAACAGATAGCAAATATGAGGTCAGTACAACAGACAATACATTACAGTGTCCAATTACCTCCCAGAACACAACAGATAACAAATATGAGGTCAGTCCAACAGACAATACATTACAGTGTCCAATTACCTTCCAGAACACAACAGATAACAAATATGAGGTCAGTCCAACAGACAATAAATTCGAATGCTTTTACCTGTCCAATACGACATCAGACAATATATCTAAGAGGTTCTAATAACCTGCCTAATACGACATCAGACAACAAATGTGACTGCTCAGTTCGACAACAAACAATACAATCTGATGGTTTCACTACCTGCTCAGTACTTGTGACAACAACAAAACAGAAATATGAGGGTCCCACTACCTGACAAATTCGACAAAAGACAATAACATGTGCAATATAAAGAGTTTTCATAGTTATTTCAGAGTTTGACTACAGAAACTCAGCTAAAACTTATTAGTTAGGAAAAATGCTTATTTTTCACACCTGTAGAGTGTTCAATTACAACAGGGTAAATCGTCCGTTTTCAAATTTCCTGTTTGTTCGAAATTCTGTGCAACTTCGTGAACTTTAATTCTTCTCTAACTTTGATCTTTTTCAAATAATTAAGATTTTTGTTCACTTCTAAATGGCAAAGCAGAAACGAAAGTTCAAAATTAAACAATTCCAATGTAAAATAATTGATGTGACGCGAAACGAAGTATGTCAAACGTGTTGCAATCGCTATCACATTATCATTATGGAAAATGGAACCCTTCATACGTAAACCTATACACGCCTTATCATTACGACAGATACAATAGGATATGTGTTCACGAGTGCCATTCAAAACATATGTTATTGCTATCAATGTACAACAGATTTTAGTAGTTTTTGCTATCATGTACAGCATATATCAGTCTTTTTTTGCTATCATCTACAGCATTTAACAGTCTTTTTTACTATCATGTGCAGCATATATCAGTCTTTTTTGGTATCATGTGCAGCATATATCAGTCTTTTTTGCTATCATGTGCAGAATATATAACTTGTTTTTGCTATCATGTACAGCAGGTATCAGTCTTTTATGCTATCATGTACAGCATATATCAGTCGTTTTTGCTATCATGTGCAGCATATATCAGTCGTTTTTGCTATCATGTGCAGCATATATCAGTCTTTTGTTTTGCAATCATGTACAATGTACATCAGATTTCAGTCGTAATGTAATCAGGTACAATAGATTTTTTGCTTTTACGTACAGCAAAATTCAGTCTGTCTTTCCGATTGCCATTGCAAAACACTGAATTTTGCAATCGTGTAGATGTATAGATCGCCGGTAATAGGGTATGCTATACATGAAAGAATAGATCATAATATAAAAAAAAGATGTCAGATAGTTTATCAAGACATGGAATGATATTCCAAGTAATTGTGATGTTTAATTTTACAAGTAAACAATCTTATAATTAAATATTGTTGAAGGCCGTACAATGACCTATAGTTGTTAATTTCTGTGTCATTTTGGTCTCTTGCGGACGGTTGGCAATCATGCCACATCTTCTTTTTTTGATATTTATTTAATATAAAAGAAAATGATGCATGATCGTTAATGACTTAACTCACCATAGACGGAAGGCTGTTCAAATGAATATCCTTACGTTTGTACAATGTACATGGTAAAATACACCTTGTATATAAAAAAAAAGGAACACGAAAGACCACCAATGAACCCCCACCCTCCCCACCCCAGACAACAACAACAAAAAACAAAACAGATATAAAAAAAAAATGAGTTGTTATAAATTAAAGTTTAAATTAGAAAGCAAAACTCAATGCAATAATTCAAGATCCTGGCTTATAAGGTTATAAGATAAATTATTCTTTGTTTTTCTAACGTCCAGTGACGAATATTTCATTCATATTAAGGGTTAAAACACATAACAATTATACATTAAATAAGAAGGTTCTACAAAGTAAAAGCTGCTTGTTTCTGAATCCTAGATATTTATATCAAGTGTATGTCATGTGATGGTTTATCTTAATAAATATTGTTTAAACTAAGGTTCTGCAAAGTTTGCCATATTTCTAAAGGTTTCAATTCTTGGATCACAATACTTCATCTAGTGTATTTATACGGGAAAGGATGATTGGCGATCTGGACGCGAAGTGTTTATCAAAACGGAAGCGATAGCAGGTGGTCTGAATAAAGCCAGGAAAAATGAATTAATGCCTGCAGTAATTATATATGATCTTAGAAGAACAAATATGTATTCGACACAAGATCTTCATAGAAGCGAATCAGATACTTTTAAAAGAAACCATAACTTTTTGGAACAAAATAATCAAGCTTGTCATAAAATTTTCTGTTCGGATCTTTAATTTGTTTTGACAGAGGTATATTTACGTATAATTACACTAAATGTATGTTTCACTATAATACGTTATTCTGATTGGCTAACTGTACATCACGTGTTATTCCTTAAGCAGTTGTATCCCACAATAAAACTTTTCATTCATGATGATACGAGGTCCCACAATAAAGTGCACAGTTAAATGAAATAAAAACTTGATAAAAGGCGTGTTTTCATCATCCTATAGGTAAAAATGTAATTATAAGTATTGAATGCTGTTTTTTGTAACTTTATAGGGTTGTAAAAGCGTTGACCGTGCGCACATTTTTAGTATGAAGCGCTTCCGCGCTTCTTACAAAATGTACTTCGGTCAACGCTTTTACACCCCAATAAATTTACAAAAAAGAGCATTCAATTCTTAAATGAAGGAAACTAATCAATTTCGAAAATGGATAAAATCTGTAAAAGCAAAACAGAAACCGAAACTTGAAAACGGACGACACGTAATTATCTTAAAAGTTTATTGGTAGTTGAAAATAAATGTAGATACAAACATAAACTTCGATGATATTAACACTTTTAAAAACATATGAATATCTATATATGTATACGTGAATAAAAAAAGAAGATGTGGTATAATTGACACTGAGAAAACCTTACACCAGAAACCAAATTACATAGAAGTTAACAACTATACGACTTCATCACTGAACAAAACCCATACTAATACATATGTAAATGTGAAGGCTGAACTCTGTCTTCTTGTAAGATACATCAGGTATTTGGATGCACTTTTGAAGTCATAATCAAAAGCTTCGTTTATGTTTATAATAATATCCCATTTCCGTATTTTATATTGGCAATCTTTTTGTAGAAAATATCCGATTTGTCCTACCCTCTTCGAATTAGTTTTGAAAAAAACCCAGTTTGAAACAAATCGATTAATATAATACTATTATTTTTCAAATTATATTTTCTTGAACATTATAAAATCTGTAAACTTTAAGTTTTACTTTAAGAAACTTAAATTACAACCAAAAAATAAACTTTGCAACATGTATAACTCTTTTACTGACTAATTTTGTCAAGTCCTTGGTGTGACAATTTTGAGATGAAATGGTAAATTAATGGAAAGCGAGTATAGAATGAATCAATGTTAACGTGATTATTTTATGAGCACTATTGATTTTGATGGTTCTCTGGTGACTTTTCCCAGGACATATCAACAACAGAACGATTCAAAATACTCTGATTTATTATTGTAATACATTGTACAATAACGATTGTAATTGGTATACACGTTTTTTCTTTAATTGCCAGCGTTCACGATATTAACTCTCTTCTTTAAAGATTCATCTTTAGACACAAATATATTAAAGGGTACTATGTTATCCATATTTTGATGACAAATATTGTTGAAAGAGTAAGGACATCCCTCCGATAGGACCTCGTATCAATTCTTTCAGAAGAAGCAATTTTGCGTAGTGATTTTTGTTACGATAACAAGGTAAAGCAATCTGTATACGGAAGGTATGCATTATTCTCTTTAGTCCCAGTGGTAATAGCCAATATACATATTTGATTCTAAACAATCATGTAGTATTAAGTTTGCAATAGACATCGTTGAATCATAACAATTTCTGGCATCGACTTGAAACCAACACTAGACACAATGACTTTGTAGATAAGCTACGGAATTTTAGTGACAGACTCTGACCACGCAATTAAATACAATACTGTATTTTTACGGCATTGAATTACTCACCGATATCCTATACTAATAATATGCTTATCATTTAATAAAATGATAGACATAGGTATTTCTGTTCGAGAAAGTAATGCGCGCCGTTTCCACATTAGAAATATTGGTCTTCGTACCATGAATGATAAAAGTATGGTTACATAAATGGTAGTCCGTCGGGGTCTGTGCGCGAACAAATATCAGCAATTTTCGCTGAGTCTTCGTTCAAACCACCAGTTTAATCGTCAATGGACACTACAGGTTTATAATATTATAGGAATCCAAGTGCTTCAAACAGGCCCCGCTTGTGAGATTTTCACAAACCTTTAACTATTTGCTTAATGTAACATTTGTTTTATTACGACAAGAAACCTTGGAAAGAATGATTGCTGACTATTATCAAGTTTGTATTTTAAAAAAAAAATTGATGAATAATTTATAAAATTCCTAAAGCAAAGAGTCTTAATTGAAATTGCATGGAAACTTGCCAAAACGTTACTATATCTTTTTCGAAGCTTCAATTACTAAATCTGTTCGCAGTTTTTGCCATGGTCATATCTTCTATTATCCTTTACTAAAACGAGTTTTGTGTTATTATAATTAAAAGGCAATTTGTAGTGTTGACTTTACCAAGTCTTTTATAATTACATGAATAAAACATTGTAAACATAATTATCAAAATGGATTCGCAAGTCCAAATTGTTTTTAGGAAATTATTTCAATCTATCAAGAGTTATTGTTCATGATATTTGTTTAGTTAACATCGTTAATTAAATTATGTTTGTAAGAAAAGGGTTAATTGATTAGATTAATCCGTAACAATAATGGCATTAACTGTAACATATAAAATGGAATGGTTCAAAAACAAAGGCAAAAGATACCAAAGGGACATTGAAACTGATAAGTAAAAAATAAACTGATAACATCATTGGTAAAAAGGAAAAAGACAAACAGACAAACAACTGTATGACTAATGGCTTTGAGTTTCATCCTGATATTTATTTAGCATACTATACAACACTATGATAAAGACTAACATTGCTTTCGACTTGCATAAAAAATAGCTTTCTGTTGTCACTTGAGTCATATGACTATGCCTGAAGGGACCAATTGTTAACCAATTACAGTACCGACAATACTGTTATCTAAGGTGTCCTAATGGGATCTGATATTTTACCAGCAGTAGTAACGAAAAAACTTGCTTTGGGGGAGCCCTGAAAGTACTGCTAGTTAACCAATAACATTACCGAAAATACTGTTATAATGTGTCTTAACGGGATCTGATATTTTACCAGCAGTAGTAACAAAAATATTGTCATCGGGATAGCCCTGAAGGGAATACTAGTTGTTCACCAGCAGTACCGAAAATACTGTCATCAGGGGTGTCCTGAATGTACTATTAGTAAATCACCAGCAGTACCGAAAATACTGTCATCGGGGGTTTTCCTGAATTTACTGCTACTTAATCGCAGCAGTACCGAAAATGATGTCGGGGAGTTATAGTAAATGATCAATGATACCGCCCTACAATAGTACTGCCTTTTGTTCATAGTAAATGATCAATGATACCGCCCTACAATAGTACTGCCTTTTGTTCATAGTAAATGAGCAATGATACCGCCCTACAATAGTACTGCCTTTTGTTCATAGTAAATGATCAATGATACCGCCCTACAATAGTACTGCCTTTTGTTCATAGTAAATGAGCAATGATACCGCCCTACAATAGTACTGCCTTTTGTTCATAGTAAATGATCAATGATACCGCCCTACAATAGTACTGCCTTTTGTTCATAGTAAATGAGCAATGATACCGCCCTACAATAGTACTGCCTTTTGTTCATAGTAAATGAGCAATGATACCGCCCTACAATAGTACTGCCTTTTGTTCATAGTAAATGATCAATGATACCGCCCTACAATAGTACTGCCTTTTGTTCATAGTAAATGATCAATGATACCGCCCTACAATAGTACTGCCTTTTGTTCATAGTAAATGAGCAATGATACCGCCCTACAATAGTACTGCCTTTTGTTCATAGTAAATGATCAATGATACCGCCCTACAATAGTACTGCCTTTTGTTCATAGTAAATGAGCAATGATACCGCCCTACAATAGTACTGCCTTTTGTTCATAGTAAATGAGCAATGATACCGCCCTACAATAGTACTGCCTTTTGTTCATAGTAAATGATCAATGATACCGCCCTACAATAGTACTGCCTTTTGTTCATAGTAAATGATCAATGATACCGCCCTACAATAGTACTTCCTTTTGTTCTCGGTCCTATATTGTCCATAAGAACCTGTATCACCCTAGGACATTACTTCTAGTTATATTCTAGTTGAGTGAGAAGATTTTAATTATCAGCATATTAAAAATAATACTGTCCTTGCTTCGGTTCTAATGCTTATCTCTGTGAAGAAAATTCTAAGAGCAGCGATATTGTTTCCGATAATTACTGGCTACTGTTCTGATGATACGTTCGGTGACTAATACCAGTAGGCCAATAGCAGACGTTTCGTAATGGAAAGTTTTGTCTGCTGTTCTGATGGTACCATCGTTTTCGTTGTACTGATATGACGGTTCTCTCGTGGACTTAAAGTTCATGGTATCGCCACAGGAAAGTATGAAACTAAGTACTGGGTACCATTATGATAGTTAGCTCGGTGACTTATAGTGCATGAGCAACGATAAACTATCGTCAAAGACAGTTCTTTCGATTACTTATGGTCCATGGGCACTGGTATTGCCCCAGTGCAGTACTGTCTACTCATCTGATGGTTGTCTCGGTAATATATAGTCAATGAGCAGGTGTATTGCACCGGTTGCTCCTATTGTCCTTTTCACAGCACTAAACATATTTGTATAAAGCCTTTTGCATATTGTTTGTAGATAGGGTTTTGAATTGTATAGTAGTTATAGATTTTTCTTGCAAACGGCAAAACATTTTCCTCTAAATGACCTCGTGCGATAATTATATATGTGTACAAAATCTGACAGACTAATTTACTGGCATTCAAATAAAGGTTCAGAGCTACACTTTGTTAAAGAAGAATAGAAAACTTGGAGACATAGTTAAAGAAAGCAATGTCCTATGAAAAATGATTAGAAACAGTCAATTTCAAAATTTTGTGTGGATCTTGTACATTAAAAAGATATTGAAAACTTCTTATAACCATCATCTGTGAAATTTTGAAACACGTTTCATTATTCATTCAATTGTCATATATTGTGATAGTCACACAATGATAATGTATATAATACTTGTTGAACGTGTTCCTTACTAGGTTCATTTGTGTCCCTTTTATCTGATTATAGTTTCATTTATAAAGTGAATAGAAGATGATAGGCTGATTTGTCTCTTTACAGAATTGAACTAAGAAGTAAGTAAAACTATCACAATTAAGATAAAAACGGCTTTAGTGGTGTTTGGTTTTGGTTGACTATAACCGTTTAATGGAAAAAATGTATAAAAAAATATATCAACATGATCAATGTCATAAATAATTTTATAAAAAATAGAATAATTTCAAAATGTGTTCATCTATTTTATATCATATCAAAACTCCCTAAATATTACAACGTTCAACATGTCTTCAACTCTTATTTTGACCTTCCTTACCGAGTTCTATATTGATAAAATACCTTCATTTATAATTAATGAAAATACTTAATGTGTAAACACTTTATGGAATGGAGATATGATAATCGGTTTAGTCAATTTAAAATGCCTTAAACGTGACAATAATATGAAACGGATATTGCAAAAAAATAAAAAAAATAAAATGAATTGTAAAAAAAAGTACGATTTTACTTTTCAAAAAACAATTAAATTCAATTATAAATCAATCACAGTTACACATTAGTATAAATAAAGTTCGAAGCAAAGATCGATGGTTAAAGCTATGTTTCTATGGTCGGGTTGTTGTCTCTTTGGCACATTCCCCATGTCCATTTTCAATTTTATTATGTTTATTATTTTTATTTATGTTTTGTTTCTCCCCCTTAAATTGTAAATTTAAAACTGTCTGAAAGATACATTATTATATAATAGATTAACATAACACAGGCATTTTTACAAATTAATAAATCTTTCTTACCGTGAATTACGGTTCTTTGCGTAAAATGAAACAGTAAGTCCATTCATGTAAAATACAGTTCTGAAACAAAAAAATACTTTTGTTAACTACACAGAGTCTGGTACACAAACTAATACTTTTTAACATAATAACGAAAGTCCAATGTCGCCAATACAATCGTAGAAATATAACTAAACTGAGGTATTGTGTCAAATATATTGTAACCGCGTTAATTAACGAACAAAATGCCAACAAATATCGCTTCTGCAGAAATGATATAACACAGTATTTCTTTCCCTTACTTATTGACAAACTTATTAAAACATACAATATGTTGACTTCCCATGACAAAAGTAAGCATCTGAAATTAACGAATTCTCTGATCATGCTGCAGGAAAAAAGTAAACAATTAAAGATGACTGGAGAAGTTTATCCATTTTACAGTCATCTTTGATTACAGGATTGAAACGCTTGTGGTAGTATTGATTCTGGGAATATATCACATGTGTGTGATCAAAACTTAAAAATAATCAAATTGAACATTTCTTTAGAAATGTTCGTCAAATATCGTGTGATTGTTTAATTTGTCATTTTTCTACTTCGGGTTCGTAATGTGACTCCTCAATAGGAATACAAGCAAAGATAATTGAAAATTTAAGGTTTCTCTTCGTGATAATCTTCATGTTATTAAAATCTTAAGGAAAAAGTAATTCAATTAAACTGAAGCCGTTTTATTGTAAAAGATTAAAAATATTTTAGCTTTAGCAAAGATTTATTGCGATGTTTAAAGACGGCGATTACATACGTGGAGTTTTTCTCCAGCATTCTAAATCAAAGATGTGTCATTCCAGGCATTATGATCAAAGGTTAGAACAGTCAAATGCTTATGGTTTTTTAAATAACAATATTGATAATTGATTTCGGAAAGATTTATTTAATTTGCATTGCCAAATTAAAGATATCCTAACTACTAGTTATCAAAGGTACCAGGCTAGTAATTTGGTACAACAGACGCACGTTTCGTCTACATAAAAGACACATCAGAGATCCTCAGATCAAAATAGTTATACAGCCAAACAAGAATGAAGTTGAACAGCATTGAGGATCAACAGTTTCAAATAGTTGTGCCAAATACGACTAAGGTACATATAATCTATGCCTTGGGTAAGAAAATCCTTAGTGTTTCGAATAATTCATACTTTTGAAAACATTGAATTTATGATAATGACCATATAATTGATATTCATGTCAGCACCGAAATGCTGACTACTGGACTGGTGATACCTCCGGGGACGAAACGTTTACCAGCAGTGGCATCAAACCAGTGGTGTGAATAGTTATCAATAGGTACCAGTCTTGTATTACAACTCCAGTTTCTGGTGCATGTCAAAACATGGAGGGAAACAAAATAGAGCATTTTTTTTTTGAATTTTTTTCTGAACTCAATTTTTTCTGTTTAATTATATGTTTAGGCTGAATTGAAACATATATATAGACTTTAAAAAAATCTTGCATCTTTTGGGGGATATCAATCCAGAAGAGTGGGAAGATATCATGTTTACTGGAAGTGGTGCGGCCTAGTTAAAAACAGCAAAACAGAAAGTAGAAAAAAAATGTTTTGACTTCAGGTTTACGTAACTTTTTATTCCTCGTGGCATGACCCACTTTTCTCTCTCGATTAAATCACAATTTCATATTAGTACATACATGATATGAACAAGAATTTGTTTTTCGATGTAGCATTTTTTATTTTTTTATTTTCAAAGATAAGCTGTATTGCATGTAAGCCTATGGAGCAGTCAATTACAAGACTGCAACCTCAAAGGTACCAGGCTCATAATTTGATACGCCAGAGACTGTACCCATATGACTTTCATTTCTCCTAGATAAATGTTATATCTATTGAAATATTTTATGTAATTGCACAAAACGTGCTCTATTCTATAATAGTATTTTAAACATTGTGGGTGTTGAACAATTAACCAATTAAGGTAGATCATAAGTAAATGTTTTTTGAGACAGAATTTTCTTATACTTAGCCAAAATGAAGATTTTACTATGCTCTTTTCAAAAATATAATAAAAAGTATGGGTCACCGTGCTATTTATTTTTCAAGCTATGAGTCGTTGAAAATTGCCTAAATTTGGTTAGATTGTTCATGGAAAAACACATTTGAGTGCATAAAAAAAATCTATGAGATAGAATTTTGAAATAAATTGTGAAAAGATAGGTTTTGTAATATATTTTAAGAAAATAAAAATAAAAAATGGTGTCACCGAACTTCTTTTCTTGCTATAAGTACTAAGAAAAAATTTCCCTATCCGTCCAGTATAATGTTTTTACTAAAAAAGTTATCTTCCCTTAAATGTTTCATTTGAAAAAAATGATTCTAAAAGCAAAAACAATACTATTTGTTAAAATATTTTGAATTATACAATAAATTACCAGTTTTCTTTATATTATTAAACAGTCTAACCTTTAAATTGCAAATCTGTTTTCAAATTTGCAAATTTAGTCAAATAACAAGACCGATTTTTTACTGTGATTGTACAATCCAAGACGGCGGTATACCATGTATCTACCTGAAAGTTAGATTAACAACACCACATAGGTGCATGCATTGCCACCGTCGCTAATTTTTGTTTTCATTCATTCAAAAGAATTCCCCTTTTTCTCAATTTGTTCAGCAGTTTGTTATCAAAAATCTCGAACTTAATTATTTGGAACTAATCGTTAATATATACTCATCTTAATGGATCACATTGTGACATTATGTAAATGTCTACATACATTGTATAAGCGTGTGGATATTTCAAGAAATTTTACCTTTATTTTTTCCTTAAATAAAAAAAACCCAACTCGGTTGTCTCATGGGTCAGCAAATTTTAAATTGCCTTTTGCTGCTTCCCAATTAAGCATGCATTATTTAGGTCTAATACAAAGTAATTTTGGTTCGGAGTCTGAATAATATCGGAGTAGTTATAATATGTGTTTGAGAATTGTCGAACGTCGACAATGTTTTTCTGCTGATAGGTGCAAGTTCAAAGTTAAACTCTATATATCGGTAAAGTGCAAATAAGAATATAAGCATACTTAGTGTACCTATATATGTTATTGTCTGGAATGTACATTTTACATTGCCGACAGACGTTAACGCAATCATCTTTCAATGTTTAAAATCCTTCTGTATTTTTTTTAAAAAGAGCACTGAAGTTTATAAGTTATTTTTCACATAAAAGGCATGAAAGTTACTTCATTTACTTTTTGAGACATTAAATTTCTCCTCAAACAAAAAGTTAATTGTTTGGTTAATCCTAGTTTGTACCTCACTATCCGTCATGTTTTAGATATTAATTGTCTATGACTTATTAGTTTCTAACTTTATTTAATTCGCAAGAATAATGTTGTTTCAATCAAACAAGATTACATATATGATATGCCCAGCTAGTTTGGACATAAATTGAATATGAAATAAAATGTTAAAAAGGTTAAGAGAAAATCTATACGGCAGCTCGCCAAATTTATATCTAGAAAGTAAAAAATCATAACAAGTTATGACTAGACATTAAGTTAGGTTAAAGTTGAAGTCGTAGATCATTTTTCCTCGCGTTAGTATTCAAGCAGTAACGCTATCTTGACGTAAAATCGATGTCGTAGAGACGCTTGAACTCAATTTCCCATGTTCCCATTGTTTCTGAATCGAGAGTATATTAAGGGTAAGTAAATGAAATTATTATTTTATAGCCATAGCAGGCAGTGAATTTCTAAACCAATCAAACAGTGTCATACTTCCTATTCATCACTCAAGGACACGTAAATGTTTGCATTTTAATGACTTATCCAAAACAACTTTTTATATTTTGTTGTTTATTGATTTCCATACAGAACATGTTCAAATAAAAAAAAAGACAGATTAATTGTAATTCATAAAAATAAATCACAGCTTGTCGTTTGTTTTACTAATATTGAAATTGCATTGCATGTGGTACTTTTTCAGAAAGGCATTTGAAAAAAATATCTGAAGACTTTCGAGTTCTCTGTGGGGAAGAAAAAAAAATGAAATAGTCAGTCTTTCTAATGGTCTTTTCTAAAATAAAAGATGCCTATATAAAATAACTAAGTTATATAATATTAATTTTATACTGCATTTAATTTCCAATCATTAAATTCTAATGTTAGCAGAATCACCTTGTACGCCTAATCAGTCAGTTTTTCCTATTTCATGATAGGGTTGTTTTACAATGTTTTTGTTTTAAAATTGGTAAATTAGAATACACAAAAAGTATAAGTAAAGCAATCTTCACATGCCAAAGGGTACTCGTCTGGTAAAGTGACTACCTTACAAACCAAATCAAATGTAAGAAAGGTACAGGACAAAAAACAAAAACAAGATGTTTTTGTCCTATCTTGTTTTTGTCCTCCGACTATAACAGAACTTGATCAATCAGAAACCCTGAACTGTAGCTTGTGCTCCGTAAGGATGCCCCATTTTCATTTAATTACCTTCAATAACTTGTTCGGGTTCTTAATGAGTTATAGTTATCAAAGGTACCAGGATTATAATTTAGTACGCCAGACGCGCGTTTCGTCTACATAAGTATGTTGGTTCTAATGTTGACATATGCAATTTTTCATTTTTGTTTTGTTATATTTCTTTGAAAATTGCAGTATCAGGTTTATACAAAGAAAAACAAAAAAAAGTTTATGATTAATTTGTTAACATGGCTATCTTTTTATGTTAGAAAATATCTTTAAAACACTTTTTTGTTTAACCCATATCATCGACCTATTACATAAGTAAACCGGAATTGTCTTACCCGTTTGTTGTTTTAACGTGTTTAAAATTTCAACCACTAAAGTCTATACCAATTCATGTCTACTTTTGATTTTGTTAAGTGCAGTTTTATACCATTGCTCTTATAAAAATCAATCGTGCTATCAGAAGAATAGGTCTGCTTTGAGAAAAAAACCCATTGTGATATGTTCCGTGTATAGTTCAAGCTAGGCTAGAATGAAGAAAGGGTCCCATGTAATGACAAAAGCAGCGAGTTTGATTATTATGTCAATTTGATTTAAAACACAGAAAAGGCAATCGAAATTGTTATTGACATGTCTATGAAACAAAATAAGGTATGTGTAGTTTGTTGTCCCTTCTCCAACTACTAAGTTAGATTGACCAGTGAGATCCTCTGTTGTGAAGCTAACAAAAGCAGTCTTCTATGATATTTTAACTTTTCCTGTTTGCTTTGCAATGTCTTCGAAAACATTGTGGAAAGAAAATTATTTCCGACTGAGTGTCTTTCGCTCGTCCTTTTTTTCTTCCACTACGATCCTTACAAATTGTAAGTTATTATAACTCCAAAACCAACAACACAATCATACATAATTGTTATGTTAAAAGCAAACAGAACCATGACAAGAATATCAAACAACGCTCTACATCTAACTTCATTCAACATAAATAATTACTTTAAATAATTTCAACAATATTTTTACCAAATAGCAAAAAAAAAAAAAAAAGCCCCGATAAATGACAATCAAATTCACAGGCTAGAGATTTTTCAAAACGAAAGGTCCCTAAACAAATGGCAATATCAAAACAAATTGATAACAACTGTTGAACAAAACAGACATAATGTAGGTAAAAATGGTCAAAAATAGGGGTTCAGTATGAAAACAAACAAATATGTCAACAAAGAAAAAAAAATATGCATATATACAAAGCGCATTAGGAAAAACAAAAGACAAGAATACACGATATGTACCATAGCACAATAACATAATGACGGGCTGTTTAAGAACTGAATCACGTCAAAAGAGTATCACCAAAAATAGAATAAACGGTAAAAGTATAGTAATTTACAAAAAACAAATAAAAGTATACTGTAACACAATTCCAGGATATACATTTATCTTACCATATACATTTCTAAAAGTATGATTGGTTAAGAGCAACCTCGTGGAGACCATGTATATTCCATATTAGGTTAGTAAGGTTCCATAGCAGGTTAGTAGTGGAGTTGTGTCCCTTTATACAAACAACACAGCGGTGAGAGAAAAATCTTAAAGGTTTCAACAGACGATTAATGGATAATGCACGATTGAAATTAATTCCATACAACTAATTTAAAGCTGGTTCATAATACTAACAGTATTAAAGACTTGATCACTTTTATAGGCCACTAGTCTAAATATCACATATTAAAATAGTCGGTAAGATAAATCCGTTACGCACTATGTTACTAATAATACCGAGCCACGTAAACAGCAAACTTTAAGATTAAAAATGTACAAAGACACATAAAAAGTACACTATATATAAGTAATTAAGACGACAACAACGTTAAATATTGAATCTATACTTTAAGATCATCATGTAATATTTGTGAAGTTGATAAGAAATATTTATTAACAAGATCTGCCGATAATCTATTTTAGAAAGACAAAAAAAGAGACACTCTTAGACCTAACCCTGATTAATCAATGATGTTTCCAAACCTTATTTCTGCTAATTACACGAAGTGCTGATATCTGTCAATTGAAAAAACAATCTAAATTGAATTACTGAAAAGTGCACAAATGTGTGCATGTCAAAAAAGCATATGATCTTTAATGATAAGAAATAAAATATAGAGGGAAATATTTTTTTGTTCTGAAATAAGTTTATAATTAGATAGAGTATATCTGAGGATTGTAATATAGTTGTATGGTTGTTATCAGTGATCACACTGTCTTGTGTTCTCGATATACACTACATGTCGAACCTTATTTCATTCTATAGTTAATAATTTAAATCAAATGATTTCATATCTGTTTGACTTTAATTGTTGGCTATGTATGTACTGTCACTTCACGAGATGTCAAAACGAATGATTATAAATAACCTTTTGAAATTTGAAGTTATTTAAATTTGACCGTGGTTATTTCCAAGTTTTAAAGACTCCAAATTGTATGACTTCCGTTTTCGTATGTACTATATAGAATAACAGACACCACAGGAAAATCATTCCTTGCTTTATGGGATATATAAGTACGTTATCAACCTTATATATCATTTACCGTCCATGCTAGTCGATATCAAAGGGTGTAAAATATCCGTCATCAAGTGTAATAGACAAATGTTGTAGAGGGTGACATTTGAGTGTCTACAACCCGGATGTAAAACATATATGTTGCTATCATTATTGTGTTATTACAGCTGTCTGATTGCTAGACACTACCACCCGGATGTAAAACATATACGTTGCTGTCATTATGGTGTTATTACAGCTGTCTGATTGCTAGACACAGGAAGTGTTTTCAGTGAACATTACAAGATGAATGTTATGGCTTTTTTACGTTACCACGGGCATTTCCGTCCAGTTTGAATAAATAAATGTTACAGGAATTTGTTTGTTTCACTGCGATTAGCTTATAAGTCATTAAAGCTTCCATCCAATCATCTTTGTAGATCCATTAGTGTACTGTTTCATTGGAATTTTTGTATTTTTTAAGTACAACCAAAAAAGTAAACACACTGTTTTAACAGCATAACTTTAAAGGT
Organism: Mytilus edulis; assembly: GCF_963676685.1. Classification (NCBI taxonomy): domain Eukaryota; kingdom Metazoa; phylum Mollusca; class Bivalvia; order Mytilida; family Mytilidae; genus Mytilus; species Mytilus edulis. The sequence continues at coordinate 101,324,662 of NC_092345.1, read as the reverse complement.
CAAGTTATATCATTGAAATGACCTTTCTTTAAGTACTAGAAGACCAGGAAATCTGATATAAGATGAACTGCAATTATGCAAATCGTTTGGAAACTATGTTTAAATGAATCATGGTGTGAATGGCATGCACACTTGTTTATTTTTAAAATGATTTGTTTATCTCTTAATGCATATGATAGTGATGTATTACTATCATCATATCAGAAACCTTCGAAATAATGCAACAAACTCTTCTTTTACTTGAAAGGTATTGAATACAGGGAAACTTTTGTTTTAATCTTGCAAAAACGAAGGTTGTTGTATTTTGTGAATGGAAAACTTAAATTCAGCTGGTTTTTTTGCGAAACTCTGGAAAACCCAGATGGTGAAATATTTCCTTTGCAATACAGCTACCATGACTTGTTTTTTTTTTTTTTTTTTTTAACAACATTATATATTTATTCATCAAATATGCTTGTTACATTGTTACACCAAGAAACCAAGCTTTTCTTGATGCATCCTGTAATATTCCAACGATTGCCCAGGTTAGCAATCAGCTGCTGGTATATATGTATATATTATAATAATATGTATAAATTTCTTGAAATACAATTATACAACATTTTAATACATTATGTTTTATTCTATCAATCGTCTAAACTTCTTTTTAGTGACTTTAGTAATGGATTAAGTTTCATTGTTCTGTTTTCGTTGTATCTTTTTATGTATTCTCGAACAAAAATTTGATAAACATTTACCTTTGTCAATTTCTGATTAGATACATAATATGATTTGTATGTGGAAAAACCATGACTTGTTGACACTCCTTTACTTCCAGAATTTACATACAACTGGGAGACGGAGGGTGTGAAAGACAACAAATAATATATGATTTTAATTTCCAAGAAACAAGTGCAAGAACATCAACTAAAACAAATCACGAATATGGTGACCTTGTCATAACATTGGATGATAATAATATAATGACAGTATAATATTTCCAGGTATAACTCCGTTGGGTGTCTTTATTAAACATGTAACTGTGGGTAATTGCTACCGGATTGTTTGTAATAATCGCAATGTGTCCTCCATTTATTATTTATTTGAGTATAAGTCTGTTTTTGTAAAAACAGATATAAGTATACTAGTATTCCAAATATAACTGTTCCAGCAGTATTCAAGTTTTGAAGAAATGAAAATACTTTTAATGTATTGTAATATAAAGAACTAATCCCGTTTATTAAAATAAATGATAAGATAATTTTAATGTACTCTAATTTGGATAATATTGTAAAATCACTGTTTTTAAGTTTGCAACCATCTTTCCTATCCCTGGATACCTTGTGAAGCTTACGTATAATACCTCTTGTTACAAAGGTATTTGCATTAGAGGGTTTCTTTTTTTCTTAAAGTCAAATGAAACGAGTGCCAGTGAAAAATAATGTTTATCCAATTCTTGAACCAATGCATGTATATATCATAAACTTCGTCTTCTGTGCACGGTTTCGGTTTTATCATTGTTTACGTAAATATATCGTACAATCGTCATTTTCTCTCTCTCTGTCTGTTATGAGGTGAAAAAATGACAGTTACTTAACTGTCGTGTTTTGAAGCCGTAGTTTACCGATTGTCACTTTATTGTAAACAATCAATAAACAAGCATGGATAATGAGCACGTGTTTAAAAGAGGGACGAAAGATACCAAAGGGACAGTCAAACTCATAAATCTAAAACAAACTGACAACGCCATGGCTAAAGATGAAAAAGACAAACAAACAACAGCACACACGACACAAAATAGAAAACTAAAGAATAAACAACACGAACCCCAAACATGTACAATCAGATAATTGTTAATTTTAATGACAGATCCATGCGTATGATGATCACCGGATTTTTTCGAGGAGGGTCACGCTAAGGTCACTTTGCATACGGAAAATATGTCGGCGAATTATTTCCTGGAAGCAAGCAATTAAAAAAAGTAAACTTCTTCTAAATGTGGACAAGTTAAAGAATTTTCATCAGACAAAGTATATGTACATAAGTTTTATAATGAAAACTATCCATTTAGTTATAAAAAAAACATATGCATATTTTTTTTTAATTTGAGGTTTCATATGACTTTAAAGAGTATTACCTTTATATTTTTATATAATAAGTGTTAATTTCTATACCTTGAGTTTAGACGGATCTGATAAACGTTGATTCATAGCAATGAACGAACAAGTCTTCTTTTAAATGGGCGCAATTGGTACCCATAGGAATATCTATCTGAAGATAAATATATTTGCCAAAACGATACTAAACGTTGTCAAGGAGAAAATTGATCCTTTAACTAATTTCTAAACTTTAATGATAAGAAAATATTTACACAATGCAGAATATTATTCTGATAAGGTATAAGTGATTCTTTCCGTTTTTATCAATAGGATAATACAGCACAATTAATTATGCTTGTTAGATTAGAAATGCAAATGCGATAATTACCTGTGCTACCTAACTTTTATAAATTATCTCTTTCAATTTTAGCCACGCATCTAGTATCATGGATCACATGTATGTGTTTTCCTAACTGGTTTTTGTTTTATTATGCTATAATTGTACTCGGCTGTCCAACCTTTGACGTTAAGCGTAATTTAAGAGATTTATGATGAAGTTAGAAGTAGAAGGAACAGTTGTATATCGAATATAAAAGAGTTATATTGCAGACTTGCTGTTAAATAATGAGAATGCACTGAAAAGATGTCCTTGAAGTTTTCACGCTGCAAGCGTTACCATTTAAACATAAACGGCCATTTTTTTTTTCGTTATTTCAATAATTCCTACATTAATTTCAATTCTTAGAACATTTCTCCCTTTACTTTAAATATCTTACTATTTGTCGCGTGTGTGTGTATTGGTTTATAGATGGAGCCAGATGCGTGACTTTAAAATTTCGTTATAAGTGAAGCAATATATTTAAGGGTTTTGTGTACTTAATATGAACAAAAAGGGCTAATTTAATTAACTTAATGAGGCAGTAACGTATCAACACAATCACAGCAAAATAATTGATACAATGATTAACAAATAAAGGATTTACATTGAATATCCTATATTTTTTTATGAACATGCTGATGCCCCTGTCTATTGAGAGTTGATTAGATTGAATAGAACAATTACTATAAAGATAAATACATGACGAACAATTTCTATATTAATTTCTCGTCTTCCGTTCACAGCTAAGAAACATTTTCAACTTGAGGGAACTTTACAAAAACGATTTTCATGCGTTAATTTAACACTTGGCCACAGATAATACAGGGAAATAATTGAATGCAATAAATCTATCATAGGACTTAAGTACACGCCATGGTTAATTGCGAATCACTTCTTCCAGCAATACTTTGCTGAACAAGGCTGGAATTGTCAGAGTTCCATTTGACACTATTCTGTCACATTGATTATTGACCAAGGAGGATACATGTTGTGTAACCTTGATGTTGTTCATATATACACACAAGTTTAAACGTAAATCTCATAAATGTTTGTATATTTTCGAGTCGTTTGTTTACTTAAAAAAAAATAAAACGGCAATGTTGTAACTCTTTATTTGAGATTGAAGAAATGGTACTAACTTTAGTGAACATTCTCCGTGGTATTTCTATAAATAGTTAACCATCTTCACAGAAACAAACTTGATAGGAAGAATTTGTAAAGTACAATATTGGCATTACACCTCCTTACTTATAATATCAAATCCTTTTTAAATAAATTTCCTGTAGTTTTATATTACATTTATTCTATTGAAAACTTGACAGATAGTGTCATTTTCTGTCAAACCAAATCCTCTATCCTAGAGCCACTCTCTTGTTTTATCAATCGCTTATTTTGTCTGAGCTTTACATTACCGACTTCTATTGCCTCATTACAATTTGTGATTTTCTGTGAAATAATCAGTTCTGATCAAATCAGTAAGAATAATAGACACAAATCATAAATGAAGATATCTGAGTAAATCCCAACAAACAACGTTTCGAATAATTCACAGAATGAGAACAAATATTGTATCGAAAATCGATTTACAGCGTATGTAGTATTTATATATATCTTTTATTTTCGCTGAAAAATTCTTTCCTTAATTTACCTTAAAATAAAAATTGCTTTGCCACAAGACAATTTTTGCATTACTCAAAACAAAATTAACTTTGTAATAATTCTTTGCCTGAAGAAAATTATTCCTTTGCCAAAGGTTATTTCTTCCTTTGCCAAAGTAAATTCTAACTTTGCTTTAAGTACCTATTCCTTTGCTGTACGACCATCCTTACTTTTCCGTTGTGCAATACTTGTTTTGCTTTAATTAAATGTTTAAAAAATCTTGCTTAGCCTCAAGTCATCTCAGTGTTTTGTTTAGACTCTGAAAAATCTTAAGCACCACTCGGCTTGCCAAAAATCGCAAAATGAGAGCAACATAGTTTGTCAGACAGCTATTTCTGATTGTTTTTGACAGCATGCTGTCCTGTAGATGTCACATGGTTTTTGGTACATTGTTTTGCTATTTTATTTATTTATAACCGCATCTTCTTTGATGCATTCTCGATTGTAGCATGAAGCTAACATTACAATATCTTTTCAATTTACCCAAATGTGGTTAAGAGACTAATTTCATTTGAAAACTACCTTAATCATTGATAATGTAAAATAACATGCAATTCGAGAAAATTGATACCTAATTCAATATCTTAACATGTCATATGTACATCAATTCTGAATTCAACATCTTCATTTGTAATTTATAGAACGGTAATGAATTTAATCTTACAGTAATTAGCCTTTGAAACTGTCTGAATGCTTGTTCTATATATCAATTTGCCAACAAAAAATCAAACTCAGTGACTAAAAAGACAACAAAATGCTATGTTCACATGTGTTTTTTACATGCAAATGTGTTTCAAACGTATATAATTTACAATATTTCCAGACGAGGAAAGAATTTCAATGTTATTACATTGTGTATAATTTTCCTACGCTGTAAAAAGATTTTCTCTGAATCACAGAATCTTTCATCCAATGCAAAATATGAAATAAAATAGCCAAATAACAAAATAACTTGGAATAAGTAACACTCATCATACACAATCAACTGACGAGGTTGGAAGATTCGGTTTTGATGATGATGGTTATGATTTAGTTGGAAAAATTATCAATATGATTCAAATTGAACCCTACTCAGTACCAGACAGACACCCTTATCTTGATTTCATAACAGTCGATCAGACTTTACTTTACTTTTAAACGCGCATGCTTAGCTCACTTGCAGAATAGCCTTGATGCAGCAAATACCAATTTTTAAGTCTTTGGATAAGTCAGGCCAGAGATCGAACCCGCACCCGAGGCGACTATATGATCTACGTAATATTACCATCCAGTACCTTACAAAGACCAAAGCCAAGAAATACAATCTACGAAACATCACTATACAACATCTATTTCTATTCAACATCTAATATAGTATTTCTCATCTTAATATTTATTATGCCTCAGTTATCATTTTCTACATAAAATTTTGACTATTTTCAAATTAAAAGTGTTGAACTATTTGACCGGTCAAAAGTGTCCAACTACTGGACCTCGATGAAACTATTGGACCGCAAGCGTCATTATATTTCATGGAATTTCAAATGCAGCTACTTGATTGGAGGATTTTTAAATTACGCGGAAGTTTCGACGTCGCATTTTTATTACCTATCAATGAAACTAGGGTTGACTGCAGTGCAGGACGTAGCTAGGCATATGAGAATATTTATGAAGTAAACGTTAGACAGTATGGTTGGGTTTCTTTCTGCTTCTTATATAACGATAGTTGATTTATTGTCTATTGTGTATAGTTATCTTTTTCGATATAATATAAAATCCTGACTGACTGCATATTCGTGTAATACATGTAGTTAGTGTATTGTCCCCTCGGATACAACAATTGACCTCGGATACGGCTCATGTCAATATTTGGGCCTCGGGGACAATAAACTTACTGTGTCACTCAAACACAGTCAATAAGTTTTAACTATTACACAGGCCATACCTATTCAATGTGTTGAACCTAAAAAATGCCTGCACAATCTACTGCACATTTCTATTCAACCTTTAATACAGTATTAAGCCAAGGAATATATTCAAAACGACATATTTATTTAAAATTGTGTACAATATAAAACCAAGGATTAATACTATTCACCATCCAATACATTATCAAGCCAAAGAAAATTGTCTACTAAGCATTACTATTCAAAAGTTATTTATGTTTGATAAACAATCTTTACTTATAGTGTGACAAAACAATGGATTGTATAATAAATTACACATAATATATATGATATTTGAAAAGTAACGCGCTTTAAGCAGGCAATTCTGATATTGTTCGTAAAATGTGGATACAATCAAAAACGGTATATGACGGATAGCTCCATGAGAACCCATTTGGGTTATAACAAACAGTTTAGAAGTTCTATCCAGCAAAAATGCCAAGATTAACAGGATAATTAAATGATAGAGTAAGTCGGAGTCAATGTAGATAACTTGTATAAAACCAGCGAACGTTAAATATAGATTCTACCACTGCATCGAGTGTTATATGATATTTATCCACTCTAGACAGTTAAATTTTCAAATTCAAAACGCGAGGCTTCTTATGTAGACGAAACGCGCGTCTGGCGTACTAAATTATAATCCTGGTACCTTTGATAACTATTTACACCACTGGGTCGATGCCACTGCTGGTGGACGTTTCGTCCCCGAGGGTATCACCAGCCCAGTAGTCAGCACTCCGGTGTTGAAATGAATATCAATAATGTGGTCATTTTTATAAATTTTCTGTTTACCAAATTTAGAAATTTTCGAAAAACTAAGAATTTTCTTATCCCAGGCATAGATTACCTTAGCCGTATTTGGCACAACTTTTTAGAATTTTGGATCCTCAATGCTCTTCAACTTTGTTCTTGTTTGGCTTTATAAATATTTTGATATGCGCGTCACTGATGAGTCTTATGTAGACGAAACGCGCGTCTGGTGTACTAAATTATAATACTGTTACCTATTGACTAGATTTGGTGGTGGATTTTGTTTCTCTAATGTTTTTTTCAAACAATAGGCATACAAACCTATTTCTCCTTTTCGAATGATCTGCAAAAAGAGCTTTCTATGTGACGTCATCAGGTATGGTCGCCTTTTTTCATGCCGTCACAATGGGAAACTTAGGGGAAACCAAGAAAATTCGGATTTTAAGCTATGAAGAACTGAGATCAAACGAACCACACGTTGATTATTTTTTCATACAATGGGTGCAGAAAGGGATAAATTGACTAAATACAAATTTGTTAAATAGTTGTTTGAAATGATAAATACAGACATTCTGTCAAATTCCAATAATTGGAGTAGAAGCCGTTCTTTAGATAAAGATAGTCTATGTAAAATTATAACCAAAAAATGCCAACAAAAATGCATTTAGACCAGAAAACAGACACTCCCAAAAAAGGACACGCGTTCTTTTAAACAGTGTTGCTGTTATTTTCCTAATTTAAAATTCTGTGTTTAAATAAACACCGACTTCCATTGACTGTCTTTTATACAACCACATTGCTTCAGTGTAAAATCACGTTGATTGTGTTTTAGATGAGCACAGTGCTGCAGTGTAACACCACGTTGATTGTCTCTTCAAAAATTACATTACTTCTGTTAAACACCAATTTAACTGTCTTTTAGACAACCTTTAAGATTATCAAAAACTGCTATGTGTAAAACCACTTTGAGTGTCTTTTAGGCAGTTACAGTGCTTCAGTTTTAAATCACTGGTTTTATAGACTATCACATTGCCTCTGTCTAATACCACTGTGATGTCCTTTCATTGGCAGTTTCCACTATCTTTTTTTTTTATAAAGGACAATAGTAAACTGAAGTCGGATCATTGAAATCAAAATAATGTAACTTGAGGTGTGTGACTTTATGATTTATCATGTCACTGATTAGCGTTTCCTTCTAACATAAAGCTATTTTCGTATTCAAATTCGCCTCTTAAGGATAATTTTATGTTTGACTTCCGACATTATATACAGGTTTTTATAGTCCACTCCTTAATTGCATGACTATAATTACAACTATCACATGTCTTTAATATTAAATTGATCACGTTACCTTAATTATCAATTTATAGTTATATTTTATGATACTTTGCAATCTGAACTTTTAAAAGACCATGCAATTAAGTGCCCACTCACGAGTGCAGTAAAAATGTTTCATACCACAGAAAAATTATCACTTTTAACAATAAAAAGCAGATTTACATGTTAACAGAACACTATCAAGTAAAATCTAATCTCGTATCCTGCAGGCAGAAAAACATGGTTATTATTCTCCAATGGCAAATAAAATACTGAACATTCTGAATATTTAATATGGTCGTGACCACGATAGTAAGCATGAAGGTTGATTTCTATGCATTTGATGAATATGAAAAAAGACTCCAACATACGATATATATATTTCAATTTAGGCTCGTTTATATTTGTATATATATATAAATATCTCAGTAGCATGGGTTCGAATCCCGGTGAGGGAAGAACAAAATATTTCCGAAAGCAAATTTTACAGATCTAACATTGTTGGGTTGATGTTTAGACGAGTTATATATACATAAAGTACACAGCCATGTATCACCATCATTACTGGTGATCCGATGGATAAATTCGTTATAGAGTTGTCACTGACTCAGACGTACTTATAAATATAATTATTTTTTGTGACTGTATCTTACATTAATTTGTAGGATCCTTTACTATAGATAATTGAGCTGATCTGTAACAATAACATCTCCATGCCTTATATATCATGTACTGTAGTACGACGCTAGATTAAAACTGACAAGGAAAGGTAACACACGGCCACCGAAAGCTTTATTATTTGTGAAGCCCAGGTGGTCGTGTGGTCTAGCGGGACGGCTACAGTGCAGGCGATTTGGTGTCACGATATATCAGTTGCGTGGGTTCGAATCCCGGTGAGGGAAGAACAAAAAATTTACGAAAGCAAATTTTACAGATCTAACATTGTTGGGTTGATGTTTAGACGAGTTGTATATATATATATATATATATATATATATGTGTCCTCCCCACAAAAATAAATGTCTAACCCGATAATGAACAGTAGACTAAAGTAAGCAAACATTTGCAAGACACACGACATCGACAGATATTAGTAAAATTAAATTTAATTATTTGAGGGATTATCATATCTCAAATCATTATCATGATATTTTTTTCAGGCAATCAAACATATTCATATTCCATACACACTGCCACTGTTGGATTTCCTCGATGTATGAACGCAGGGTAAATATAATATTGGAAGAGCTGTAAATTTCTTTAAAAGAGATCTACCGATTAAGAATTATCACCGGCTTAGTACTTACACGAGTAACACGCCGGGTGCCACATGCGGAGCAGGATCTTCCTACTCTTCCGAAACACCTGAGATCTCCCACAGTGTTTGGAGATATTAGTGATGCCCTGTCTTTAGATTTCTTTGTTTTGTTTTGTGCACTATTATATGTATTTTGGTCTTGCAATGGGCCTGGCGATGTAAGTTTATTTTCAACTTTATGAGTTTGAATATCCATTTGGTATCGTCCGTCTCTCTTTGACTTTTAACTGAAAGAGTGTCGTAAACTCATTAATGACTACTTCGTTATACTGCAAATATTAGTACAGAAGATACAAAGTTGATACAGAGTCATATGATTTTTTCTTCATTGCGATAAATGTATGAATCTGGATGATATCATAGTTCTATGAAGGAAAGAAAAAAAAATATAGCAGCCTTATCATTTTGTACTTGTGGCTCGCGCTTGACCATCAAAAGACGATTGACAGACTGACAGACCAATTGAATTATATCTGTTTCGTCTATGCAACTGGCGAAAAAACTATCGACAAATTCCAGGAGGAAAATAACTTGTAAGACCAGGTTTAATCCACAATTTTCTACATAGGAAATTTGCCTGTACCAAGTCAGGAATATGACAGTTGATGTCCATTCGTTTGATGTGTTTTATTCCTTGATTTTGACATTTGATTAGGGACTTTCCGTTTTGAGTTTTCCTCGGAGTTCCGTATTTTTGTGGTTTTACTTTATACCAAATGATATGTTTAAGTAAATAAGGAATGACTTTCTGAAGTGGAACAGTGCAGTATTGTTATTTGAATATATGCATTTGATAATATACGAATGATGGAAACTATGAGATCATACCGATTAAAGGATTACACCTAATTCATTCGGCTGCAATTTTCTGTATACATGAGAAATAAGTTTAGAATTTATATTAAATGTTTAGAAAGATGACTTATAATACCTGAAAAGCCTGCAAGCAAACTGTCCTATTATCAATCTAAAAAAGTATGCATATTATGAAATTGATCCAGGTATGTTTTGCTTACTTAGAAGTGGGATTCTCGGTTCAGTATTTTGTTGGAAGTTGATTGAAGTTACCACATATAGAGAACACAGCTAACCATTTGACTCTCAGATATTATCAGCATTAGGTTACTGTATTATGGATATTCCCGACAGCGATCCTTTTGTTCAGATCAATTATCTATGCAATTACATTAAAGTCAACCAATAATTACACATGACATTGCAGCAGATACTCATCAAGGCAGACTGGATCCTGCAACGGTATAAAACAAATATATTTTACTGAAACCCGAGGATACACTTCAATTAGGTCTGTTGACTCTATTAAGATCGTTGAGTAAGTTCCAATTTACTAATAGAATTATGTGTTTGCACAGCAAAAACCTATCAATTTATCTAATGATTGGTATTAAATTATTAATGAACGCCTTTTTATTGTCTGCAGTAATAAAAATGACAGAACAGGTGAAATGACTTTAACAAGTTCTGGAAAATCCAGAAATGTATACCGGTATTTTTTTTTTTAACTATACCCATATTTATTACAGCAGGTCATATTAGAAATAAAGAAAAAGGGAAGATTAGATTGCATTTATACATTTGAATAAAAATAAGGAGATGTGGTATAATAATTGCCAAGGAGACAACTATACACCAACGCTCAAATGATTCGAATTTAAGTAATTATAGGCAATCATACGGCCTTCAACAATGAGAAAACCCATACCGTATAGTCATCAAAGACCCCGACATGAGGAAAATGAAACAATTCAAATGAGAAAAACTAACCGCTTATCTATAACGAAACATTTAACAAAAAACACATATGGCAGGCATTAACGAACGACAACCATTGAACTGAGTGTAAGAGATCGCTAGTTGAAAATAAGTGAATACCTTAGTATTTCAGGCACACTTTTTATTTGTTGAACTTTAAATCAAATTATTCTTCAACCAATTAAAATACAACTAGTGATTAGTTATTTTTTGGTGTTAACGTCACTTTTATCAAAATTGTTAGCATAATGGTGGTTTTGTTATTATTGGTGGAGAAAGTCTAAGTTCTTGATGGTTCTACTAAGTGAATGGTCCATAAAATGACTAGTGTTAAACCATTCAAACAGGAAATTAAACGATCTAATCTGAATAACAAAAAAGAGGAACACTTATTAACCACATCAACAAACGACAACAACTGAACATCAGGTTAATGAATACGGATTCCATATTAGTTTTATATTGTTGTAAAACAACCGCCTCTGTAGTGAACAACTACATTTTGATTATTAATTATGTCTTTTCATTAAAATTATTGTAATATTATTGTAATTGGGTAATCCAAGTATGTACAGACAGACGTGTTTCAACACATTTAAATGTAATTAATGTTTCTTTTTAGCTTTTACGACAATAAGTTATTAAAATATATTGTTTTTTCAGATCAAAGCCACAAAAACATGTGAGAAAAGTAGTTTAGAAGAAAGCGTATATGGATCTATAGTTACATCAAAGTCATCATTAAACAAGTTGATGAATGACCATGGTCTGATCTCGTACCACGATCTTTGTTAATAATGATCTCCTAACAGACAATAACAAATAGCGCCAATAAACAGACGTCACAGGACGAACTAAGATAAATTAACCATGATCTTTCACAACAAAAGTGATTGCTTAATATACGCTTTAGCCATCACTAGCTAGGAAAACAGCTTGCAAAGACGCCCGTAGAAATTTGAAATAAATTGCAACTAAAAAGGAATGTGATGAATTAAATGTTTAACACATTTAGCGATATATCATCGAATAATTCGGGATATGGAGTAAACACATAAATAGAACAATTTATTAATTAGATGAAGAATCAATAGAAAATATTACATGAATATTCAGGACGAGAACTAATTAACATGTACACTCAGCAAAGTGGTAATCACCAGATAAAGAATCTAATATTTAGACTTTTAGGTTACAATAGAGCAACGAGAGAAATTTAAATAAGCTGAATTAAGTTCAATGATTACACAAAACAGAAAAGTTATCAACAAATCTACAAAAGTCTTATATTTTATCTTGAATACCTTTAAACTTCAATACGCTTATAACGGTAAACATTCTGTCTTATTGCAAATAAAAATCAGTCATTATAGGAAAGCAAACCGTTGCATATTGAACCATCCGGCAGATACATATTCTATATTCAGAAACCGATGGAATATTGCTACATAGAAATGGAAAGTTCCCAATAAGATAATTGTAATTATATATTTAAATGTAAAGTTTATTTTCGTTCAATATTAGTTTAGGTAACCTCAACTTATTTTAGTGGATTGATGCTGTTTGTACAGAACCCCTGTATGAAGTCTTTTGTCAACGGATAACAGATTGGTCGAAAAAATCTAGAATCACTGTAAGTTTTCATAGGAACCTGACTGTTGAAATCTCGACCATAAAACGTAAAAATAAATGCGGTCTACAAAATCTTTATCATCTTGAAGTTGAAATGTTGAGAGGAATACATCATCAGTTAATAATCAACCACATAGAAGAACTAGATAGCACGAACATACTTTTTTCTGGAATTTATTATATAATTAGAATGATTTACCGTAAAGATTTCCACTTATCGAGTAAGCTTTGAGAATATGCGACATGAACAAATAGAGAACTTAATCGGAATAATCATTGCCTTCACATTGCATACTACAATGAAGGTCAATATAGACGACATCATATAAACGATGTTCAGATCGATTAAAAAGAGAAAGCAAGGTAGCACACACAAACTGTGGGAATAGCATACACTCAAATAGAAGAGTAACCGGGTGTGTCGACTTTATAACTCGTTAAGTTTCTGAAATCGTCATCCAAATTATTTTACTATGATTAAGATGATTTATCTAAAAAAAAATTGCTGTCAGAAACAAAACCATGGAAACATACGTCGACAGGATAAAACGTCAAATTACGATACAACTACAAATTTACTAAAACCTGACTTGAATCATTTGAAAACGATAGAAATGAAACAATTTTAAATTAGCAAGCACTGAACATGAATGCATCACAATGCAAATTCTGTTTCCTGCAAAAGATAACATAATATGATAATCATTATTTATCTGAAGAGTTACTCTACTCAATACAAGTACACGATCCTAAAAGATTTGATTTACCTAAAGAGATACTCTACTCAATACAAGTACCAGATCCTAAAAGATTTGATTTACCTAAAGAGATACTCTACTCAATACAAGTACCAGATCCTAAAAGATTTGATTTATCTGAAGAGTTACTCTACTCAATACAAGTACCAGATCCTAAAAGATTTGATTTACCTAAAGAGTAACTCTTCTCAATACAAGTACACGATCCTAAAAGATTTGATTTACCTAAAGAGATACTCTACTCAATACAAGTACCAGATCCTAAAAGATTTGATTTACCTAAAGAGATACTCTACTCAATACAAGTACCAGATCCTAAAAGATTTGATTTATCTGAAGAGTTACTCTACTCAATACAAGTACCAGATCCTAAAAGATTTGATTTACCTAAAGAGATACTCTACTCAATACAAGTACAATATCCTAAAAGATTTGATTTATCTGAGGAGTTACTCTACTCAATACAAGTACCAGATCCTAAAAGATTTGATTTACCTAAAGAGTAACTCTTCTCAATACAAGTACGAGATCCTCAAAGATTTGATTTATCTGAAGAGTTACTCTACTCAATACAAGTACCAGATCCTAAAAGATTTGATTTACCTAACGAGTTAATCTACTCAATACAAGTACCAGATCCTAAAAGATTTGATTTACCTAAAGAGTTACTCTACTCAATACAAGTACCAGATACTAAAAGATTTGATTTACCTAAAGAGTTACTCTACTCAATACAAGTACCAGATACTAAAAGATTTGATTTACACAATTGTGTATGGCCTATCTTGGAGAGAGCTGGGACAAGCTATTAATTAATTTGGATTATTTTTCAATTATCTTTCAGTTTCATAAAACTGTCTCTTCCATCAACGCAACACGAGTTTATTGTCTCTGTTAAAATCAATCAAATGCATTATTTAAGCTCAGTAGTGAATTATATTTTGTAACATGACTATCAGAACTGGAAACATTGCGATAAAACATAGTTGTTTACAATGTTATTAATAAAAAAGTTGAAATCTACTATGTAAAGTCCAAACAGCAATGCGAAAACATCTGCTATAGCTAAACTATTTAACCCTACTCCTACTGCTATTGTATTTAAAGTGCTTTTAAACATATAATTTAGTGCACAGTTTATATTCCGTTTCAGTTGGAATTCGACAAACTTTTGAAGTTTGTGTTAGAGTGCTTTTATGGTTTAACATTCACAGAGAGCACCAGGGGTTAATATATGGAAAGTCAAATAAAACTTTAAAATACCGGAAGTAATAAACCAATCAAACGAAAGTAGGAAACAGTTTAATATGCTAACGCTAATTTTACATGAAGGAGATGAAGGATTAAATTTTGTTTAAAGTTAATAGCGTAGAAACAGATAATTAGAATATATAGTAAATCTTGTCAGTCACTAAAATCATTTACTGCTAGACGAACAATTCCTCTCGTGTAAGTATATGACAATCAAATATTCTTTTAATACCGATCGAAGCGCTTTCCATGTCTTACCCTGACAGAACAGTCATATCAAAGTCTTTTCTCATTTGAGTTTGTGTAGAGAGAAGTACTATAAACATGTATCATTATTAGCATTATCGCCTAGATCTTAATGTAACAGACGGTCAATTTAATGAAAAAACGTTATACGATATTAATTTAGATAGCCTCAACATGTATTATTGGACGGATGCTATACGTACAGATAACGTGTTTAAAATAAACGAAAAGCGTAAAGAGTAAGCTTTGTATAAAAAGAATGGATTCGGATAAGTTCTTTACAATACAAACGAACAGTACCTCCCAGGAGATATAGGGTAGACGGATAAGTTCTTTACAATACAAACGAACAGTACCTCCCAGGAGATATAGGGTAGACGGATAAGTTCTTTACAATACAAACGAACAGTACCTCCCAGGAGATATAGGGTAGATGTTACAATACAAACGAACAGTACCTCCCAGGAGATATAGGGTATATGTTACAATACAAACGAACAGTACCTCCCAGGAGATATAGTGTAGATGTTACAATACACACGAACAGTACCTCCCAGGAGATATAGGGTAGATGTTACAATACACCGAACAGTACCTCCCTGGAGATGTAGGGTAGACGGATAAGTTCTTTACAATACAAACGAACAGTACCTCCCAGGAGATATAGGGTAGATGTTAACTACGCATCGCAGATTAACTGCCAAGGATATGGCGAAGATCCTAATGATAGTAACGCAAACACAGATCAACATACAAGGTTAAACAGACTTTGTTCACACATCGATGTCATTAAAATGATATTCAAGTGAGAGGTGTAGCTAGCTATAAAACCAGGTTTAATCCATTCTTTTCTACATAAGATAATGCCTGTACCAAGTCTGGAATATGACAGTTGTTATCCATTGGTTTGATGCGTTTGAGCTTTTGATTTTGCCAGTTGATAAGGGACTTTCCGTTTTTGAATTTTCCGCAAAGTTCGGTATTTTTGTGATTTTATTTTTAACATTAAATGGATGTTGCTCATAGGGATACGACGCTAAAAAGATACGAACAAAAATAAATAATACTTTAAATAAAAGTAACACTATATAAACCTCGTACATAAGAAGCGCTGTCTGCATTTAATTTTATACTGGAACCTCAATTATAATATGTTTTAAAGCAACAGATGTATAAGAAAGTAGAAAAGTTAGAATTTATGTGACCCCAAAAAGACCAAAAACAACTTTGCATGGATCCTTAGTTTTTAAGTAATTTACTTAATTTATCAATTGGAAAAAAAAATTATAATTATGTCATTACCGAATCACTGACATATGTTAGTCCCCGAGTTTATCGACAGCCCAGCACAGACGTAATAGGTGATGATACACACGATGGCAAACAGTCCTTCAGTAGTTGCATCTTTCAATGAAAATAATGCCTTTATAAAGTTTGTACGTCGGATGCGCTTTTTCCGGATTTGTCTCAATTGTTAACAAACACTTAATCAGCACAGCGTATCACTGAGGGAGATTAAAAGATACGTGTATATTAACAACATAACAAAGGTGAACACCAGACAGAAATGGAGTATGTGTTTACTCCAGAAACATTTTGTATACCATTACGAGATGAAGGATTTGAGTTTCACTACCCGAGAAAGATGGTGAATTATCGCAATCACAAGTTAAAAAAACGGCAATCATTTCATTAGTGAATCACCACTTGATAGATTATTCTTTCGGGGATAAATATTTTGACGACAGTTTTGTGCTTTGATCAAAAGAATATCATGTTTTGATGCGCTTTAGTAAAGCATGTCGGGATTAACATTGATAAACTACTCATGAACTCTAAATTACATCCACATTATTTTATTGAAATTGTACGTAACGATTAATCTATGAAATTGCAACAACAAATGTCGTATATAAGAAAAGAATAGAATTAAGGGTAGATATTTTAGTGCACACGAATTTTAAATAGAAATTCAGCAGACGATTACAAGACAACCTTATATCAACATTAAAGAGAGATGGCGTGAATGTTTACAACACAAATTCAAATCAACACCAAACCTCGATATAGTAGTTGGCATTATCGCCTAAATCTTAACAGAAAGTCAATCACGCAATGTAATGAATCACGCATTATATGATGTTAATTTTATCATGTTTATGATGGTCTCTTCAATATTTAATTGAAATTGAACATTTAAAAGTTGACCTCTACATTACTTGATTGAAACTGTATCCATTCAAGATGACATCTACTATATTTAATTGAAACTGTATATATTCAAGATGACCTGTACATTATGTGATGGACACTGTATACTAGTATATTTAAGATGACCTCTTCATGACCTCTACGTTAATTGATTGATTGAAACTGTACGTAACGATTAATCTATGAAATTGCAACAAAACTTGTCGTATACATAAAATGAACATATCTCAGAGTAGATGTTTCCAGCGCACATGAAATTCAAATGGAAATTCATCAGATGATTACAAGACACTTGATATCAACATTGAAGAGAAATGGAGTGAATGTGTCGCTCAACACCAAAGCCAGATAGAGTAGTTTCATCAAAAATTGAATAATTGGGGTTCTTTGATATGATTAATCTAACTGTGTATGTAGATTCTTAATTTTTGGTCCCGTTTTCAAATTGGTCTACATTAAGGTCCAAAGGGTTCAAAATTAAACTTAGTTTGATTTTAACAAAAATTAAATCATTGGGGTTCTTTAATATGTTGAATCTAAAAATGTACTTAGATTTTTTATTATTGGCCCAGTTTTCAAGTTGGTCCAAATCGGGGTCCAAAATTAAACTTTGTTTGATTTCATCAAAAATTGAATAATTGGGGTTCTTTGATATGCCAAATCTAACTTTGTATGTAGATTCTTAATTTTTAGTCCCGTTTTCAAATTGGTCTACATTAAAGTCCAAAAGGTCCAAAATTAAACTAAGTTTGATTTTAACAAAAATTGAATTCTTGGGCTTTTTTGATATGCTGAATCTAAACATGTACTTAGATTTTTGATTATGGGCCCAGTTTTCAAGTTGTTTCAAATCAGGATCCAAAATTATTATATTAAGTATTGTGCAATAGCAAGAAATTTTCAATTGCACAGTATTCAGCAATAGCAAGAAATCTTTAATTGCACAGTATTGTACAGTAGCAAGAAATGTTCAAATGCATGTTGACATTAAGTATTGCGCAATATCAAGAAATCTTCAGTATTGTGCAATAGCAAATATTTTCAATTGCACAATATTGTGCAATAGCAAGAAATATATAATTGCACAATATTGTGCAATAGCAAGATATTTTCAATTGGAGTTATCTTCCTTTGTCCAGAATAGTAGTTGAATCAACTTAAATCATTGTTTTATACAATATACAATGTATATTCACTTTTACTCCAACTGATAAATTTAAAACAATCTTTACCATTCAGTGATTACAAGCACTTTATTTTACATTTTAATATTTTATGATGTATTTAAATGATAAGTTATTGTTGCAAACTCCATTAGAAATTTAAATTGAGATCAGTTTTGGAAAAAGGGAAAGGGGGATGTGAAAAAAAGGGGGGGGGGGTTTAAATTTTTTTCATTTCAGATTTCATAAATAAAAAGAAAATTTCTTCAAACATTTTTTTGAAAGGATTAATATTCAACAGGATAGTGAATTGCTCAAAGGCAAACAAAATTTTTAAGTTCATTAGACCACATTCATTCTGTGTCAGAAACCTATGCTGTGTCAACTATTTAATCACAATCCAAATTTAGAGCTGAATTCAGCTTGAATGTTGTGTCCATACTTGCCCCAACCGTTCAAGGTTCAACCTCTGCGGTCGTATAAAGCTGCGCCCTGCGGAGCATCTGGTTTTTAACTACATGCATATTAATATCGAACGTTTTTCGCAAATGTTATAGGTCATCTGATCATTAATGGTAAATTTTAATTCAATTGGATTTTCTACACACAAAGACAAACTTTTAACCGCGTTAGAGATGGACATCAAGAAAGACAGCTGTGTATGTTTATAATAACTGTGTGCAGAAAACTGTAGCATGTGTCATGTGGCGTCCCGACCTTTCATCCTACAGTACTTCGAAAATAATTGCTTAGTAATTGGCATTATCTTTAGAAACTAATCGGCTTGACCTATATTGAATTTACAATCATTATGTGTATTTAGCAGAGAAGAATGTGTAACTGTTTTGAACTATTTAGAAATTCTACTACAGACGGTGTGAGATTGATCTCGTCGTACGCTACCCAGTTACAGGGAAAACACCCCGAAAACACCGACTTATTTCGAACTTTAATTATGAATTCAATTTCGTCTGAAGGATTTTTTTTTTTTTTTTTTTTTTATTAATACATATATTTCTGTTAATAGTTGGACTGATTTGATAGCGGATTGTCAGTAGCGATGGGATAATAGTCATAAATAAAACCAAGGTTGATATTAACATTTCTGGAGCTTTTCATTTGTTTCATCTTTATTTTATTTTTGTGAACGTGAAGTATGACAGATTGGACATGTTAGAGAGCATGGAGAGAGAAAATAGTCGTATTTTTTTTACTGACATATATGTTACTTATGAAGTGTTTCATTGATGTAATATTTACCATTTTTAAGAGTTAAAGGTCTCTGATGATTATCTATCATTTTGTTGTATACAGCTACATTTATGACAATATTCTTGTATTTTCCATTTAGTAGACTGAGTAAATGTATTAAATGCATATTTTTTTGTGTTGTTGAATGAACGTAATGCGTGCATAAGGTCCTAAGGGGGAGATCGAGATGCCAGACGTTCGGATTTTTCTGCATTGTTAATACTGGTACATGTGTATGCCAATGAATGCTAGATGTGAGAACTGGTCAGTCACGAATATTTCAGTTATTATAAATGTATTTACAAAGATTATTTGAAAAATTGATTTGAGTCTTAAATAACGGAAGTGATTATATAGTTTGAATTGATTATAGTGCAATTTTTCTTCTTCTTGAAATTGTATATGGATAAAACACATAAACCATTTTGATAAAATTTGGGAAATTTTCTTTTTGGGGGCGAGATGTTATGTATATGTATTGTATGGTCGTATGTGTTTTGCAGTTTAGTCGTGAGAGTTGTGTCCCTTTGTATGATAATGATGCATATTTGTCATGTGATGTTATCTGTCTCTTTGATATAAACGTGCTATGGAAATAGATGTGTTTTTATTACTCTTAAGCAAATATAACTTTAGCGGCATGGGGATCGAGGCAAGTATATGTCCCCCCATGTATGTAATACCGGGAGAGGTTCAGTTAACTACACAAACACAGCTTAAAACCGTGGAAGATAGAGAAGATAATAACAATACCTATACAGCTAAATGCCCGGGAGAGGATAGAAGATAATAACAATACCTAACCTATACAGCTAAATTCCCGAGAGAGGAGGAGAATCTGTAAATGTGAAAATCAGGATTGCAGTACAAAGTGCCCGAATGAAATGTTTCCTGTACAACTTTAGAATGAAATTCACAATTTTGAAAGAAGATTGATGCAATAAAGCAACTATTATGTGCCTGTCCCAAGTCAGGAGCCTGTAATTCAGTGGTTGTCGTTTGTTGATGTGTTACATATTTGTTTTTCGTTCATTTTTTTTACATAAATAAGGCCGTTAGTTTTCTCGTTTGAATTGTTTTACATTGTCTTATCGGGGCCTAATATAGCTGACAATGCGGTATGGGCTTTGCTGATTGTTGAAGGCCGTACGGTGACCTATAGTTGTTAATGTCTGTGTCATTTTGGTCTTTTGTGGATAGTTGTCTCATTGGCAATCATACCACATGATTGATTTAGTGGTGGTGCAACACAGCCGAAGAACTGAGAGAGAGCAAATAACAGTTTATAAACTTGGTGCGTCCGTATAGTGCGTTTCGTCATTTACCTCCATCAGGAATGTTCAAACCTAATAACTAGAAAGATCGGAAAATATTTGTATATGTATGAAACAATTAGAGGTTAAAACCGGCACAGGCACTCATATGAAATCTGGCGACATCGAACAAACGTTAGATGATATAGAAATATATGATCTAGCTTCTATCCAGATGATTTAATCACTTTCCTATTGTATGCTTACAAATGTAAAATCACCCCATACAGTCTCTAGCAAGATACACACTGTATAAAACAAAAAGCGTTTCTACAACAAATGTTAAATCACCCCAAACAGTCTCTAGCAAGATACACACTGTATAAAACAAGAAGTATTTACATAACATATCTATATGCATAACAAGTTAAGTATAAAATCAATCGAAACCCATTGATAGCAATTCCTGATTTTGAACCTTGAATATCCTAGATCATAGATGAATAAACCAAGAATAAAACAATTGAAATTGGTTTATAAAGAGACAGTTTGAAATGAATAAATCATTCTTAATACCACTGAATGAAAACAACAAAACTCCGATGTTTGTAATGAATGAAATTTACATATAATCAGAAGACAACAACTGCTTGCAACGAATAACGCAAAAATGAAACGATTTATACAGACTTTTGAAATTATGAAGTGAATATTAAATATTGCTACAGATACCAAATTCTAACAAGCAGTAGTTTTAATGAATATATTTATATAAATCAATATGTCAAAGATGTTTGACATAAAATAATACTCCAAAAGTGTGTAATTAAGTACAAGTAGGCAATTCATAATTCACAAAGACTGTAATCAAGTTCTATAATCCACGTTGGTAAGACACGATTTTTAATTCTTATGTAAATTATAATAACAATTATCACTTTTTTTTTACAAATAGAATTATATTATATATTTTTTACTTTCTAAAGTTGTATATGTCTTTGTCAAAGTTTTGGTTGCATCGTACCTGATGAAGTTAATAGAAAATTTACTAATCGCATATTTTGTTTTTTGAATTTTGAAACTGAATACCTTTTCGATTGAGTTTAAGTTGAGTGTTTTAAATTTGATTTTCACTGAAGTTCTGATACCTGTATCTGACTGTGAAGTACATCCCGATTACAGTTATATAGGTGTCATACCACCAATTACTCCCTCAAATTTAGAACGTATGTGAAAGTAGGCCTACTCGGACAAAAAAT
Source organism: Mytilus edulis (assembly GCF_963676685.1). Lineage (NCBI taxonomy): Eukaryota > Metazoa > Mollusca > Bivalvia > Mytilida > Mytilidae > Mytilus > Mytilus edulis. The sequence continues at coordinate 101,302,436 of NC_092345.1, read as the reverse complement.
AGTGCATTTGATGTCATTGTTCACCTAAACTAAACAACAAATTTGCAGAAATGAAAGTTTTGTTGAAAGAGAAATATATTAAGACCATTTTGAGCCAAAATTTACCTGTCTATGAGTTTGCATTAAAAATTGAGGATTAATGCGCTCCATAGTATACTAATTTAAGATTTCCAGAAAACCAGGGGTTATTTTTAGTGGTACCTCCTTTCGGAAGCTCTCTGCTTTCTTATATGATTTTGAATGTATGTTGAAAATTGGCATGCAGAAAGGTGACACCTGTACAATTCAGGATATACCTAGTTTCTATGAAGTTAAACTTAAGGTAAAATATTTAGAAAGCTGTGAAAATTGCAAAATTTGGTTGAACAGATAGGGACTTTTAATTGGTGGTATGACACCTATAGTACGTCAAAGAAAGTGTGACCTTGAGAGTGAATACGTTTCAGTGATTCCGATATATCCATTAGCGACCATTTTTACTCTTTGTTTGGAGTGATTATCATGGTGTTGTTATCAACCCTTAAAACAAAAACAAAAGTTCAAATGAACGCGCTGAATTTTTAATTTCTAGATCACCATATTGTTGTTTGGGTTTGAAGACCGTTCGGTTGCATCTTGAAAATGCATGTTTCTAGGTATACAGATAAAACGAGAGAGCTAAATATAAAAAAAAGAAGATGTGGTATGATTGCCAATGAGACAATTATCCACAAGAGACCAACATGACACAGACATTAACAACTATAGGTCACCGTACGGCCTTCAACAATGAGCAAAGCCCACACCGCATAGTCAGCTATAAAAGGGCCCGATAAGACAATGTAAAACAATTCAAACGAGAAAACTAACGGCCTTATTTATATACAAAAAATAAACAAAAAACAAATATGTAACACATAAAACAAACGACAACTACTGAATTACAGGCTCCTGACTTGGGACAGGCACATACTTAAATAATGTGGCGGGGTTAAACATGTTAGTGGGATCCCAACCCTCCCCTAACCTGGGACAGTGGTATAACAGTACAACATAAGAACGAACTATAAAAATCAGTTGAAAAAGGCTTAACTCATCAGATGGACAAAAATACAAGTTGACGTGGCCGGGTACTTGTATATCCCGACAACAAAAAGACACTAGGAACAGATCTGAGAGTAATGGCAGTTATCTGACAGCTACTTCAAAGCCACTAACAACTAATAAAAAATCATGGATCTCAGACTTAACTATCAATCCGTACACATCCAACATCCAATGGATTTAGTGTAAAGACGTCATAAACAGCCAGAGAAAAACATGACCTTGTGCAATGCCAAGTTACAGGTATCGACATATTGTAGATCCAGGAATGTGTATATGTATATAACATACCAGTAATATTTAGTTTGCTTTTTTACTGATAACAAACTCAATATATATACCAATAAATACAATATTCAATGATCTTATTACAGTATTGAATTGGTAACCTTTTAGAATAAG